>NC_046198.1:14073207-14373915 GCF_011004875.1 Balearica regulorum gibbericeps
GAGATGGCATTTATTAAAACTGTTCTCACTCACCTTTGTATGTTCTGAACATAAGACTTTAAAAACTGACTATCATCCACAATGAAAATAATTATTTAGTGCATTTTTGGTTTATCTTACATCCCATTACAAGTGATAAAATCTGAAATAAATCAAAGGCAACAGCATTCATTCTGGAATAAGCCTGCTGGTCAACATCTCAAAAAATACCTAATTACAGATCCAAAGACAGTTTTGGATGCTAGGTGATGTATTTCAATCTTTGTCATGTTTATCCAGGATTTAAAAACAAAACAATAGAACAGCTTTGCTCCCCAAAAAATCTCCTTCTAATGACTCCATCAAATTGCCTTAGTGTCTAAAGGGTCAACCTTCCTTTTACAGAGCTTCACAGCAGCTGGGTTGTGCACTAATATAGTTACAGCCCTAGGTGGTGTGTGGTTTTGGGGTTTTTTTTGTTAGTAACATTAAGCTGATGTTATTGCAAAAATCAGGTAACAGCAGAAATCAATCACTTCCATCTCAGCTTCTTTAGATTATTTCCAAAGTAGATCTCTTATCATATCATACTTTCAACATTTTCACAACAAAACACAGAAAAGCAAGTTGATTTTTCTTACCTTTCCACAGGGTAATTGCTAGTAACTGGTGTAGTTTTGGATGTCCAAGCTTTCCTGATCCCCCGCTAGACCATTTTAGTGCTCTGGATACAAAAGCCACTCTTTCAGGAGAATTTGGATCCATTAAACTAAACAATTTAGCCAAGTTTTCTAGAAGCAATAAGATTCACAAATAATTAGCATTAATAGAAGTAGGATGACCTGCGGCTTCTAGTGCATCTTTAAGATACAGCATTTAAGTTACGGTGCTATTGTGTCGTTAAGCTCCCTTAACAGCTTTCATAAGACACCTTACAACAGAGTAACTTTGAACTTGAGCTACTTCTCATACATCAAGTCAATCTTGCATCTAAGTCAGCAATATTTGTACGATCCCTCCACAGCCAGAAGTTGTGCCTCGGGTCAACTTCCCTGCCTCGTGGTTTGGGACAGGACATCCTGGAGGACCCCGCAGTTCCAAGGAGGAGGAAAGACTGCAGGTTACGGGACTGCTTGTCACTCATGGGGAAGTTGTGAGGGACAGGGGGCTGTCCTTTGGAAGAGCACCACCAGAAGTCATAGATGGAATACAAAATGTCAGAGCTGATCTAAGTAAACAAAGAACAGCCTCTGTCTGTCCATCCCATCCACAAGTTGTTAGCAGGAGCCCATGCTGCACGAGTGGTCTGGCCAGGCTGCTCTTAGGAAGGTGTTCCTGAACTGTCTGCTTACCAAATCTCACGGTCGGGTGAGAAAAATTTCCCTGTGAACAGCTGAATCACAAATAACACACACACCGCCACACTGCTAGGGTGGGAAACCACCATCCACCAAAGCCCTGGGGACATCAGTGACTGCAGACAATACGTTACTGCTCTATCAAGGAAAGGACAATGCCACAAGACAGCAAAGTTTGTTCCAAGCATGCCCACAAAATTATCAGGAATCCATTATTCTCTAATAAAGTTTCTCCCAGTCTGTTTCTATGATGAAGGTAGCCCTCAGCCACGCGGGAGGGCACACAAAAAGGATTTCAGGTTTCAAGACTGTTAACAACAGTCCCTGTGAAGCGAAAGCACATCTGAACACCATCAAACCGAGTGCAAAGGTCACCTCACCTAGAAGGTCATCTGCTACTTTTGCATCCGATTTCTCCAAAGACTCCAAAACCAGCATGGACAGATCAGCAGCACTGTTTTGCTACAAAACAGACACATACAGGTAGTGATGGACATATCAGTAAATAAAAGAAAACATCAACCAGAATTTAGTCAGAGGCAGATTTAATACTTCTATCAACATCTCTAGCTAAGGCACAGTATCAAGTCTCAACCTTCCCTTATAAAAAAATTACAGTAATTTGACGGCATCAAAAGAGAAGCCTCCAAGAAAGCGAAACAAATGTGTTTACAATTATTGTTTGGATGCTGACAAACACTTCTGCTTTATGTTCCAGTTTGGCATAATCCTTCTTTGTGGAGAAAGGCTCAACACAGAGAAAAAACAAAAGATTACAAAGCAACTACCCCAAACATTTACCACTGAGAATTCACCAACCACCCCTCAAAATCTTTGAATAACAACCTCCCCCAAAACCACACACACAAAAACAGTGACTTACCTGGTTATGACTGAAGAACAGCAAAGCCCCTGAATACATTAGTTCTCTTGCTTCTGCATGTTTTCCTTGTGACATATACCTGGAAACAATGCCAAAACTTAGAGATCACTAGAACTTAAAATAAAGGCAATAAGGGTTTTATTTTTAAATCAGGCTAGTTTCAATAATGAGGTTCCTTTAACTGCAAGCTATGATTAGCTTTTGGCTCCAGACTTGATGGAATACAAGCGAAGTTTATCAAAATGAAAACCAAGAGCTTCAAAACTGATTTGGGCTGAAACAAAGAAAAGGAAATGATCCCAGGCGTTTGCCTGAGCAAAAGCTGCCAATGTACTGAACTACACCACTCAGATCGACACATCAGAGCCTCTGCCGAAACCACAGTGAAAAATTTTTGGAATACAGCAGGGACAGCTCGCACACCCAGCCCTCTCCTCACCGATGTCTCCTTTCTACTGGTTTAAGTCTCTCTGAGCAGTACTACCCTCTGCCAGGGGACATCGGCACAAACTCATCCTCTGCTGAACCGAAGAGCTTGTCTCTGATGGGCTCTAGGACGACAAGAGCAGCCAGCATGATTTACCAAGCAACACCTAGCAGTCACGAATTCACAAAAGGAACGAGTCTGGTCCCACAAATACAATGAAGCAAAACACACCAGCTGCAGCTTCTGCCCTCCTCACTCCAGAGTTAACCAAGAAACGAAGAATAGAAGAATTTGTTCCCCGTGGTTACCTCAAGAGCAGGAGCCTCTTACCACGGTGCTGTGCTTGCAGCTTCCTGCACATCATTACTGTAAGTAGCTAAAGGTCTTGGGTAGTCACATCCCTCGATTATTACTGCAGCAGTTCCTATAAAAGCAGTTAAGGTGCGGCAGCAGATACAGTTTCCGATTTCCATTTCTCTTAACTATTTTTCAAAAAGCATGTTTTCTGACTAGGTAACAACAACAGCCAATTTGCTCATATCAGAAAAGAGAAGATGTCAGTTCTACTGCACTGCTTTAGTATCTGCAGTATTTGGTTTGTCCTCTACGACCCCCTCTCTGCTCCTGCAGCGGCGAGGCCCCCCCTTACAGCAGATCCGATGTGGGGTAACCGAGTGGGGTCACACTAACTGGAGGGAACAGGAGCAAACGGTGGATCTCAAAAGCCCTTGTGCTGCAGGTAAGGCTCCTGTCACAAGCGACAGCCCCAGGGACAAGTCCTACCCATAACATGGGATCAGAAACAATGAAGGGAGGAGAGTCCTCCCACCCTGCTCATCGGCTTCCAACAGCCCCCAGGTCCTGTATCCAAACCAGCAGAACTGCAGTAACGGATGGCACAATGGTGGGGTGTTGGAATAAGTATCCTCAACAATTCACATTTGCAATCACCACAGCAAACACTCCGCACGCGAGTCAAACGCATCGGCAGCTCCACTGTTTTTATAGTTGGCCTCACATCCAGGTTTGCTTCTAGGCGTGTGACCCCCAATCTCAGTGCGGATCCCCTTCCACAAATCCTACTTTCAGCAGATTCCCAATGCTACTTGGGAGCCCCTGATCTGGGAATTATTACACCAGATAATAACAGATGTTGAAAACAGCTTTACAATATGACATACATATAAAAGAGTTGGGTTGGTTTCTTTAAAAGAACTTTCATTTTAAAAGTTTTTTAAATAGAAATAAGTATTCATGACATTGATTTAAATGGCTTTTAGAATGAGAGAAATCCTGGAACAGATTTTTCATACCAGAAAAAGTACCTACAAGGATCAGGAAAACAGAAACCAATGTCACAGGGATGTTAAACTTGGAAGTTTGACTCAGTCACCAAATCAGAGACAAGTCCAGCCCAGCCAGCCCGTGCAGTAACAAGGCCGGCCCAGGTACTCCTGTCCCGAGGAAGGAGCAGAGGCCTCGTGGCTCCAGGTCAGACAGGAACAGCAGTTTTCCACCTGCTCCGTGGATGAGAGGGCGGGATAAGAAGTCTGCAGGAGGCGGGCTCATGGTAATCCTTCCTCCTCCACTTCTTGCCCTCCTCCGCCCTCAAATATATCTCATTTTGTGACTTTTGAAACTCTGAGTCAGGATTTCAAGTTTAACACTGTCGTGGTTTAGCTCCGGCTGGCAACTATGCACCATGCAGCTGCTCGCTCACTCCTCCGTGATGGGATGGGGAGAAAATTGGAAGAGTAGAAGTGAGAAAACTCGTGGGTTGAGATAAAAACAGTTTAATAGGACAAACACAAAAAGGAAAATAATAACATATACAAAACAAGTGATGAATAGCACAATTTCTTATCACCCAAAGTCGATGCTATGCATGACCCCCAGCTGCACAGCCTCCCAGTCTACACGCACAAGCAAAACAAGACAAGGAATTCATTCCCCACTTCCCATGGGCAGGCAGGTGTTCAGCCGTCTCCAGGAAAGCAGGGCTCCATCATGCGTAACAGTTACTTGGGAAGACAAATGCCATCACTTCAAAGTCAATGCTGCACAAGACCCCCCAGCTGCCCCACCTCTCAGCCCACGCGTTATATACGGAGCATGACGTCACATGGTATGGAATATCCCTTTGGCCAGTTGGGGTCAGCTGTCCTGGCCGTGTCCCCTCCCAGCTCCTTGCATGTTCCCAGCCTCCTCCTTGGCAGGGCAGTATGAAAAGCTGAAAAGTCCTTGACTGCTTGGCAACTAAAACCATCAGTGTGTTATCAACAATATTCTCCTAAATCCAAAACACAGCACTATAGCAGCTGCTAGGAAGAGAATTAACTCTATCCCTGGTGTAACCAGGACAAACACACACCTCATGACAGAACAGACTAATGTTTTACAGGCTGGTGGTGTTTAAAAGGAGTAAGCACTGGCTGTCCCAATTACAATTTCACAGCTGGAATCTTCTCACTCCGTGTTAATGTGTCTCTGGAAAACCGCTGACATTTAACATACATTTTATGAAGGACAGACCAGACTATCCAGGACTCTTTTTTTGGCCTCAGTGACTTTCCAAACAAGTTTCACAATCACATTACATCTTTTTGCCTAGAAGGAAACCCTAGCTATGCAAATGTCACCTTTTCACTTAACTGAGCGCCTCCTTTCGCTTGCATTTAAAACGGAAAAGGCAGGATCTTTGATTCCAAATTAATTCAGGGAGGCTTAAGCAAAGTATGTGAGCTAATACATTCAGAAGACTGGATGAGAAGTGACCTGCTGAGCCAAGTCATCTTACACCACCACAGCCATCACATCACATAATCCTTACTATAAAATAGGCCATGCTTTGTCTTAAATTTATTCTCTGTACAATTTAAGACTTAAGGCCTCAATGGTGCCCTCGCTGATCCCATCAGATGGCTATGGCAGAACACAACTGCTTTAATTCAATGGTGCTTGGTGTACAGGGTAGGACAGGCTACCTAACGTGCACTGGCAGCAGCAGGACTACGCACCCAGGACTCTCCTCCCCGCAGACCCGGCTGCTATTTTGCCGTGTATACCCACAGACCTGTTCCCTTTCTAACTTAGATGAGGACAGGCAACACGTGACTGAGCTATAAGACTCAGAAATCAGTTTTTCTACCTGTCCTCCCCCAGCAGAGCCACAGGTAAATAAAGCTGGGACCAACTGAGGAAGCCCCCAGAAGAGATATTCTTATTCTTGGCCTTGAAAGCAAGGGTCTACATTTTAAATTTGGATGAGAGAAAGGGTGCCTACCACAAGTTGCAGTGGATGTGAAAAACAAATGAAAAAAGGAATCTAAAAGAGTTTTGCAGTAAAAGTAAATTTCTCATGACATAACAGCATGTAGTAATATTTCTGAATAAATGCCCAGGCCTGCTCTACTTAAGTCATCGTCATGTACACAAATATTACATCAACTAGAATTTATTCTAAAAAAAAATCCTCTGTGCAGGTGATTCTTGCAATCCTCACAGCTGCGCTTTCCTAAAAGCGGTACCAGAGGGTGACTACCATGCAGCAATAGCCCTGGCTGAGCAACACTCAACCCAGAACCTTAAAACCCTGGAACAACCCGCTCTGCAGCCGGGCTGGCATTCGGAAGAAGCCGGCTGTTGAGGTGTCGGCTGCCTGAGGGGCTCACGGATGGCCCTGGAGCCGGGGCCTCGGGAAGGGCCCAGACCCGGGCCCCCAGGGGATGCCCTGGGGAGGCAGACCGAGGCCATCCTGCCTGACACGGGAGCCCTTCCTCGGCCTCCTCGGGACCCGGGGCCGCCAAGGGACGTTTAGGAACGTGGGGCAAAATAAAGCTCTGTCCGTGACCGCTGGGCAGTATGACGCAACACGCCCCCTGCACGTCAACAAGACGGGACGGGACGGTGGTCTCCCGAGAGGCGACGGCAGGGAGCTCCCGCCGTGTCCTGCTGCCGCCGCCGCAGCCCCCTCCCTCAGCCAGCCCTGAGGGGTCGGGTCGGGCCGCTGGGCCCGGCCACACCGCGGTGGGAGTTCACCTTCAAACCCCGGCGAGCAGCGGCTCCCCACGCCGCCCCCAAGCCCTCTCACACAGCCGCCGCGCCCCTCCAGCGCCGGCTGGGCAAGACCGGAGGGAGAAGGGGAAGGAGGCGGCCGGACCGGGGCTCCCCGCGGGCCGCCCCCTGCCCTCAGGCCGGGCCCGGGCCCAGCTTGGGCCGGCGCCGCTCGCCCTGCACTCCGCGGCACGTACCCGCCCCACCCCGCCCCCCCACGGCCCAATAAGAGAGCAGGAGGCGGAGATGGGCAGAAGCGGCAGCCAATGGCGGGCGGGCGTGGGCACGGCGGGCGGCAGCAGGGTAGAGTGCGTGGGAAGGCTCTGGAAGGCCGGGCGGGGGAGGGGCAGGGCGGCGGGCCGGGCCGGGCCGTACCTGAAGAAGAGCGTCCGGTACATCTGGTGCGCCTCGTAGTAGTCGCCCTTCTCGACGCTGGCGCGCAGCTTGCCCTCCACGCGCTGCACGCCGCCGCGGTTCCTGCCGCCGCCTTTCCCGGCTTCCTGCTCCGCCGCCATAATCGCCGCCGCCATCAACGCGGAGGAGGGGGAGGGAAGGGCGGGGGGGGGGGGGGGACCGCGGGCGCAGACGCACGCAGCCCCGAAGCGGCGTCGGGGGCCGCCCGCCTCGCCGCCCGGCTTCCGCCCACTCTGACGGCGGCCTGCGAGGCTCAGGAGACGCGGCTGCGCGGAGGAGCGTTTCGTCACGTGACGTGCCGGGGGCGGGGCCGGGCCCGGAGCAGCCGCGGGGTCCGTTGCCCAGGGGCCCGGGCCGGGGCCGAGCATCGCGGCAGCCGTCAGGACGGCACCGAGCGGAGAGGCCACAGCCGCAGGCAAGGGAAGGCCGAGGGGCCAAGGCCTGTGCCCCAGCCAGGCTGTCAGCCCCGAGCAAGGCAGGGCCTGGGAAACAGGGGGGGAGTTACGGAGTGCAGGAGCGCTGCTGGGGCTCAGGGGTTTAAAAACAAACGTTTGAAACCTGCATTGCACCAGGCAGCTACTGACCTGTGGTTCTCTTCAAAAATGGCAAGGTGTGCTGAAGAGCACAAGGCACCGCTGCACAGCTACGCCGAGAGGGAAAAGGAGGAAAAAAAATTAAAAATCAAGCCCCAGCTATTTATTCCCAGAACAGAGACCCCACTTCTCACAGCCAGGGGCAGCAATCGCTTGTAGCTGGGGACCAGCCCTGGGGAAAGGCTGTTCTGCCTACACTGTGGCAATGGATAGTCTCTGGTGATAAAAAAAATAGAGAAAAGAAGCTTTTATTTCTTGTTTCAAATATTACATGCACTTTCAAAAATTAAACCTCTTTATTTAAACATCTCAATAGCATCTGGTCAGTTTGGAGGCAGCAAAGAACAGACATTTTGAAAAGCATTTACAAAAATACATTGCACAAAGTCCTATCTTGCTTTTTTAAAAATAAGTTAGTGTTATTCAAAATATTCCCACCCCAGCTACCTAATTTCAATTTATACAGGATAATTCTAATTTTAAATATGTAACCTATAATATGAAAACACCTGTACATGTGTAATCTAGCTCCTCTGCGTAGGCCATAGGTTCTGTCTCCAGCTCAAGTGAAAAAAAGTTCTTCACCCGGAGACTGTTTTTAAACATTCGAGGACTGTTGTGCAACATACATAACTCTATTCAGAAAACCAGTCAGCAGTTCCATGTGTTAACAGTTCCTGTGTAACTATAAAATGCGTTGGAACAGCAAGATAAAAATTCCACATACAAGTACATTTCAGGATCTCCAAAGTCGCAATCCTAAGGGGGCAATAAGCAGCTTCATTTCATTCTATGTGGAAAAGTTGCTTCCGAGAGCAAGACACAGCTCTAGTCATCTTACACCCGACTACGGTTTCTGGGGATGATGTAAAGAACACCCATGTATTTCAATCCAGCAGTACTGAGCAGAAATCCCTTGTAGAACAGCAAGTAGCAAGGTTTACCTCAGTCGTGTTTTCCACATACTGCGTTCCCCCAGTACAACGTCATAACAATGAACCAGTCTAAGGAGTTATTGTCCCAAAGAGATCACTTTTGACAAATTAAGATTAATTGCTGTATACTAATATTTACTGAACAATTTAGCAGGCTTATCAGCTCCAATCCAGTTAGTCAGTACATCAAGGTCAATTCGGACTTAACACTAAAGAAGAACAAACTGGCCAAGTTGCTATGGTAAAAACCTTTAAAATAACTTCAGTTACTTAAAGTTATCCCTGACTTTTAGAGCAATTCATGGCCACAAATTACAGTAAAGCATTCTCAGTCGCTGGTGTTTAAATTAGTTTTGGTTGTGTTAACTTTCCCTGACAGTAATACTTATTATATTCAATAGGTATCAAAGAAGCCCTTTGGGATCCACCAAAAAGGGCAAAACCAAGGGTCAACTGAAGGACACCTTTAGCCACAGTCAGTGTTTAAAATGTACCACAGTTTTCGGCTTATGGTGCCAAGCTAACAGAAGTATGCAGTTAAGTCCTGGATTTAAAACAACCAGATTCCTAGTTGCAGAAAGTGTAGTTTATTCTTTAAAAAAACCCACCAAAACCCTATACATTCATTTGTAATAAAATAAGTGTCACCTGTGTGCCAACTGGGCTTTATGAACCAGAGTAGTTTGCATGCATTATTTCTCTCAGCATGTACACAGAAATAATAAGCTGAACTGGCAATTACAAGCTGAGCATTAGAACAAATAAAAGTTATTTTTTATACAGTTCTGCTGACAGTCTTCTGTCTTTATGAGAGGATCAATAGTTCTGCAGTATTTATCTTGCATCCTCATCCTTTAAAGATTCCAGTGTTCTAGGCTTTCCGGTATATACAAATTGAGAACAAAATGTACAACAACAAAACCAACCCAAGCTGTAGTGTAGGAGATTATTCGGCAGGTTTCCCATGCACTCTGAACCGATACAGGCACGTATATTCTGCGTGTCCCCAGTTAGAAAAAATTCTCAGTTCCACTATTTGGAATGCGTTTTCACTTTTCTCCTGGAGAAGCAGAAAGCAAACACACAAACCAGAGTTAGGTTTCTGGTACAAACAGGAGCAACCAAAGTTGCTTTCTTAGATTCCTGCAACTACCAGCTTTTATTAAGAACTAAGTCATGCCTTGGGAACTTTCTGCCGCTTTGAACAGAACCTTCCTCACCGTACAACTAGTTATTTCTGAAGGCAGTCAGAAGCAGCACGAGGCAGACTCTTCATGTGTTTAGCATCTTCACACCATTTGTGTCTAGGAGGCACAAGCCTTTCCTCCCCTTACTCTATTTAGACCACAGGTTTTGAGGCAGATCGGTAGATATTTTTTACCTCAGTTTCTATAGTGTCCAACAGAGAAGGAGGCCTTTTTCCTTCACTGCTCATCGTGCGCTACCATAGAGAATATGAGTATCTTTTTCCTGACACTTTAAATATTATCATCCAGACCTACCATCACTGGAAACATCTGCAGTGGTTCTCCTCCTTGGTCATAGACATACTGTCCTAGAAGCTCTCCTTCTTCTTGATATTCATCATCCAGACCCTATAGCAACAGGATGAAGATTTTTGCTTCTGTCAAATTTTAAGTCAAACCAAAACCAGAAGCATGCCTGCATAACTGAGTATCGACAGACAGCACTCAGAATTCTATCAAACCAGGATCAGAATGTTTCCTGTGTAACTTCATGCTTGTTCAGGCATAGCTCTGTATTTGAGTTTCCTGCACTGCAAATAGTTGTGCTATGTTTATACATTTTCACGGTCAAATCCCTTATTTCCATGGCAAAAGCACTCTCACAGTGTACAATAAACTGCTCAGGACAAACAAGAATGAGAAGAGATCAAGGTTATAAACAAGGCTGAAGTCAAGACTCAGATGCATGCAGATGACTGCTTAAGCATTTAAAAGAACTAGAGAAGAAGCTCTCAGATACCACAACTATACTCTGATGTAGCCTGTTCTGCAATCATGCCTACGCAACTGTGGTGCTAGTTAAAATCAATTTTAAAAAAAAAAAGATTTAAGGCACATCATAGATAAGGTAAAGACCCAAAATTGTGGTGGGGGAGGGAGAGGAGTGGAGGAAGGATGGTACAATTAGTGTATGAAAGAACTATACCCTCATCTCCTTCCAAGAGTGTTTACTACTGTATAGAGCAAGATAAAAGAAACCCCTCCCCCAAAATTAGTTGTAACACTTCTTATTCCTAATCTCATAGCTTAAAAAAAAAAAAAAGGCAATTTTAGGAGCAATGACAGAAACAGTTTCTCTTCTTAGCTGTCCTCCCTTAAGCCATTATTTTCAAGGACATTAACACAAATATTCTTCATGCATACAAACACCAACTTAAGTTTAGAGACAGACTTACATATACTGAGAAGTTCCTAGGAGCACTGGTGATGTTTCCTGTTGGTGAAAGTGTTTTTGGTATGTGTTCCACTGTAAAGGCAGTTGGGTAGATCTTCATTGAAAGTCTAACTACAAGATACCCCTGTGATCCTTTGAAAGCCCAGCAGTTTCCTGGATACATGTCCGGCTAGACAGGAGTAGGGGGAAGAGAACAGGATGGTACACAACAGCAACAACAAAAACCCCATCCACAAGAACTCTGTAATGATTTTTTTTTTTTGTAATAAGGAGTTGTAATGAATTCTGAATTATTAGGGACAGTCTTAGTAAGTGGTGGAATACAATCTATTCGGTAGAACTCTTCAGGAAGACATCATATCCACCTGAACTACCAGCAGTGTTTTGAAGACCCACCTTGAGATTATGTCTCAATAGGAACCCTCCCAGTGCTCACCCTTTGCAGAAGTGCAGTGCACCACCGAAGCCTCCTGTAAGGGCCTTAATTTTGCTAGAGTAGGACTTAAGCAGTGCCCAGGAACTACCAGAAGAATGCCACTCTTGGGAACATAGTTCAAAGTACCCCTGCCCCCCAACGTCTTACAGACAGAAACATCCAGCATCCAAAACCAACCCAAATCACTCAACACAAAATAACATTGCTGAATTTGTTTACTCGGCCTTTCCATACCTGAATCACCACTCTGGGAGACTGAGAGAAGTACCACAGAGGAATTCCAAAGAGGCTAATTAATGCTGTCTTGGTCTCATAGGTTTCAGAACAGCGAGTACTCAGAATGCTGCCACCTCAAAAAAAAGATATACCAGATTAGCAGAAAATCACTCATTTCTTCCTGAAAAGTTTTAAGGCAGAGATTTGTACAAAGCTTAATGAACATACCAGTTATTTTCCTCAGAAAAAAACCTATTAAAGGTATTGCTAAAGTCTAATAATTTTCTGGGGAAACAATGCTTCTATCAAGTAGTGTTTAAGAACATTAAAGGCTTTGCATTTAAGAGGGCTTAAAACCCACACATTTTCCCTGGTGAGTTCAGTGGTGTGCACACCTCACACAAACAGATCCATGGTTCTCTATTATCCAGTTGTACGTGTGCTTCAAAAGAACTGTTCTACCCCCATCTGTCCGTACCTAGGCTGATACATAACCCTGTAAACACCACACAGACTGTGGTAGTCTCATGATCAGGCAACACACAAAGATGCTCTACTAACTTTTAGTCTTCATTTTAAGATTTTTAGTAAATACTACAAATAACATGAATAGTAAAAATGGTGTTTCCTCTATTTACCTCCAGATTCCAAGGCGAAATCCACCATACCAGTCTTGTCTTGAGAGTAGAGTTTCAATGCATTGTTTACAATAATTTGTGCTTGCTACAGGTGTACACATAGAAGAGGAGAATGGAAAGATTTTAATGATATCAAGTGATAAAATAATTGATACACATACACATCTGAAGTTGCAAGCATCTTTTTGAGATGCTGCACCAATCACAAGTCTTTGAAAGCATCTGTCTTGACAGAGGCTATTTTTAACGCATGGTTGTCTGTCTTAAAATGCAAATTCACAGTGCATCTTGACTGGTGTTTTCTTCAAAAGTTGCATCCTTTCCCTCACCTTCCCAAGACCCTAGCGTACTTTGAAAAAAATAAATGTTCACAACTGGCAACAAGTAATGCCATAAGAATACACTTGGTAAAGCATTTTCTGTGGTTCTTCCCATTTCAATTAATGTTCCTGACATCCCTTAAATTAACATTTATATTGTCAGTCAGGGTCCACAAAATGCCTATAAAAGGGCTCTTTACTGTTTTAGTTGAACTTTTGAGAACTTAAACTCACTCACCGCTTCTGTGATTCCAGAAATCCCTGCATTAGTCACAGCATTTGTTACTACTTCAGATGTTAGTTTTTGGTTTGTAGCAGACATATGGAGAGTAACATTCTTGAGGATTTGCAACTCTAGATCCCGCAGCAAGGTCTGCAGATCACTTTTGCTCACAAAATTGGATGCAAGCCATTGGAGAAGTGATTCGGGAAAGTCTTCTTGTTGATCACCAAAAAGCATTAGCTTGAGAGATTCTTTGACCTGGGCATCTACCTAGTAGAAACCATTAACAATTATAATATAAATTAGTCTTTATAACCATTAATTTTATATATATATATATTTCTTTATATAAACAGGCACATGTGAAATCAAAAATACATTCAATACCAGATAGATGCCTAGCTTTCACATGTGTTTTAACCACATTTACTTACACTGGAATAACAGACCAGCCAGGTGTGCAGAAGAACGTATGGGAAACCTGAATGCTTCGTCGGTTTGGTGAAGACGACACATCTAACAAGGCCCCAGCAAACTGCAGTTTACATTAGTGGTCTACTACAGCACTGTGGCAGTGCTAAGAGGAGTGGTGTACTTGTTAGTTAAGCACGTTGGTTAATCACTCACAGCGTGCTTTGATTCCATACAATAGCTAGATCCTATTTGAGCATTATCACAAGATGGTATTTTAGTCAAAGCTGTACTGTATCAATACTTACTGATGTATTTTGTTCTGGTCGGACCTTATAAAAGACTTCAAGAGAATTTAAGCATGATTTTTTAAAACAACTCTCAGATAACAAGCCTAACTTGATTTTACATAAGTTGGTTTTTTTTCCACGTTTCCATGGGTTAGCAAAATACATCAGTAAGGACAGTAAAGTACTGCATACTGAACTGCTATTGTGTCATATCTTAAACACAAAAGACCCTGGCGTTGTAGAAAACAAGCCATAAACTCTTGTCTAGTAAAGTGTTACACACTAATGGAAAAAGTTTACAGTACCACTACAAAAACACTGCCATTCTTTAAGATGAATACTACCCCCACATTACTTATTGCAGTATGTTTCAAAAAAGTCAGTGAACAAAATCAAGTAGCACCAAGTTTTACTGGGACAGTTACAGAACCTACTTTTTCATGAATGACATCTATTTTCTCGCAAGCCGTCTTCGCACTTTCCCCAGTTAACAGCTCCGATTTCATCTGAGACAACTCTAGTTCTAGCTTTTTAACTTTGGAGAGAAGTTGACTATGTTCATCGTCATCTCTGACAAAAACAAGGAGTCAATAATTAGGAAAAGGTAGTTTGTATTAGACAAGTACGTTCTCTCATCTTTGGAATTTGATGGAGTGATTTAAAGTGCTTTTCATGTTCAGTTATTCACTATGATAGACATTGTGAGCTTGCAGTTCCTTGAAGATGTTATTTAAGGCATATATAGGATTAATATATTCAAAGCAAAGTATTTTGAAGTTGTGAACAAATCCAGCAGTGATGAACATCACCAGGCTGACAAGTTAATAACTCAAACACACATAGATTTGGGGGACTTCAATGTTTCTGGCAAACCAGTCAAACTTTATTTGCATGAGTTTGCCACTGGTTAGAGCAAGTTTCAGGTTACCTTACTTAAACCAAAATAACTTTAGAGGCAGGTGTTGAGTTAAGCCTAAGTAGCAGGTCACATATGACCAATATAGATCAGTGTTCAGTGCATGCTATGGAAAAAATATCAGCCAACATTCTAAAGCCATTTTACGTTTAGATCCAATTTAAATGGCAATTCAACAAATATGGGTTTCTTTTCCTCTTCCCAATGGGGAAGCCACTTAATGAAGTGCTGCAGTTTTTATCCTGGTATTACACAATACATGAGTGGAAAGTAGTATAGCTGACAAACCAAAACCAGAGATGACTGTTAGAATTGATACAATTAAAGAATTTAAATATAAAGCCTATCAAAAGCAGTTACTGTATACTTCACTAAGCAATTTGAAGAAAAATTCTAATGCTTTTAGAAGAGGATGAGAAGTCACTCATTCTCCCTCCAGTACATAAACAGCTTTCTCTAGTAAAAAATGTAGCTGTAGGATTGCTCACACACTGAAAGTGGGCCTTATGCTGATGTTCAGCTACTCTAAGACAGAAGTACTCCTGCTGGCAATACAAACTCTTCAGGTCAGTTAACTGACACAAAGAAAGGTACTGTTGTGTTTCAGAGAAGAACAGTTAGCATCAGGATTGAAAAAGCAAAATATGTTTGAAAGTTCTTTTACCTCACTGTTTTTGCTTTGGCTATGTCAAGCTCCTTCTGGATGTCCTAAAAAATACAGAAGTTAGTTCTAACATATAGAAAGAAAAACAAGTTATAAAGAGGATAAAGAACATTAAATGAAAATGACAGATTTTAGCATCGTCTATACAGGACTGTCCCCCACACTTATGTTTGTGTCTCTGTATAATCTGATTTCATTCCAAATAGAACCTGCCTCACCGGTCAAGTGAATAATTTTTAGTCTTTGGAATGAAACTCCCTCCAAGAAGAGGGAGCAAGAGCACAAACAAGTTTTGAGATTTAATGAACTCTAACAGCTAGAGTAAAGCAGACTGGGGTTTGGGATAGCCAACAAAACACTTGGTCTGTTTCATCAAAAGATTACAATCAGAGCAAGTTTAGCTCTGATTAAGTTAACTTTCAATACCTTGGATTCAGCAGAGAGTTTTCCAAGAAGGTCTTCCAGTGTCAGGATGCGCAACTCATGTTCTCGATGTAAAGCCAGGAAGTCAGTCTTAAAAACCAGGGAAGAAAGAGGTGGTTTATTTTCTTTTGGAGTACAAATAGCATAATTGATATTTTCTACAAAGCATAACTTTTATTTCGAGTGCTTAAGTGATTTATCCTGCAAGTGTGAGAAATTACAGAACCCTGTAATAAACAGGCCCAATTCAGCAGTAGTAGGGGTTATACACAGGGAAGTGTACCACAAACCCCCTTCTTTGTCACTAGCCCTTCCTATAGTCGTCTGTCTCTGTATAAAAACAGGATAAATCCAGCTGCTTTTCAGCTATGGAGATTCTACTTCAGACCACCTACCTGGAATTAATTCTTTGTCAGCAATAACAAAGGAGGAATAAATGCCAATGACTACTCCCTGGCATTTACTACCTATCAGTTAAGTCTGTAGCAGAAAAAGAATCCTGAAGTCAAATTGCTAATAATCTGCATTATTAAAACAGAATATTTTGATCAGTATCAGAAAGCATCAATAACTATCTTACCTTTTCCTCCATTTTCATCTCTTTAAGATGTTGATCCATCACATTTTTTATTAGCTTCAATGTTTCACTTTTGTCACTCATCTGGGCAACCTGATCTTGAAGATTATGGAGTAGAAGCATCACTTTGTTATATTTTTCATCATGGTGATGGCATCCGTCAGACACGAAGGCTATTTGCTTTTCCAGCTCACTTACACGACCAGAATCAAAGATATTTATGGTATCCTACGGTATAAAGATATTTTTTTATATATAAAAAAGACATTTATTTACATTACTCTTATGTGTCAAGTAGTTACTGCAAAATATTGAAGACATGGGAGTTAAGAAGTCTTAAAAGATGAAAATTTTTCCCTATAGACTGTTTCCCCTTACCTTTGGAGGTTGCACAGAGTGAAAAGAATCAGCCTGTGGTTCAGGAACATGAATGGAGTCATCTATTCTCTGTATTCTATCAAGTCTTGTCCAATTTGACAAAGGTAATAATGAAATGAAGCCATCAAACCCCCAGAACCATATACCTAGATCAGAAACAAAAAGCAAAAAGGCTGTCCAAAAGAATTCTCCCTCAAGACTGCTTCTATCTACAAATTGTCTTCTTTCTTAAGGACACAAGCTACCTTAAGTTTACAAGGAACACGTCACACAGTGGACATTATTCCAGTCTAAATAACAATTTTAAAGCTGGCTCATGCTGATTTTTAAGTCAAGCACTCAAGAATATTAGAGAACACTCATCAGTATAACTCGTACGGTTGTATGGGAGGCTACTTGTGCTTCTATATCATGATATATGCTTAATCTCACACTATTGCTTCCCCGAGACCTAGATCTCATTTACTGATTAAGACAGGCCATGCTCATTGAAGGCAGATGTAAATACTGCTTGTTATCTCAATAGAAAACATCTTGCCTTATACCCTACTTACTATATACCCCATTGTACAATATCTAACAGAAGTTGGAGGAAATAGACTTCCATGGAAACAATCTAGCATTTCACAAAAATTACACTTATTTTTGTAGTGTCTTAGTGAGAAGTAGCAGCATTTTCTACACAGAGTAACTTTTTCCTTTCTTATTCTCCCTAGTACAGAGGATTTTGAATCCCTGATAAGTAAGTTTCTGATAAGCTTCATCTCCTCCCCAAAGTAGCTACAAGGTTTTTTAGGACATGCAAAGACATGAAACTGCTTTTCGGAAATGGCCCAGCACTTTCAGTAAGTATTTTAAACTGACTTTGTTTATTTCCAATTAGACAGCTGGCCTAGAATATTGTCAACTAACCAGTCTAAATAGCAGTATTTTAAGCAACTAAAGCATGGCCTAGAGCAAAGGAAAGATTTAGGATGAATTGGTAAAAGAATTTAAGCAGTTTCATGGAGACTGGCAACAATCAAAGCCATCATGATGCAGCCTACTCTTTACGAATTCATTGCTATTCCTATGAAGGGATGTTAAGAAAAAAAAAAGAGGACTTCAGTGCATTTACTTACTCACCCTCTCTCTGTCTAAAGAGCTCTATGAAATTAAATCAAGGGTACTGCTTTCATGGCAAGGGGAAAGCTCATCGACCTGTCAGAACTTTGACAGCTTGAATTACTGCCCTGTTCACAAACTTGCTCTTCTTTTGCTTCTGCATCTTCTTCATAAACCAAAAGTTCAACTAAAAATGCTATTTTTGAACAGCAGTAGTAAGTATATATCAATTTGTATTATAACTAAACAATTCACATACCTAGGAGAAACAGGAGAGGGATAAGCAGCAGTAATAGCTTGTAGATCTTTGGAAGGCATCTAAAGAGAGAAGAAAGGTTGCAAGAAACAATACATTTATTGTATTTTATTGTTTTACATTATAACTGAGTAAATAATTTGCTCACAGAACAGTTTTTTCAAAGGATACACACCTTCTAAGAAGAAACACCTTAAGCAAAGACATCAGAGTAACAAGTTGATACCACCCAGTTCTAAGCAGCCTGAACATGCCAGAAGCTGCCCTCCCTAGAAGACAAAAAGTGGTAGTGTGAAACGTAGTTACTGCAGCACATGTTCAAAGAAACCAAAACAGAGGGAAATGCAACTGTGGCCAAGAGTACTTTGCACAGCAGAGAAATGCATGAGTACAGGCAACGCGTGCAGCTTATTAACGTAGAGATATCACAAGTACGACAGCATTAGAATGTCAGCTACTCAACAAAACCAACAGTCATGCAAAAAGATGAAATGCTTATTTGTTACAACAGCACTATCTTGCTGGAAATTCAGTATTAATGCTTGAATCCAAGTTACCAGGCACTGAAGTCCTCAATATGTTTCAAGAAATGCACAGATTAGCAGCATCAGTTTTTGCTAAGAGGAATGCCACGATAGGAAGCAACTACCAAACCAAGCACATCCCATTGTTCTCGACACCCCACATTCTGTGCTATTCACACACTCATTCCCTCATGAAACAGTCTGGTTAGTCTCCCATTATGCCTGTGAACAGCGAGATATCCTCTCATTAAGCATATTTTGGTCAATAAAGAAAGTACAGTAGCACATGCATTTCAAGATACAAAAGCTACAGCGTAAGCACAGTTAAAATTAGTGTAAGCCACATGCTGCAAATTCCTAGTTTGTCAAAAGGCACAGGCAACACACACACACACGGATTAGGATAGTAACCTGGAGAAAGAACGGCCAGCCAAAGTAGAGACACCACCTTCTGAGACACAAGCCATCCCGTTGCTCCCACTGTTTGCAACATGTGAAGCATAAAGTAACCTAGATCATAACAAATTAACTCTATGTGGTAACATAAATAAATGAGTTGAAGGTTCTTTTGCAGTACATGTCCCTGCTGGTTACATGTTCTGCACAGTTTTAAGCCATACCTTTCAATAATGTACAAGCTCAGTTCTTCACTATTTGAAAGCAAAGCAAGCCACTAATAAACATGAAGCCAAGTAAAACCAAGGCAATTTAGAAACAGAATCCTCACATATAAACAGAATGATCATCTGTGCAGTTAGAATATCACTTCTCCAAAAATCAACAAAAGTTTACATTTTGTAGCATGTTTAACAATGCCATGTTAAGTATAACAGAGAATAGCAAAAAAAGTACTACCATAAAAACAAGTTTTAAGCACATCATTACTTTAAAGGCATCTTATTTGTTCCAAATTATACATGAAGTTCCTTATCTAGGTTCACGTGTAGAAAAGGAAACAATTAAAGATTTTAAATCCCAGTGAAAGAATTAAATAATGATGTCTAAGAAATACTGATAAGTAATAGAAAATATTCTCTACTAAAAATTACAAGCAGTAAATTTTTATTAAACTGTTTCCAAGCATCTTCAGTATGTTAGTTTTGAGTCTCTTAAAAAGAGCAAAACCAACAACAACAAAAGCCCAATGTAACAAGATGCTGTAACTTAAAACCCACTGAAGCCAACACTTACTATATCCAAGACTAGGACTGTTGGTTCTACAGAACAAACTATGTAGCACACATTTAGGAAGTAATCCTACATTTTTAGATTAGCAGATATGCCTGGGGTAATCTGACGGATTATAGACATACCAACCCAATATTTTGCAAAGCATTTAGGTGATTGAAGTGTCTCAAATCATTTTCCTTTGCTGAATAAAGAGCGCTCAACAGATTCTTGATGCCTCTGTCATTCAAGCTAGGGAACGCTCATCTCTCAGGGAAGATTCTATCACTATATAAGATTCCTGTAAAAATTGACTATCACTAGAACAAAAATAAAATGTTAAAAACCCTTTATTCAAATAATCTGCATACCAATACCTCATACCCTACTTTCATTTAAAGGCAGCTTTTCAACCTATTGAGTATACAGACTTCCCCAAAGTGCAATAAATTAACAATCTGACTTGTTCTTTCTAACATATAAGGTGTATGCTGTCCCTACACCTTGTTTCTACTAATAGGTAAGCAGTCTGCCAAGCTTGTACAAAAGCCAGTATCAGAACAAGCAGTCAAACAGGAAAGGTGTTAAGCAAGTTAATTTTCTAGACATTTACACTTTTATTCTACTTCGATAGATAAAGGTTAAAAAACCCAAACACAAACCGACATGTATGATTAATATTGTGAGACTGCGGTGCAAAATAAAAGCAAAATAAAAAAGGTCCAAGTCAACCTGCATAAGAAAAGGTGTGCCAAATGGTTCTTGCTACCCTTTTAGCCCATGAGGATT
Source organism: Balearica regulorum gibbericeps (assembly GCF_011004875.1). NCBI lineage: Eukaryota > Metazoa > Chordata > Aves > Gruiformes > Gruidae > Balearica > Balearica regulorum. The sequence goes on from NC_046198.1 coordinate 14,093,603, forward strand.
GCATGTGGTCTGTGGTGTATATTTCAAGATGTTTCTTCCCCTTACAGTCATCACCTGTTGGTTGTGGTAACAGTGGATTAATAGGACAAAGCCAGGATCAAATCAAGATTGTTACAAGATAACTTGAACAACTCTACTTCATAATATCAGTTATTAAAACAAAAACCACTAATCAAACTTCAGTGGAATGATACTTGCTTGGGGAAACATTACAGTACACCAGTCAGTCACTGTTCTCCCCTCTACATCTAAGTTGCAAACCAAACGTTTACTTTGTAGCTTCCATAGAGTCATGGGGCATCTGATACTACTATTATAGCAACAACTTGGTGTACAGCCCAAGGCTAAAAGACAACATCAATCATTATACTTACATAGTGATTCCTCATTTACACCAAGATGGCTATCTCCTCTGTAAAATTCCTTTACATTCATGCTTCCACAGTAGTCTGAGTGAGCTGCAACACATTCAGAAAGCATACATGGAATGTAACTCAAGTTCAAAGCCTTTCATATATGCATATTTTAGCTATATTATACGCAGATTTTACCTAAACTGGCTTGGTTCACTATTAAAGCCAGGTTACCCACAGGAAACCCAAAGAACGATCAAGGAAGAAGCCTACTCTGTGCAATCTTATTTTTTCTTCTTCAAGAGGTTCAAAAATCTTTCTGCTTCTTTTCAGCTAGCAAAGTTAGTAAAAAAAAACCCCTAAGTAAGAACTCATCAAATCTTGAGTCTCTATTCCCATTATTCTGTCAAACAGGCCAACAGTTACATCTTTGTGTTGATTTTATCAGAGATCTTAAAAGACTGAGAAAAGAGCATTAGCAAGTTATAAGGCACTAAGGCAGAGAGAACGGGAGAGAACAAAGTTTTATTCACTCATAGAGCATGTGTTATAGAAGAGAAAACACCAAAGAAGAATTGAACATTTTCAATGAAAACAAGATATGCTTTAGAGTAGTAGTGCAGAGTGATGATGGCAGTTTTAGTTTTGCAAGACAGATCTGATCAAGCTTTAAGCGCACAGTGGGGTTAAGAGTAACAAGATAGTGTCAAATTCAAACTTCTAAATGTCTAAGTTTGGACTATCACACATGTTTTTAAAAGTCAACTTAAGTTTCTCAATTTAAATACTGCCTTCTACCACTTCCTAGTAAAAATCAACAGGTGGCTCTTAACTGTAACACAGATCTCACATATGTGAATCCTGATACTTCCAAAACAGAAGGAAAGTATGAAAAGGGTAGTAAAACTGAGATCATTAAATAATAATAAGAGGGAGAAAGACAGGAGTCAGTGCAAAGACTGTAGAAAAAGATCACTGTGGTGCCAAAGATGAAGTCCGTAAGAGAGGGAAAAAAAACCCCACAAACACACCCAACACACACACACTGGCTTTGTGTGGAGACCAAGGCAGACAACTGAAAAGGTACCTTTAAATTCATAACCCAGCTTCAGCAAAACCATTTGAAATAGTTGCACTAACAGTGATGCAAAAGATGCTGCAGCATTTTTGATCAATCGCAGGATCTTACTCATGTAGAAATAGGTTCCTCCTATTGAAAAAAACAGTGTGAACACAAATTATTCACCTACATGAAGATGTACTTCTATTCTCTGGTGACCATTAGCTTGTGGAAGAGTGAGGACGAAGCATGGTAAGCCTTTGTTTAGCCAGGAGTATGAAACTTAAGCAGGTGTGGTTTGAAAAGTCTGGATGCACTGCATAATACAGCAAAGCTTTTGTAAGAACTACACATCCTAGGGAAAATGCCTTCAGGACAGAATGTATGACTTCAGCAAGAATACCTTTTCTTTGTGAGAATTCAGAACTCTAAATAGCAAAGAACCCCTTGTTCACAGAACTCAGGATTTCTCAATGGTGTGAGCTGTTGATACTGATTTTGCAAGTCACAGCTCCAAAGAGACAAACTACATTCTCATTCTGGATTTGGAAGGGTGAGGACTATTTCACCTTCTCCTCCACCTTTACATTGGAGGAAGTTACTGCAGTGGTTTGCCTCAAGTGCTAGAGACACACACTTCTTCAGAGCCACGAGAACAAAGCTGCAGTCCCTAGAATCAGCCACATCCCAAAAACCTGCCATGATTGTGTGCCCCTTCCCCCACCCTCCCCAAGTTTAACCCAAACTACTGGATTAAAGTTCAAAGGAATGTACAAGGATGAGTTCCTTGTAAAATTTTCCTGTGTGAACACAAACTCAGGAGCACAGAAAACAGTTTTCACACAGTTGTCACTTTTTGTTCATTATGCTAAGCCAGCAGAATTCCTACCTGTGCTACACATTTACCAAAAATAAATACTTGCCTCAAAGCATTTAAAGTCACACCTTACAGTTCAAACAAACTCCTTTCTTGCTACTGAAAACCCACTTCATTCAAGAATAACACATCTAGAGAATCCCCAAATTGGTTTCTTTCTAATTCAAGGCCACTTGAGAAACAACTTCTCCACGATAATTGTCGACTAACAACAATCAAGGAATTCAAGATGCTATGCAAGAGGCAGGCAGGCAGAGTCAAGAACTGAGGACAACCACCCATAGAATGGGGACTGCCTTGGAAAAGCAGAGCCTTGTTTACAGCAAATTCATTTGGTTTTTGAGCTTTAGGAATATAGTTACTAGGAAGTCTGTTTGAATCAGTTTTTTCCCTTTGGAGTTCAATTTTTCAAAGTAGTTGAGGTTTAGCTTCTAAAAACACTAATAAGCTGCAAGATTAAATGAGTAGGAAAAAACCAAAGCAGAAAGTAGGAAGGTATCTCAGAGATGTCTTGGATAATAGAAGCACTGCAAAGTAACAGTTCTGCTCAATCTTGACAGTTCCTGTAATAAAAGATAAATAAATAAATGGACCATGTAGGAAGAGTTTCTATCTGAAAACCCTGACCAAAAACCTTGTAAACAGACATGTATAGATCTGATACTGGATTAGGAGACTCTCATGATCATTGCTGGTTGGAACAGCCCATCGTGTTCCAAATCTGTTTGGAAATAAAACTCATTAAGATACCATGGCATTTTCATTTTGAAGTTGTCTAATTCCTACAGCAGCAGCATTGCAAAGAGTTGGTAATTACATATCAGAAGCTAAGTACATAAAGTTTCAATTGATATAGAAAAAGGTATTTCCTATAAGCAGATCTCTAGAACTTAGTTATTGGTAGATTTAGCAGGGTAGGTAAAGTCCTAAAAATCACACTATATGGAAAATATATCAACTAAAGCATATACCATTCTGCTCTCCAGATAAAGCACAAGAGAAAGTAACTTACTCTGTTTCTGGCTCCTATCCCTAGAGTAAATTCTGGAAGATGGCACAGGAGAAGGTGAGTATGCTGTAAGAACCTCCTTCCGTTCTGAAAGCATGCTGCAGTCACTGCAAGTGTAGCCATTGATCACTGTGGTCTGTGTTTCTGCTGATGCTATATCACCATTTCCCTGCATCAATGTAGTATCGCTACCTACCAAACCAAGAGTAAAACATTCAGTGCACTGACATCAGTATTGCCATCACTAGTTACATTAAATAGAATGCATGTGGAAGGAAAAGGAAAGTGTAGTTACCTTTAGGGTCACCTTCATCATCAAGACCTTCAAAAGGAAAAAGAAAAAATTTGGTCCCAAATATAAGGAAGTCCTGTAATCAACTACGATATCCAACATGAACTCAAATTAAAAGTCCCACTAATTTTAAGACTGCAAAGAAAAGCCACTTTATGTTAAATACTAATCATATTTTGCAGTCTACCATGTGACTAGATCCATATACACCGAGATTAACGTAGTAGGGTAACAGTTAGTGAAAAGCATTCTACCACAGAAGCAGCAGACAAAATAATATGAATGACAACTACACCTTTTCTTAGCTCCCATGTGACTTTAAAGCAGCTAATTACAAGCTTACGCTGTTTCTGTTGCTTGGTAACTACTGTGATACTACTGTATTTTAAGATCCTGCTTTAAGAGCCAGGTAATCTAAAGTTTAGAATGTGTTTTACTAAGATTGAAACAATTCTTTACACTAGGACTCTGGGAAGGTCACAAGCATACTGACTACAAACAAATAGTCTGAATTGGGAGATACAGTAAGTTGTTGATCATCCTCTACACAACACTTTATGTGGACAATACTTTATGTAGACAACTCCCATATTTTCCTCTTCAATGAGGAGAGTAAGTTCCAGAAAAGTACACTTGTATATACTAGCAAAACTAAACCAGCCACACACAAAAACCCTCTCAGGAAATCCTCAAGCACCACTGATTTGAAACTTTCAGATTCAGGTATGTTAAGTTGAAACATACCTCTGCCTATAAACAAACAAAAAGTGCTCTTCCTTTGGCATTCCAAAACACAAGTTACATGTTTACCATCCTTTAAATATGGTACTGCATGCACATTTTGAAGAAAGTAATAACAAGAGATAATTAAGTCTATATAATCTATGGTGTTGCAACACAAAATTGTATGTTTGCCTGGCACATTAACTTGACTATGCCACATGTCCCAGTGTTGACTATGCCAGTAAATCAAGTTTACATACTGGACTGTGAATTTCCAGTAGGCATCTTAGCAAGCAGACATCTACAGTGAAAGTAAGTACATGCACACATTTGGGGGCAGGATGGGAAAATGGATAGGGAAAAGAGGGAAGATGTGAACATACATTTATACGCACCAAACCATAAACAGTTTTCACAGCTTGATACAAGCAATAGCAATCATTGCCTACCCCAGAAGTGATCTACTTCTGTCTGCTCTCGAATCAAAGATTCGTCCAATACAGTGGATACCATTGATGCATCACTGGCACGGCTATTGAAACTGCTTTGGCTGAAGATGGAAGAGCTGTATAGATTTTTCCTTGGCGTGTGTCTTACACTGCTGGATTGTTTAGTCATACTTTTGCGTTGCTTCACCGTGCTAGGAAACAAAGCAAAGACAAGTAAGGCATAGCACTAAAAGATGCAAATTTCTCTTTATCTCTCATTTAAAATGAAAAACAAACAAAAAACCCCACCCACCCAAAACACAGTCAAGGTATTTAACACTGACATGACTTGACAGCTCAAATCAGGTTTAAAAGGAAATCCTCACCTTCAGGCATCTATACTTTTGCAAAGACTTCATTGTAAACCACACACTGAACATAATTTTCAAAGTATGGCAGTAAATACTGAGAACAAAGAATAAAACAACAGGTAACCTCTGTTTGTACTATTGTGTTCAAACAGGAAGTCTCAAGACCAATCAATAAATTAACTTGTGATGATAAAAAATGCTTACTTAGACTGTTCTCCGAAGGACATGCTTCCGGCATAAGAGCTGTCATGAAGGATATCATTTCGTGCATCATCTGATTTATTAAATCCTGCAGCAGCTAACCGTAAACTACGCCGTGACATCCTTGGTGAATCAAATACTGGATCTAATTTGTTTTCAGTCTCAAAATCCAAAGCAGATGAAGAATAACTTGAACTGGAGCAAAATAAGAACAAAGTTACCAAAGCTTAAGAGAAAAATTCCCCTAGTAACAAATATGCGCTTCAAGCTAGTCTAAGTTTCCATTAGAAGCTGTTTATTTGGTGTTATGGAGCAATTCCCAAAAGATATGCCATGTAACCCAAATAACTTAGAAGTATGTAGCTATTCAAGGTTTTCTTAAGCAATTCACATTACAAGTTTAACAACTGAAAGCAAATCACAGTTAGAAAGAAACAACCACCATGGAAACCATGTCTGAAGTTGAGCCAGAGCAAGCATTCGTTGCACAGCTTTAGACACATAGCTCTTCTGGGACCAATTTGAGAGAGGAAGCCATTCACGACAGTGTCTTCACCACGCCCAGCAGCAAATTAAAAATCATGATGCACTCTAAGCACCAAGGTAAAGATTTATTTATAGTGAAAGTTTTTGTTTGTCCGCTCCTTGTTTTGAGAACCAAAGATCCATATGCCACACTACTCCGAATTTGCATCTCCCAATAAGTAGGAACTTCCCACCTTTAAGATACTTAAAGGCCTCTCTACTTTAGCTACATTAGTTTCACTACCATTACTTTTAAAAAAAATAGTGTTTTTAAAATATTTCTTAATTTAATGCAGGTCATTAGAAATATTTAACTCTGAACAAATGAAAAAAGTTTAGACTCTTTAATCCATTTTTCTCTGGTTTATCCTACAGAGGCAAGTTTACACGTAGACAAGCTTCACATCATTACCCCAGGAACTCTACACTTTTACACTTGATTCCCTCAGAACCTCCATGAAAACTTACATGAAGACAAAGCAGCAACACAAGGCAAACAAACAGATCACAGAGGAGCCAGTAAGAAATACATTTACAAACCCAGGAGTTTAGCCTATAGCAGAATACTCATACTTACAATGAAAGGAAACAGTTACGTAGTTGAGCAGAGCTTGTTGTTACAGGGTATTGCGGGGCAGGAGGCGGGGTCCCAGAACCACTCAGCACTGTGACCCAGAGCAGCTAACGCTGAGGGCGCCAGGCCAGCTTTAAGGAGCCTGTGCTCCCCTGGGCCACAGGGATACACAGAGCTGTAATAGCGGTTGCTTCAATATTCCTGGGGGCTTTGTTTGTTTGGGGGTTTTTCTGAAAGAAGAGCTGGGCAAGGTATTGTTAATGGAATCAGCTTCTTCTCCCCAAAATCCCAAACAAAACCAAGCAAATTAGGTCTGAATGAGTAGATTCTACTGTGCAATCTGTGTTTGAAATAGAAGCTTTTCCTTTAAAAAAAAATACATGTAAACAGCTACTATAAAATATATTTGTGCAAAAACAATTTAATGGAAATTACTTTTTTTACACAATATTTAAAGACCCCAGAACATTACAAAGTAACAATATGATATGTATTGTATTACTTTGGCATACAAATAAGTTAACATCAGGAGGCCTTGTAGCTACACTTAGAGTAGTGATTTAATTCTGACGGGTGCTTTTGAAGCAAGTTTCTTGATTGCTCCACAATTCAAAGTAAGATGGGATTGTATCAGAGCATGTGAACTGCATTTCTTTCAGCTAAAAAAAGCCTAACCCAGACAATGCACTGCAGGAAAGCATCTAGTTGCTCCAGCAGCAAAGGGGCAATCAGCCCACAGGACCAGACCTTGTCCAAAATAACTTCTTCCGTCACCCAGAGGTGCACAGATTTAGTGGCAGGTCTTCAGTACTACCTGCTTGATCTTAGTTATCTGACCTGCTAATGCTCCCACATGCAGTGCAATCCTGTGCAAGGCAGGAGTCTAAGCACAGCTTAGAACAAACCCAGCATACATTACACTTATTAATCCTCGCTTACATTTGGGTGGAAGGGGGAGATAAGACAGGAGCCTCCTCACGTGAGAGCAGATTTAGTCTACATTTGATTAGGTACAAAAGGATATAGTTTTTACAGTTTTCAAAAATATTGTTTAGACAGTTTGCATTCTGACAGATGTGAAGTGAGAATATGAGCTAAATACTGCTGCTCTTGTTCATTCTGAAAGGGTCAGAGCCACAGTAGTTTACTACTGAGTCCCTTCCTAAACAGGTGTTTCAGAACTCAGTTTTGCTATTTACACTTGCCACCATGCATTTGCTTTTCCTCTTCTTCATCCAACCTTTCTTACAGATACTCAATTCACAAGAACACACAAGTACACAGGACAGGCTGACAGCTGTGACCAGCCTCAATTGTTTCTGTTTATGAACACTTGCTATGATTAAGTATCTCAATGAGCATTTATATCAATTTAGGTTGAACACATAGCTTGGAATTGAGCTCTACTACAAAAAAAAATAAATCATGGGATCTTATCACTGTTAAACAAAGAGAGAGCTTCTCTCTTGCTCATACAGGATAACAATTCTCTTCCCATTGGAAGTGAAGACAATTATCTGTCCTCTGTTGGCAGAACAGTATCTAGAGTATCTAGAACTCTCCTAACTTGCTATCTCACTTTCCATGCTTTGGAAAGTAGCCTTTTTTCTTCTACAGAAAACATTACAGTAAACAAAACTCCCTGCCTTTCCTTTCACAGGACAGAAATGAACCCATACATTGATGGTACTCCTATCCAATATGTATGGCTAACCAAAAAATATCTTAAATGTGGGACACAGCCTACACTCCTAGACAGCCTACACAAACAGTGCAGGCGGGGGTTCCTTCCCCCTGACAACAACTCCCATGGCTGCTGGCAGATCTACTGACTGGATCCAGTCTTACATTTCCAGCTCCTTAGCTATTACCTTCATATCTCCTTCTTATGAGCTTCTACAGCATAAGAATATCCTAGACTTCAGTCAGTTAATTTTCAAGTTATATAAGTGGAATGGGAATGGGGTCTGCCAATTTTAGTACACCTATAGCTTTGTCTGGAGGACCTTAAGTGTCATTTATTTTATTAGTATTCCTTGGAATAAAATGGGCAGTAGTGTTCTTGATTATTCAAGGTAACAACAGATAAATGCAATACACCTCGAGAACTATAGCTAAACAGACATCTTCTGACATGGACACAAGCATACAATCAGTATATGAATGTTCATATGCTTTCTGACCAGGGCATTGCTTATATTAACTGACCAAGGACACTACCTTGGGTTTAGCTATTGCTTCGATCCGTCCCAGAACACACATAAAACCAAAGGATTTTATTCAACTATTTCACAGAAAGTTACAGCCTGATTTAGTGCTCTGACATAGAAACTAAATTCTTATCAATTTAATCCATATTTGTGAAGAAAGAGAGGTGTTAAAGGTACCCAAACTGACAAAACAACACAACTCAAAAGATGACAGTGACTAGAAGGAAAGATCAGCCTGAAGAGGGGGGTGTAAATTATATGTTGACAAGTGGGTGAGATTCACAAGTTTGACTTGCATTTTGAGGAGGATAAAGGTTATTTAGCTATATCAGTTTAATGTTTTACTCTTCCAGCCCAAATCAGAAAAAAGCGCTACAAACAGTTATGAACACACAGTAATCCCAGTGAGTATTAATATCAATTCTATTAATAGTTCATAACCAACTCTATTAATAGCTTCGTGGTATCTAACTTCACTGCACTTCTTTCTGCAGTGCTACAAGCACAAGCCAATTTCTTTAAAAGAAACTCAGAGACAGATTTTGTAAAGATTCAATTGTCAAAGGCAGAACAAGCCAGATCAGAATATAAGCAAAACAAATACAAGTGGGGTGAGATGAAAAGGAACTTCAGCATGAAAATGAAAACAGGCTGAGAGCATGGGAGGTGTTCAGCCTGGTGAAGAGAAGGCTCCAGGGAGACCTTATAGCACCTTCCAGTATCTGAAAGGGCCTACAAGAAAGCTGGAGAGGGACTGGTGACAAGGACAAAGGGTAATGGCCTTAAGCTGAAGGAGGGCAGATTTACATTAGATATTAGGAAGAAATTCTTCTCTGTGAGGGAGGTGAGGCACTGGCACAGGTTACCCAGAGAAGCTGTGGCTGCCCCATCCCTGGCAGTGTTCAAGACCAGGCTGGATGGGGCTTTGGGCAACCTGGTCTGGTGGAGGGTGTCCCTGTCCATGGCAGGGGGGTTGGAATTGGATGGGCTTTAACGTCCCTTCAAACCCAAACCCTTCTATGAAAATATTTCTGATTAGCAACTGCCTAACTCACCCTTTCTTCAGATTCTTCAAATATTGCTTAACCCAAGTAGGAAGAGCTACATCAGTAATACATAGCATTCTGCACAGATTCAGCAGGCAGACACACAGCGAGAGTCTGCTCAGACAACTGTAGTTTAGTCTTGACACCCTGAAAGCGGGCAGTGTACCAAGTAGTTTTCCCCCATTATTTTAAAATTTGGGGCTTCAGAGAATTTTTCAAGAGGAGATTTTAAAGAATGAGCTTGCTAATCCTTCCTTTCCAGACAGGGAAGAATTACAATGAATTAATTTCAACCTAGTTTAGCTATACTTGCCTTCATTAAGTCAGTTATTAAACTTCAGTTTATCTAGCTCTATCCATTTCCAAATACCTATACCTAATGCAGTTTAACACAGCAAAATGGGAGGCTGAGAAGTTTCAAGACACATAACCCTCCCCTTCTACAAAGGCCTCTTCACAAGTTCTCAGTTTGCAAAACAATCTGCATCTATGCAGGAAGTCAAATACGCCCAATCGTCTTCTGCACAAAACCCAGAGTCATAATGAACTATTCTCCAGACTTCACATAGGATTTACCATTCTCCCTCTTCCTTTCCTGGCAGGTTTATCTTTGCTCTTGTGATATTCTTGTTTGCTTCAGTGAGAAACAAAAACATCCAACAAAATAGCACACAAGAAGAAAAACCCAGCTCGGAAGGGTTTTAACCCCAGATTAGTTTAAGCAAGTCATTGAACTTTACTTTGCTAATACTTTTGGACATAAAAAAAATAATCTATTTAATTTCTTAAGTTAATACTAAGACCTACTTATTCCCTCTTGTCTGTGGGAAAGATTAGTTGCTGTGGAAAAGACTGTACAGTAGAACATACCGGTATCATTTCAGACAAATATAACAACTAAGGAAAAGAAACCAAGTTAGACGACAATTTCACAGCTTGTTTTAAGAAAGATATGCTCACAGAGACATAAAAATCAGTCTAAACAACCTGAAGAATCCAAGTCTACTTTGCTCACAGTAGGGAATGCTGTCCACTGTAAAAAGAGTTACAATATTTCAGCCAACCTCTAAGGTACATTTGCAACAGAGCTATCTAAAAAACACTTAGCAATATAATAGTAAATCTGCTGGCTGGTATAAGGCGCATAAATCATCTTTCATTGTCCAGCACGCCTTTCTGGAAATTAGTAGACCCACTCACATTTAACCAACATTTTACCAATTTTTTTTCTGAATATTAAGGAAGAGTTGCAATTTAATTGATGCAACATAAGACCCATCCCATTTTGCAACACTCTTGACATCAGGCTACAGCCAAACAACCCACGATCCCCAACAAAAACTGACAACACTACAGTTTTAGAGTACACAAAAGCAAGAATATTAAGTTAGTGATCTTTTAATCCTACAGTTTTGCCAATTTATGTTTCATTGGCAAGTAGCCAAGTATTCTACAATCTAAATAGTGTATTTTCATATATTAATATATTAAATACATAATGATTTACAGGCAGAGTAGAAAAGCAATCTCATACTGCATCCTAACAAACTTTTTTTCCCCCCCCAAAACTTAAAATTAGCTAAACCAGTAACTCAGGCTCACTGATATATTTTTGCTTCAAAATGCATCTATTAACAACAGGAAAAGCTAGCTAGATTAAATCAGCAGTCACAATCTGCTTTATTAATATTAAAAGACTCAAACGGCAATCATAACATTTGTTTTGATTACATAATACAAAAACTAACAAACATACCACAGTTATTTTTAGAAAACTGAAGTGATGGAAGAAAAATGGTTAGTTTAATAAAAAGATATAAGAAAAAGCAAGTTCATTAGAATATAGGTTTTACATTCACACAGTAAGCACTTTTGCTAAAAAAGTAATCGGTATGTGACTTCCAGCCAAGTTCCACGCTAGCAGCAGTGAGTGCACAGCAATCAGTGTTTTAAAGTGAGAATGGTGCCAAGTCACAAAAAAGAACACACATACAGAAGTTACAAGACATACTAGTAAACATCTGAGAATTTTGATGACGTATTTATAGAAATAAACCAGCAACTGTAGCTAGGCGGAGACTAGTTCTTCATAGCAACTAATAAATACTGAGTCGTCATCTTAGTCATTGTCCTGTTAGTTCAACATGTATTCTTTCCTCCATTTAGGACACAGCAGTTATTTTCAAAGCAGACTAGAGAAAGCATGCTTCTTCAGAGAAGTCAGATACTTACCAGGAAAGCTAAACTCTCCAGAATTAACAACATTCAGAGAACATACAGTTTCTCTACAAGAAGAAAAGAGTTCTCACCTGAGTGCATATGTATAGCCAGTGTTCTCTGGCAGACATTGGGGAGGAGTGTACGTGTGTAGACGTGAAAAGTCCATGTTGACTGTTTCAAATCATACTGTAAAAGGTGAAAATAAAGTAATGCAATGACTTAGAATTACGTAAAGTCAATGTAAGAGCCCTTGCACTGTTCAGCCTGTATTATGAAGTATTGAAATAAAAAAAAGCTACTGCAGCTCTCAGTATTTCAGCTGTGTTGCTGCCAGCGCTAGATATCCCTTATCATTACTGCATGAAGCTCAGTGTATTTTTGACCGCAACTTTCTTTATGATACTCTATTTTCAGCAATTTCCGAGTTCTCTGGAGCATTACTGTAATATGAGCCAAACTCTTATCACAACTGCACTACAGCACTTCCACAGGAAGTAAGTTATGCTAGTATCCTGAAAAGCTAAGCATAAAGACTTAAAAAAACCTATGTAGCCATGCTTTCAGAGGTCTCTTCAAAGCAAAACTCATTGTGAAAGCCCACTGAGCAAAGTACAGGCTGTTCTGTGCACCAACAAAGAGTAACACAGTTGAAACTTGAGAAAGTTTTTACATATAATCAAATCATTTTATTGCACAACATTTGAACATCGTCCACTAAGCAGCAAGGAGTTTCCTTCATTTCACATAAAATTGTAATATTTGGTATCAGTTAATTTATTCCTATCATAAAAAACACTGAATACACACCCTAGCATAACAGCCAACTGCAAAATGACTCACATAGCTAGAATTAGGCACATTTTCCAGAATGCCATCCACTTCCAAAAAAACCCTAACCCAAACCCAACCCACACTTGTAAAACTTTCCATGGGGTCTTTGAAAAGTATTATAACTTTGGGAAGAAAACAAAAATTGATGATGTTGTATCAAGAAACTGGCAGAACTGCATGGGTGACTGCTTCTGGTATTATCTACGATTTGACTTTGAAGTTCAAAGTATTTGCAAAAAACCCTTAAGCCCTCCTCAATTCCGTTAACCACAAGAAAAGTTTTGCTTTTCTAGAAAAGATTATTTGATAGGAGGTTATTCATAATTAACAAACAGGGATTTGGCTATCCTGGATTTGTATGGTTAGCAAAGCAGAATCCTGACTATTTTCAGATTATCTGCAGCTCCTGTTTCAGCAGCAGTAAAAGATATTCCACACAACTGTGCTGACATACCTAAACTAAGGTAAAAAAATCGCTAGTTACACTTTCATTCTTATAATCAAAACATCAACAAGTATCTCATTTTTGAGATGCACTTTGCTATGCTGAAATAAGAGTTTTCATTTGTATAGCTATGTAGACATAAGAAATAAACAAGAAACAGAGTCACAGGTACAGGTAATAGTTCAAGAAGAAATCTCGACACACAACACTAAAATGCTCTAGTCCACCTGTAGCCTCCAAATCCTCATGTCAATAAGGCAGGAGGATGCTTCCATTACTACTAAAGACAGAGTTTTCTTCTTGTTTCTAAAAATCAAAGCTTACAGGCCTAAACATTGTAGCTATCTGAAAGCAAGCACCTTCCATGCATTTACAGGGTTAATGAAAAATAAGATCTCTCATTTCTGCTATTTATAATATTAAAAAATCCTGATGCCTAGAGAAAGCATTTCCATTGTGATCTTTCTCTAAACTTACTTCACCTGTCCCAGAGCCATAGTGCTTTCACTGGCTTGTGTATAAAAATCTGTTGTTTGTTTAAAAGAAGCTTAAATCAGTAGTGTGGAAGTATTAGCAAAGCAGTCTAATTCTCTTGCTAGAACAAGCAGCAAATACTGCTAGAATACATAACAACTGCTGCCATACTTTAACAACAAATAAGAGCTCATTTTAGAACACAGCAAACGGGGACCAGAGAGTAACAACAATTCCCCAGTAAAGAAAGTGAATTTCCAGATGAGGGATGTTGATAACATCAGACAGCACTTGTTTTAAAACCAAAACAGATTTCTGAGACATATGCCTACTGAAATTCAAAACGATGATTAAGGTTGATCTGTTTAAATTGGTCCATCCTGATAGAAAGATTTTGAAACCACAAGCTAGGGAAACCCCTATTTAGTTTCCACTGGAGCTGATCTTGACTGCTTAACACACATAATTTCATCAATAAAACTGGTTTTCAACTGGCAACTCGATAGCTGATATCATGTTTTTGACACCCAGCAATATTTTCCCACATGGAAACCTAGGCTATGTGAGTGAGCTTTCAGTGGCCACCCAACTTCTCCCTCTGCAACCCATACGGGCAGGGCAAAGGCAGACTTCGAAAAATAACATATTGGGTCAGCTTCTTCCCTGTTCTTTTCCCCTTCTCCACCAGTTCTCTCCTTACTTGATTTCTGAAGAAATGAAATGCTAGAATTTACATCATATATTTCAAACCTTATAAAATAAGAAACATCATTAAGTTAGTTTTAGATAAAATACGTACTTGACAATGGCACTGCTAACTGAAGAGCCCTGAAGGTATTTATGTGTAGGTCTACTAATAGCTGGTTTTCACAGCACCAACATCTCCAGTTAGACAAGAAGTTAGCCATCGAAACGCCACATAGTTAGAAATCACTCTTAGAAGATTTAGGGCCTTGGTTTGATTCACTCCTTGCCTGACTCTGTAAAATTAATTAAGACTCAAAGGCAAAAACCTTCAGTCAATTTTTCAAAGCAACAAGACAGGCTTAACTGACTTAAACAGAACTTGAAAATAATCTTTAGAGATAACTAGCACAAATTTTCAAAGACAGGCATCTAAAATTTACTGTGAAACTGGATTTTTTTTTTTTTTAACCTGGCTACTATTTCAACATCTTAATTTCAGTTATCCATTTCTTTGAAACAAAATCCACAAAACAAGTCAACCCAATTTATTTAGAAAGATTCTACACACTTATTACTGCAGAACTTTGAACTACAGAACAGACCAGGGGTGGGTGGAGGACAACTCCCTCTAATTTGTTCAGTGATGTTGAACAGCACTCTATCTTTCACATATTAATTCTTCTTGTTTATGAAACTTTCATATACAACTAGAACAGAAAGAGACATGCCAATAAAATATTTTGGAAATTTAAAACCACAAAACTTGGCAGAGAACCTGAGAGCTAGAGTACTTAGTTCCAGTTTACACACCTCTGAGTGCCCAGCAGATTTAGGTACCATAGATCTGTTTGGACTCAGATTCCTGTAGGCTTTTAGTACTAGCTTTGTTGCAAGCATTACTGGGCCCAAATTTTAAGTAGCCTTTTCTCCTTCTTCAGAAGCCCATAAACATCTATTTCTATGTACTATAAGGGATGTATAGTGAAAGAACTAAGCATGCAGTTACATAAAACCCCCTAAGTAATAGAGTACCTTTATAAGACAACCTAAAGGCAATTAAAGAGAAGCACGCACTTTGGCTAGAATGCAAGCAGACACTAGATGCGCCACTACTTCGTAAGCCTGTTCATCTGAAAATCACTTTCAGAATCAGCTAGCCACAGCCAAACCCTACCACTGTTGCAGCAAACTTCCTGGCTTTCCTGGAAGGTGAGGAGATGCTCCGATAGTAGCCTTTAAGCACGCACAGAAGCGTCACAAGAAGGGAAGTAGCACCAAATACCCATTGTGTAGCCACTACAAGCAGTGGCAAGGACAAGGACGAACCCCCACTTCCATCTTTTTGGGTACATAAATAGTCTTCCACCAACATACCATCTAGGCATTTCCTCACAAACACCCTTTCTCACAAAGTAATGGTAAATCGTCATTTCACAAACGGGACCCTGGCAGAGTAGAGGTATTCACCAGGAGGTCAGAAGAATGAGAAAATGTGCAAGAAAGCATGGCTTACTTTTTACATTACAAAGGCTAAAAAAAAAATTATAAAAGTCTTAGAGAGATGTTCTACTTGAAGTAGAACCTAGTCTATCCTTATCTTTTAAGGCAAATAAACTAAGTTTAAGTCACTATGATTCAACATACTAATGCCACAAAACAGACTTTCGGGCAAATTATTAATAACAATGAAACTGGAGCATGCAACCCTATCAGCTCCTGAGAGCATTTTTACTTGCAGTTTCAATTTTTATTTTCTACTATTTTTCAGAATAACCAATAAAGTTAGTCTTTTTGGTAAAAAAAAAAAAAAAAAGCAAATTCCTAAGTAAATATACTTCACAAAGAATGTTTCCACATACCCTATTAACTAGTAGTTTAAACAGGCTGAAGAGCAAAGAGCTCCAAGCTAAATCAACATTTTATTAAAACACACATTCTTAAAACTGTAGTATTCCTTTAAAACAAAAAACACACAAGCAAACAAAAAAACTCCAAGCAATAAATTTCACATTTTAAAGTAGATGTTACCATTGACTATTATGGCAAAGATCCCCAAACACAGGTGTGTAATGCTACTAAGAACAACAACAACAAAAAGAGGTTCTTCCCAAAGCAGTAATATTGCAATTGTAATATTCACATTAAATACCCCGTCAAATGTGGGGGTTTTTGGTTTGGTTTTTGTTTTTTTTTTTTTTTTTAAGAGGAAGGTTGACAGGACCCAGCCATACCTTCAGCTGTAGTGAAACAATAAACATGTCTGCTCACTGTTTACACACAGAGCGCACCTGAAACACTGCACGGCAACACACCGAGTCCCTTGACAGCCTAGGGACCCCCGCACGGCGCCTCAGTTAAATACACACAAAGAGCTCGGTGCTCACGGCTCACCAGGCCTCTGCATGGAAAGCGACTCCGCGCTTCGCTCAAGGCCTCCCCCATCAGCCTCTCCGAGCTGCCACAGCCTCGGGGAGTCTCACAGCGCTCCGGCGGCTGGCCCGGGTAAACCTCCGGGCTGCCGGGGCCGCTCGGGAAGGCCGGAAGGCGCGGCCAGTGCCCAGCGCCGCGACGGCACCGGCTGCGGGGAGAGGCCCGGAGACCGGGGCCCGCCGCGCCCGCGATGGCGGCCCGGGCTCAGGGCGCGCTCCCCGGCGGACGGGACATGCTGTTCCATGCCACACCGCAGGATCCCAAAATGGCTGCCCGGGCCAACAAAGCCCGCGGGATCCGGCGGATCCGACCCAGCCTCCCGGAGTCCCCCCCCTCGTCGCTCGGTTTGAATTCGCTGGACGCGGCAGCCCCAGCCAGCCCGCAGCCTTAACCCGCTGGGCCCCGGACAGGCAGCGTCTCCGTTTTGGAGCGCTTACTCTGCAAACGCATATGTACACCTCATTCCTGTTTATTTTAACCGTAAGCTCACGGGCAGATTGTCACATATGCCTTGTGCTATGTCTTGTATTCCTGAAACGCTTCACTTGCCCAACCTCAATGTTAACTAACAAAATAAAATCCAACCCCCCATCTTACTTCTTATAACTAACTCCTACACCTGAACGCCTAAGATGCCCACAAGTCTTATAATCACCACGTCACAAGTCAGTCAAGCAGCACAGATTTAAGGGGGGGTGTGTATATATATATATACCATATTTACTAATACATCCATGTAAAAAACTTCCTAAGCTTGTCATAAAGACTTCCATATAGATCACTTACAAACCCCCCTGCAACTTGCTTCTATAGTATTATGAAAAATCAGCAAATAGTAATACAGCCCCATAGGCAAGAGGGGGAATCGGACACGGAGATGAACTTGGAAATTCAACAGAAGCATTAGCCTGTAAGAGTCAGTTGCAACGCCTTAAGATAGAAAGCTTAAAAAAAACAACGGCCAAAGATTTCACTTCCTTTTTGTGTAATGTTAAACTGAAAACCAGATGGTGGGATAGGGGGATTGCAAGTACTGCAGAAGCATGGAACCTGGAATTTGCTAGCTAGGCTTTTCCTTTCCTTTCCCTGTCATACTATAAACAATACCATTTTTAATAGATAAAGAAACAGAAAATAAGACAAACCAAGTCCTTTCTCTTTCCAGCACACATAGAACTTCTTGAGATTGTCACAAAACAGGGACTGCCTCTGAACAGTTCCATGTTTCAGATGCTCCTACCCCCGTGGTTACAGAAGAGCCACCAAACGTGATCACCGCATCAGGAGCGCAGCTCCATCATCTCAAAGAGCGCGCAATACTTAAATATCGCATTTTAGCAGTAAAACTACAAGCAATAATCACTCAGTGATGCCAAACTCTTTACAGTAAAGCCCTGTTTAACACCACCTTCCCCACAGCAGTGGTTCACTGACAGGAGCTGCCCTGAGGTCACAACCGGGGCGGACTGTGAAGAGAGGTTTGGCACTACCCAGCACCATCCATAACGTACATTACCTTTGCACTAAAGCTCAGCAGTGCAGTGAGCACAGGCGGTACAGCACACTTAGCAATTCTTCCAAAAGCAGAGCTGAAAGCTGCGGGTTATAGCTACTTCTGACAAGAAAATGCTCCGAGTGCCAGGCCAAGGGGCACCCAAGCAGGCAGACAGCTACGGCAGAGGTTTGTCTCTCTCCTTCCAGCTTAACAGCGCCGATCCAGACAATTTCGGGCCCTAAGGAGAGGTCAGCGTTTGACCCAACAGCTCCAGCCCGCTCTCCTCCCGCCCCGCTGCTTCCCTTGGGCTACTGTCCGGGCTGAGGAAGAAGCCGATTTCCCCCCCCCGCCCCGTGCCCACCGGGGGATGCAGACCGAGACACAATGCCCCAAGGGCTCCCAGGCGGGCGGCTTGCCTAACGCGGCCCTGGCCGCCGGAGCTCGCCTTGCCCGGGACCAACCCTCACGGCGGGAAGCGGCGGCGGCGGGCGGGCCGAGGCGGGAGAGGGCGGCAGCTGCGCCAGTCAGCGGGTGACGGGTAAACGGGGGCGGTTGGCAGCGCGGCAACGGCCGGAACCGGCTGGCGCCGAGCTGTTTGCCAGCGCCCCCCCCGACCCGCTCTGAGGAAGGGCGGGGGAAACGCGGCCTGACCCCCGAAGGAAAGGGGACGCCCCCACCCGCCCCAGGGGAGGGAAAGGCTCCCCCTCACGGGAACCGGCGGAGAGGGGATACCGCACGCACGCGAGGCCGGGGCTGCCGGTGCCCGGGGTGACGGTTACCTGACGCCGGGAGTGCGAGGGAACGGTAGGGCCAGCGGCTGCGGCGGCTGAGCTTGGCCTCGCCCCGCCCGCTTTGCCGAGGCCGCCGGGAGACCCCACCCCGCCCCGCCCGCGCGGCGCGTGCCGCCGGCGCCCCCCCGCCCCGCGGCCCGCCCCGCCCACCGGTGACCGCCCCTCACGACCAGCCGCGGGCAGCGCGCGCCTTTCCTCCTCTCAGGCAGGCAGCCCTCCGTTGCCGCAGCGGCCCGCCGGCCCCGGGGCTGCCCTTCCCGGCCCCGGGGCTGCCCTTCCCGGCCGCGGGTTCCCCTTCCCGGCCCCGGGGCTGCCCTTCCCGGCCCCAGGCTCTTCTCTCAGCAGCACCGCCCTGCTGGCGGCCGCTGCCAGGCTGCCTCCTGACTCGGCTTTACCCTCCTGCAAAATGCAGATGCCTCTGGAGTGAGAAATGCTAAAGTGAGGAGAATTACCGCTAATTTTCACTTTGGCCTCTGTTGCTTGGATCCTCGATGACTGACTTTCCCAGTATTTCTGCGTGTCCCCTCGTTGTTTCCTTCCCAGTCAGTCTTTTTTGGGATTTTCGTTCCCTTTCGCTTGCTGCTCTCCTGTAAGACCTCTGGCGCTTGCACAGCACACCTGGCCACTCAGCGGGATTTTAGTGCTCTGGTCCCACGCTGCGCTCAAGCGAGCTTCACCCGTGCCGACCCCAGGCCACGGTAACCGCTGGAAAACTGCACGAAAAAGAAATGTCACGGGCCTGCTTTCAGCAAAGAACTCATAGCACGAAACAAGCTCCATTGTTCAAATATTTAGGGAATGGATGCAAATACATTCAGTTTGAAATCTGTGCCTGAGTCAGGTTTGGTTAAACCTGTAGCCTCCTCGAGCGCACAGTTTTCCTGCGGGCACGGCAATGCCGTGTGCTGCGGGCAGGGGTGGTGAAATGGCAGCAGAGGAGAATAGGGAACGTGTCACTTAGGAAGGGCAGTCAGGCCAAAAAGTCTTGTTTACTTGTGCATGCCAGAGAAATAGCTTGCTGGGAAAGACTGGGTAATAAATATGTAATTATCAAATAAATATATAGGCTCTGTGTACTTGTTTGGATACAAAATGGGTAAAAGCAGCTAATCCTTAAGAAACAGAAAAGGATGCAAAAGACAGACATCCACATAAGACGTGAGATGATGTCGATAAAGCGCTGATTTTAGGCAATTACTGTACATTTTAAGAGAGGTTTGCTCTAGTTATGTGAAAGTTTTCAGATGGTGCCACCGAAGTTGGGCTGATCCCGCTAACGCTTGGAAGCCAGCACATACCTCGCTACGACGCACAGCCCTCGCCAGACGCAGCCTCCAGCAGATGGCCGAATGCTTGGCAGAAGGGTAAATCACCTCACTTTTCTGACCGCCCCCTTCTCTTTCCTCACCGACTCCACACTTGCTTTCTTTAGAGTAGATAATGTTTAAGGGCTTAAGACAGTCGGGACAAAATCACTTCTTAGTTTAAATCTCCCTGAAATTTTCTGGGAGGTGTTTCTCGCCTCGTTGTTTCCCTGGAGCCCAGCCAGGGCAGGCTGTGCTCTGCTCTGCTCTGGCAGGACGAGGCACGTAGTGCTCCCCGGGCGTTGCTCCAGCTCCCCGCGCTGCTCTGACTTGTCCCCAGCAGTTGTTTTTCCATCAGGACCAAGCCAAGAGGCTGGAGGAGGATGGCTGACGCTCAGCTTTCCCTCCACTCCTCAGCTATGAGGAATAGGAGAGCCTTTGGCTTCTACGATTTAAGGGAAACTTGGTCGGGTGTCCCAGTTTTGTTAAAAGAAGCTGGTACATATAGGGAGTTAATTTTTCCACGTTTCAGAAGAAAGTGCTCCGAACAATGAGCTCTGAACATAAAGTGGGCTCATTTAGTTTTAGTGTTAATAAGAATAAAAATCGATCCTATTAAAAATGATTTTCCAATTTTAACAGTCTAGAGGGCAGTTAATAATTTAGGGGGAAAAAGCTTTGTTAATGGACACTGGGTCTAGGGAAACTGCAATACAAGGCCAAACCAATCCAAGGTCCACATCTCTTTAGTCCTACCCCTTCTTCCCTTCCCTTCCCTTCCCTTCCCTTCCCTTCCCTTCCCTTCCCTTCCCTTCCCTTCCCTTCCCTTCCCTTCCCTTCCCTTCCCTTCCCTTCCCTTCCCTTCCCTTCCCTTCCCTTCCCTTCCCTTCCCTTCCCTTCCCTTCCCACCGTGATTCCCACATTTTTCCTTCCTTCCCTTCCCACTCCTGTTCCCAGTGCACTCCAGCACTCACACCTAGCAAACCTGTTCTGCTCCACCTCCTGGCCTTTGCTATCAACTGCAAAGGTATGGGTCCCCACAGCGATTGAAGGTGTGGACTGAATGTGACAGAAACCAGTGCGGCAAGGTGTTTCTAACTGGTAACACTGGGTACTGGGCACGGCACACTGCTGTGCAGGGATGTGCTGGGCAAGGGGCATACTTGCTGTGGAACGTTCCTTAGCGTGAGGAAGTGTGGTGGCCTTTATGTCCAGGGGTGGGGAGATGATTATATATATGCATTAGTATGAAAATCACCTAAAGTATCTGGAAATCTGATTTCTTGCTCATAAAAGAAAAAGTTTCTTGCCATCTGGATAGTGCTTTATGGTGAAACTCATGAGGGGCCTTTCTCTACACCGTCCTTGCTGTCAGCCAAAGGCAATGGGCGCTCCATGCACTACAATTAGGTTATCAGTTAAAAGGGGGCTGCAAAGCACTTCAATTTTGCCACTAGATCCTGCCATCGTCCCGACTTACAGGGGATTTCAGACGTTAACAAGAAAAGCCGATTACATACCAGGCAGGCCGACAGCAGCCGCTCTCCTCACAGCTCTCAGCTGCTGCTTCACCTCGGTTACTGCTGTTCGTGCGCTTCCTTGGGGGGTTGATCTCAGTAAATGGACACAAGCCTGTTAACTGTAATTTTTGTTGATCCTTCAGCTGCCTAATAATGAATTTTGCTTTATTTTTCTCTCTTTTTAAAACATGCTCAGAGCTTCACTCGAAGGTCTGAGGCACAGAGCAGCCCATTACGTATCCAGCAGGACCAGCTCTGATCCGCTCTTCCAGCCACCTGTTGCTCACCTTGCCATGCAGCGATCCTAACGCACATTCTGCAAACGAAACAGAAACTGGGCTCCTCTCAAATCAGCGGCTGGCTTCCACAAGCCAAGATGTTACTTAATATCTGGAGCAACGCTCTAGTATGTTTGTGTTGTGCAGACAAGGGACTTCCCTCAAGTAAGATAAAGCCTATGCAATAACCTCTCAGTACTCTAATCTCTATATATAGAACTATGGCTATTATGGTATAACAACTTACATGTATTAAATAAAATAATAAATAAATGATGGTAACATAAATAACTATTATGGTTATAATAGTACAGTTTTACTATAGTGTAGTATATAGCAAATCTATAAACTATAATAGTTATTTCTAAATTCTAAATATTTCTAAATCTATAAACTATAATAGTTATAACTGTAAAGTTGTTATACTATAACAGTGAAAGTTCTATATGTAGAGATTAGATTAGAATAGATTTGAGTACTGATGGGTTCTTATAGTTTATAGTAACTTTCCGGTGATAATTGGAGGTTGGTGTCTGGGAGCACACTTGCGTGTGCTAGCAGATGTGGTGCGTTAGTGCATTAGTGCATCTTTATGGTGGGCTCAGATGAGCCGGTGCACTGCCGGCGGTTGCAGACAGACGGTCTGCACTCTGCCTACAGCAGTGCTGAGGAAATCTGCAGATTGCCTGTAAGGACCCGCACGGATGAGAAGTGGATGGATCTGGGAACACGCTTAACCTCCAGCCTCTCCTAAAAATCCTCTCTTTCTGATGTAGACTTTCTCTCAAAGTCTAAGTGCCTTGTTAGACAGTGCTCTCTCAATGTCTAATTAATTTATTCTATTTAAGTCAGTCAACAAATATTTAGAAGATTCTATATTCAGTTAGGCAAATGCATGCACTCACCAAAAAACTTTGTTTTGCTGAGAATCCAAGTCCCAGGATCCTCCACAACAGGTCTTCTAGCTGACAAGGACGAAGACAGAAGCACATCTGTTCGTCACAGGAAGGGCAGGGCTAAAGCCTGCTTATCTAATGAGTCTGAAAGTTCGAGATAAGTTTTGCCCAAAAAAATTGTCCTTGCTTAAAAGTTACGTAATGAATATGATCCTAGTAACATTATGCAATGGACGTAAATAAAATCTAGTATGTGTAACAGCTGATCTGGCAAAATAGGAAAAAAATCATACATTTCAATGGTGTTCCTACTGACCCAGTAAAAGGTTGAAGCTGAGAAAGTTGAGTCTCAAAGAAAATAACTTTAAAACCCAGGCTCATACAGCACCCGCAGGAGGTTCGATAATAATACATCGCAAAGGGATTTGAGAAATTTGGGTTATATAAGTTGAAGTACGGCAAACTACAAGCAGGGTCAGCATGTTGTTGAAGTCCTATGTCCAGAACGCTTCCGATGTAGTGGAGGACATATCATTTGTCACACATGCATAAACAAGCTCAGGTTGCTGTTTAACTTATCTCTAGAAGGACTATTAGAATATTTAATTCAAAAAGTTCTCCTGGCTCTGAAGAAAAAAGCTGTTTTGTTGGATGATGTGGAGATTTTTCTTTGGGAGGCATCCCACAACGGACTGTTCTGAAAGATAACAAAATGCTCAACATAGGCAGAAAAAAATTTCTCCAGCCTGCTGAAGATATCAAGCTTGGTAAATACTCCAGCTCTTACTGTTTGTGTACCAGCTTTAGAACATCTGGAAAAACTTTCACTAGATTTTCCTTCACCTAAGGAGGTGACCTTCACTTCACTTCTCTCACATTTGAAGTTGGGTTTTCAAACATCTCTTCTTTAGATCACGAGAGTAATTAAAAGTACCTGCACGACATTTGTACTGCAGCTATCATGATGCTGCAGCCAGTGGTAAAATAAAAAAATCTAAATTTGGCAATATAGGAAACTACCAAAAATTGTGCCTGTAGTAATGTCGTTAAGTAGGATTTAGTTGGTGGGCTTTCAAGGGAACCTGACAAAAAGAACTGGCTTCTTGTTGCTGAAGCGAAACTTTAGGTTGCATTGGAAGAACCTGCTGCTTTGCAGCACTTTGAAACACTTTTAGTTATGTGGTCTATTTCCAGTCTAATTACATTGGCTTTTTAATCATTGCTAGACTAAGGAAGCAACTCCACGGAGTTGAGGCTGGAAGAGGCCTCTGGAGAGCACGTAGTCCAAATCCCTGCCCAAGCAGAGTCGGGTAGAACAGGTTTCCCAGGACTGCGTTAAATCAGGTTTGAATCGCTCCAAGGCGGGAGGCTCCACAACCTCTTCACTCCATTTAATGTCTACTAGGGATTTTTATTTTACTCATGTTGCACCGTATAAAAATCTCAGCTGACCCTCCAGTTACAGTGAGTGTTTAGTTAACTAAAATGCTGCTCTATACAGGAATGGTTATAATTTGGCTTTTCGTGAAAAGAGAAGTCAACTTCAAAGACAGTATGTACGATCTAAAATGAGTATCTTGTTCTACAGAAATGCAGAATAGGTTTTGGATCAATCAGAAACTACTCAATTATTCTGTATCATTACTATTATCGTGCCTTTTTCACAGAATTTTTGTAGTATTTTGTGGAGAAGTGGCCATGAGTTTGCATGACTTTGCTTTTAAGCTAGGAATAAGACTTGTAAATCTAATATATCTCAAATGTTTGAGAATGCAGTAGATGTTGCTGTAAACAATTGGTTAACAATTACGTCACAAGTCTGAAAAGGCAAAGTTAGTTCAGAAGGATAAACCAACACGAGTAGGGACTTCCTACAGCGTAAGGGGTATGACCAAACCCCACTGAGCCTGGCGTTAGACACGACACAAAGCCAAGGCACTTGGGAGTTAGAAGCCAAAGAGCACTTTTTGTCTGTGATAATCAAAAAATAAAATAAAAAAAAAAAATCAGGATCTTGATTTGCATGTGCAGGAAACAGCACACTATCCCACAATGACAGACAAAAATCTAGGAGCTCACTTTATTACATAGCTGAGAATATACGAGGACACAGACTTATACACTGCAAAGGTCTTTTAAAAAAATAAAACAAGCTTTAACCTAATGTTGTAGAATTTCATTTCAAAGTAATTTGCAAACAAATGTTGCTTGCTTTCTAAGGCACAACGGTATAAACATAAAAACTACAGATGCAATATATTTAATACAAAAATATAAATACTGTTAATCTAAGTGACAAAACAGCACATTTCCTCCCACTTACAAACCTTAATTTAAAAAAGGTTAGCTTTATTCTCAGTCATGAAATGTAGTACAGTGACAATAAAAACTATTCCTTTAGTGACACCTACTCAGAGTATGTCCCTGTTATACCAGCACAGTAAGTATGAGTACTCAAACCATTACAAACATTTTGCTGCATTATGCAAGAGAAGTTTGGCTGTTTTCTTTCCTGATAAAACTGATCCTCACAGACCTGACTCTGCAAAGTCTGAATATTATCAAGTTTGAAACACTCCTCGAAAGACTGAGTCCTTGCTGAATTACATTCATAACTTTGATGTTAGACTGTTACTTTGTTAAATAAATTATCTCAATTATAAATAGTGTCAAATTCCTGAAAAACATTCCTCCTTTAAACCTTGTATCTGAAAGATTTCCAATGCAAAGTGAATTAAAACATTGTTTTATTGCTAGCAAATACAAAGAACTGTTCAAACAGCAAAGAACACAGAATTGTGTCAATCTGACTTTTAAATGAGCTAATAGAGAACTTACAAAGAAAAAAACCAATGTATTTCTTGCTCAGCCTTTCTTAAGCAAACAAAACCATAAAGTAATCCAGATCACACGGATTTCATGTACAGTTCACTAAAACGAATTTCAGCATTGATTCATAAAGCTGATTCTTTGGCTGACTGAATGTGATGTAGCAGCTGATTACAATAGACCGGCGTCTGATGCTTATGTACGACCCCTTCAATTTCTCTGACGAGCAGTTCTGGATATAAATCACTTCCTTCTTTTAAAACTTCTGTAAAACAAAGACATGTTTTATAAATCATTAGCCCCTCTGCATCTCTCTATTCAAGTTCCCTCAAAGTAGCCGAAACCTAACCTGGAAGTTGTTCTTCTACAAGCTGTGCAGCCACACCAACCTGATTCCTCCCTCGTTTGCCGAGGTCCATGTTGTGATATTTATGTGCTTGAACACAGACCGATACACTAATAAATTCCAAAGAATCCACCGAGCAAGGTGGGATACGGTCACAGCCTGTGACCATAGTGTCTATGGTTAGTGCCTATGCTCCATACCCTGTTTACTAACTATAAAGTCTTCTGATAGATCAGATGCGCTGATATTCCTTCCCCCTCTAGGTGCATGCTAGATAAAACATTACATTCGGCGTACAGGTAAAAGGTCTGAGCTCATACTCGCTGAAATCCAAAGGAAAGCTTCCAGCCTGTTAGGACTGGCCTGTAGTTGTATGAGCTACTTGCATGCGACCCTTGAAAACATGATTGAAAAAGCTCTGTTAAAAATCGATATGACTGAAAGTCTTACCTAGGACTGCAGTTTGGATATTTTGATCTGGGTCATCGAGATGTATCAACAGTTCTTGGTACAGAAATTCAATATGACCTTCCATTGCAGATTTCACATCACTGTCCTTTAAGCATTTAAACCAATTAGTTAAGGTGTGAGCAGCTGCCAGTCGTACATCACATGAAGCATCATCCAGACGCTTTAAAACTTCTGAAAAGGAGCATATACGTAACCAAACAGCACTGTAACCAGCAAAGTTATCTTTTGCATTTGAAAAAAACAATGTATTTTTCATCACTGAAATTATTGTTGCATGTATGACATATTTCTGTGTTTTGAATGCTGCAAATACATGTAGTACACTGTTCCTAAAAGCATGCAGTGCATTATTATTATTGGATTGTTATGTTGTCAAAAACATTAAAAGAAATGTAAAAAATTACTTAGATTAGTTGAACATTCTCTAGTGCTCTAACAAGGTACTATGAATGTCTATGAATGCATTACAGAAGCACAGAGTTTAAGTATTTTTATGCTCTATAAAGCAAAGTATTTCTATTAAATATTACTGTTTCCGTGAATGGCTGCATCACAGAGTATTTGAAGATGCAAAGATATACTTTGACAATTGTCATGTATTGATCATGTATTTCTCCAAAATAAAAATGTTTGTTAGTTTTCTACTGTGCCGTGAAAGAAAAAGTATCAGTCATTAAGATGCTGAGTTTGGGAAAGTCCAATTTATTTGTGCATATCTCTGAGAACATAAATCCTGTTACATAGCATAGACTGACTTCTCCTAAGTCATTGTTTCACATTTAAACATCATCATTTAAACATCATCCTAAGAAGCATTACAGATAATAGCTCTATTTGAGATTACAGCACTCTAAATTAGGGTTTTCTTCTTCCTCTTTAAAATAAAAAAAAACCCCAAAACAACCCGCTACCTATTCAGGTCTATTTATGGTACGATGAAATGGTTTGCTCTTGGCGCTCTGAAACACAGCAAGGAGAACAATGTGACTGCCATTTATATAATGCATCACTGTTCTGCTTCCACTATAGTTAGAACATTATTTCATATAGTCTAAACTAGGAAGCAACGCAGAGGAAATACTGGCAAGCCTTGCGAAGACTAATATCGAGTGAAGTTCCATCTAGCGGCGTAACGCGCGCTAACCCTGGGAATACTGCTCGGTTCTGCTCAACTGGGAGCGAGGGCATTCCCAAAGAACATGAACTGGTCCCCAGTGCACCACCTCAACGGAATGAAACAGCGCAGTTACAACAGCGGTTACTACAGAAAGGCCTTGCAGGAAGCAAGTGCTGTTGGAGTCACGCTTAACAACACCTACTCAAGTATTTAACACCTTCATTTTCTAGAATGTGTATGTGTACTTTATACACTTTATACTCAGCAGTTTAAGACCATGTCTTAGTCTCTGCAGGATTAGGACATTAAATTGCCTCTCATACACAAAAATGCTGCTAATGGTACGATTTTGTGCAGCATTTGACTCTTTCAATTTCCTTAACATCTGCAAAATTACTCTGGGAGAGAACTACCCAAATAGTTAAAATATCAAGTAAGAGAACACAGAAAAAGCATTAGAATATGTGTATGGGAGTGAATTAAGAATGGCTGAGAAAACGAGTCTACATAAAATCTGCCCGTTTGCACCTCAAACTGTTTAAAGGCATTTTCCTCTTCACGTGGGATTGAAGCCAGATGCCTCAGTGATACACAGCAGTTTTTGTTATTCCCTTCTCTGCGTTAGTGCTTTCAGTGCTACCAGCTGCAGAGAACCCGCAGGTGAGGTGGACAACCTGCACAGTGAACCCCAAAGGTAAACAGTGAATCTGCCTACTGCTCCAGCACAATGATTTCCAACCTTAAAAGCTAAGCTAACTATGATACTTCAGGTGAAAACGCAACTGTAATTCTTCAACATGGAGATCTTGGATTAAAAAAAATAATTAAAAAAATAAATTTTTTCACTTACCTGTGTAAGTTTTGGTAAATTTATCTTCACCAAACTGCCTCCCACAGACTTTTAAAAAAACACCAACAATACGACAAGCCATCAGTCGAGCAATTTTAGAGTCTTCATCCATGGCAGCAATAATTTGGGACATTAGCTCATCTTTGACTTTTAAGATCTACAGTTAACAGGAAAAGCATAGAAGCACAACAGCTTTTCAGTCACTCTAAAACAATATGCTTATTGGTTACATCAGTTACCATTAGGACTGACCGATACTGGCTTGCTTAATTTAAAAAGTTAACTATAAAAGTTAACCATAAAAGTTAACCTGAAAATCTTGCAAGTTACACAGCTCTATTTTTGCCTCTAAGCAAGCTTGGCAAATGAAAATCCACCAGTCGATCACCCAGTTCCTGAATGCTCAGTATATATGCAGATGAGTTTTATATAACTTGTAAAAGCTTTACACTTACTTGCCTTTTTATTTAAAAAACCAAATTGTTGGCAAGACTTTAAATAATTTGGTGATGAGGATTATGTGTATGTACCAGTAGATGGTGCTCTTATTCTAAAAGGAAACTTTTAAGTAAAGACTGTTGTAATGCAATGTTTTACTGAGTTTCATAATTTGACTTTAGTACGTACATTTTGTATACATTAATGCAAAAAAGGCATTAAGGCACTGATGCAGAAAAATGTTTAACTAGAACGGTAGTTGATATAAATGTTTTCGTATATGTGAACTCAACCAGTTATATGTGTTTAAGCACTTTGTTCAATTACAGTCTGTAATAAAAACAATGAAGATATGAACATTAAATAACATTTTAATGCCATTTATTTTTTTAAAAATGCCCTTACATTTAGCATATTTCCAGTGAATCATTTCCAAATGCTATTTTTATTAGCAAAGAAGCTTCAAAAAACCCCTCAGATTCAATTAATCCTTAATCACTATGGTAGGTAACATTTAAGCGTTAGCCCTCTACTTCAGTTTCTACAGATACTCTTCAAGTTCTATCTCAAGTCCTCCTGCCCTCCCTCCCCAGGAATCTTTCAGATTTTTTTTTACCCCCCCCAAATCGATCTGTGGGCTCCAAGACAACTAGCCAACTTGTCTTTCCCGTGTCATCTGAATGCACGTCCTGGCTTGCTCCGGTGCTGCCGCACAGGCGCTGACTACGGGTCCGGTAACATCAGGTGCCCGAGTTGTTGTGCTAGCAGTGGCTAGGTAGTGTTTTGTGGTACAGAACTGATGCTGTGTAGAACAAAGATCTACAAAGTTTGATGATGGTGAGTTCTACAGCTCATTGTATTGCTGGCCCCAGGTCTTTTATCAGGGTATCACTGTCCCTGCACTACTGATCCTTTCAACTATTAATACTCGATTAAAATTAATGCATCTTATTATGACAACTCTATGTCCATCTGAAAATACTACTTACAATAAGGATTTATTCTTTCTTTCCCTTTGCTTTTATTTTGTCCTCCTGCCTAATATTTCAAAGTACATTTGACGAGAAAGAGAGAATTTACCTCTTTTGGTGAAAGCATTTCACAGTGAATAAGAGCCCAAAGGCACGATACAGCCGTAGTGCGGATGGCAGCTGCTGTTCTTCCAGCATGCCACTGCAGATTAGGAGCCAGTATGTCTTTTATCACAGTCTCAAGGTAGCTAGGGAACAGCCTGAAGCCAAAAATAAGAAAGCAAAATAAAGGTTCATGAGAAAGTGATAAAGGGACTGACAGGATGTAAAAGAGAATTTTCTGTCATAGAAGCATAGGCAGGAAAAAAAAGACTCTGTAAAAAAAAAAAAAAATCTTATAGCCAAGGTGATTACAGTGTATGTGATAAGCTTTTCAGAACTTAATTTTTCTAGATAATATTTAAACAAATACCTAACATTCACGGAAAGGGGAGGGTAGGCTTTCTCCCACTTCAGACGATGCCCATGACTCACTGTGTTATCTTGGTAAACTACTTACCTTCTCTCTGTCTCATTTTCTCCGTCTGTGAAGTAGAGATAACACCCCGTATGAATGCTGCGAGGATTCATTAATATTTGTAAGGCCCTTTGAGACTGTCCAGTGAAAAGTATTTATAATGTGAAAAGTATGAATGCTATTGATGACACCTGAACTACTGATACTGCAGGGAGTCTGCAGAGCATACTTCAGCTTTCTCTTGGCTCAGAAGCTTGTCTCCCTCAAGGATGAGAGGTCTGTAGGATTTTCTGATGGTGCCAGTCCCAATACTAGTTTGTTTTCATTACAAGCACACAAATCTGTGATATTTTTGCTGACATTTCTTCCTCCTCCTCTACTGAATGGGCTGTTACGATACTAAAAGTTGTTGTGAGAGTCAGCAATTGCAATAGCCTGCATTCCCTCACACTCATTTAATTCCAGCTCAATCAATTTTAAATGAAGATAAAAAGATACAGATCTTACGCACAAGTTAAAAAAAAAAAAAAAGAGACTTTTCAGCATCAAAAGGGCATGTGTGCCTGGCCTGTGACTACACAGCTAAGGCTCAGGGTATTCACTGTGCCTTAAAAAAGCAGCTGGCAGGGTGCAAAACAGATTGACAACTAACAGGCTAAATCTACCTTGAGTCGTGTCCCACTATTCAAGCTTCTTGCAGACCGGATTGCAGCCACCTGAGTGTGAAACAGCACAACCCCACCCTGCTGCTTGGCAGAAAAGGAAGAAGTTGTCGCTGACTTTTAGAAAAAAGTCCTACATTAAGCATTAAGTGGCTTCTACAGAGATGTGCCAGGGCACAAGCGGAACGTAATGGGTAGAAGTTAACAACAGACAATTATCACTAAGTACTTAACAAAAAATCCCCACAACAGCAAAACAAAGTAATTCAGCAGTAAAAACTTCCTAATAATATTGTATCAATTTAATAGGAAATGTAATAGTATCTAGTTCCTTCCTGTAACTACCTCTTACTCACTGCAGTTAGACCTTGTCATCCAGGTGTAATCTGACGGAAGTACAACCCGCCAGCCTGCCAGGCCTGAACCACCTACTGCACAGGCACAAACCTGAAAATCTCTGGGTGTCTTCAGCAAGCCAGAGATCCGTCCTCGCTTCTTGCCCAGCAGGTGGCACTTAAGATTCAGTAATAACAAGAGATCTGTCATCCTGTTAGACGCATCTAAAATTGTCAAAACCCTTTAGGTTTATTATTTTAAACACATTTTTGAGAATTAATAAGTTTCTATTCAACAAGTTGCCAGAAAAAATACAACTAATGCTCACCATCATTCCAAATTTCCTTTTAGCTCCAAAGCTAAAAACCCCCAACTTTGCGCTATCTGTACTATCTGTTCAGTAGCTGCTTGTTTTTAATAAATCCCTCTGTTAAACTCCAAAGAAAAAAAACAATTTTTTGTAAAAACACAAAGGTACATTCCATCAGCATTATGTTAACCATAACGCTACGCTATTTGTGAGAATATTTGTGCTAGTGCCTTGAAATAGAATCAGTAAAGCAGTATCTGGCAATTATCTAACTCAATCATGTCGGACTCAAAATTAGATGACCACACAACTGTGTTTAGCATAACAACTCAAAACCTTCCCATCTAAACTGTTAGAATGTTCTTAAGGAGCTAAACAAATTACCGCCAGTAGCAAAAGCAATTGTATAACCAGAACTTATTACTACTTCACTACACTATCTCTCATTACCATTAAGATGTATTTTTTGCTGTTGCTGATGCAATTAAATTCTCCCTCTTTCCATTGTCAAATCTGACTGTTGTAGATCTAGGGAACTTAATTCTAAAAGTGTGCCACTTCCATGAAAGACCATACCCCATGCTATTTGTATTTACAGAGTTGAGACTTTATTCTCAACTGGATCTGAAACAACTAAAACATGATCTGTGCATACAATAATACCTAGCTCTTATGCAGATATAAAAAAGCAGACCTTGGGTTTACATTAAATTTGCTACCCCCATCTTATGGACTTACATACTTAAACTTTCATTTCATGTTGTTTATTTCTTATAAATTTTCTTTCTGGATTGGTTCCTTCTCTGCTTTTATGGGACTGCTGCATTTGGCTTTATATTTAAACACATTTATTGTGGATTGTTGTGTTTGGGGTTTTCCCTGTGTGTGTGTTTTTGTTTTTTCCAAACTTAACACCCTAAATCCAGGTAATTCAAAACAAAATCAGATTTTCTTTTAAAAATCAAAACCTCCAAGAATGTTTTGCAAACAACTCTTCAAACACAAAAACTTTACGTGTTACTTCTCACATTAAAGCATTTGCTGTGACAAGGGTAAGTAGGATCAAGACTGCAAAGAGTCATTTAGCTCCCTCTACTGCTTTTTAGTTTCTGAAGATAAACCTACTGGTAAAATTCATTGCATTGCTCTTGTTCTCAGAGGACCAAAAGCCTCATCGTGAGTTAGACTGGGCCACCCTTAACCAGGGCTGTTCTCTGTAAAACAGGTCTATTAACCTCACTGGATGCAGCTAATCATGACAAAAGGCCATTCCCTCACACTGCCCTGAGCTATCGTTGCTGGCTGGGGAGAGCTGGTGTGATGTGTGGCTATATTCGCTGAGAGTATTACTTTGAAACACATTCTTCTATTTTTTCCACACTGGTGATGGTGATTTCCCTTTCCTGGAATCCTAGTGAAGCTGACAGCTCATAGGGTTGGTTTTCTTCTTCCCCTCTTTGGCTCCATTATTTATACAAACGACTGGGTTGCAGATGAAAGATTTTGTTATTCATCCTATTTACTTTGACTACTGCCAAAAGAAAAGTTTACTCTTTGATGATGTTCTCATATGGTCCTGCATTGACCATCTCTCTCTACCAGCAGTACCTACATGACCAAATTTAATATACTTATCTGAGCACTTCAGGGACTTTCAGATAGAGAAGTGCCACCAATCCTACTGTGCAGGTGAGAAACAGAGAAAGAAGCCGCCTGTGTATTCATGGAGAAGTCCTTCCTACCTCCTAGCCACCATCCTCAGGAACACCATGGGTCAGGACTCTATAGCACGCCATGCAATGTACCTGCATACTGCTTAGATGTAACCTAAATGATTTTCTGTAGATCACAATGAGAGGCAGAACAGAGAATTTAACTCAGTTCTTCAAATTCTATTCTGCTGTAATCTGCAATGCTGTTTCTGAGAAGGAAGAGCAGGAGACCAGATAATCAAAAATGTACAGAGAAGAAATGCCACTGAGACTAACTTGTTGAGCAGGTCTGAATTTGATTAAATACCTTGAAAGAATGAACATATTTAATGTTTTAAAAACAAATGTGGAAAATAATAAATGTGACTGTATGGTAGATGAACAGGAGCTAATAATGTATTCTGCAGTAAATAAAGAACAGTAAAACTAGGCCATAAAAGAAAATAGATAGGATCCTATTTTTAGACAGAGATATGTTTTTACACACTTCATAAGCATTGTTGTGTTCAGGTCATCACAGAACACATGAGATGACATTTCTTGGCTCCCTGATCTTCGCATTCTCAGTTAGATGATACAGATCTAACAGATTAGCTTACAACAAGTAGTCAGATCCTGGAACACTTAAAATAGTTTTCAAACTGCTTTTCTTTCTTTCAGGAAGATTCTTGCATATCTATATTGATCTTGTAACTACTACTCAGTTACATGAGTATTTAAACAAGTAATCCACTGACTTACTTGTTTAAATTTGAAATTTAAATATGAAAGAGATTTTTCATATGAATAGGAATTTTAACATCGAATCCTAAAATATGAAACAGGTAACACCACACTTGGCATAAAAGCTTTCAGTTAAAAAAGGACAGCTCATTATATTCCATCTTAAGCACTAGCTCCACATCTCTTAGGGGATGCATTAGCAGAGATTCTGCCGCTCACCTGAAATCCCCCACTGAATGGGAACACCAGGGTTCCTCCTCCTCCTCCCCCCCATTATAGGATACAGGCCATGAATACACTAAATATATCTAAACCCGGTAAAAATCCATCTACATTCATACTAACATGGCCTCGTGGAACCTGAATGAACGTCCAGCATACCAGAATGTCCACTGAGTGCCAATTTACTCATTAGAATCACGAAAAAGTTTTTAAGCATAAATGACCATTGCTATCAAAGTACTTTTAGGAAGAATGCCTCCTGTGGTTGGTTTTCTTAAAGAGTTAAAAATGAAAAGAGTATGCATCAGAATACATTTACATACTAAATGCAGCAGACACTGGGAAAAGCAGAGCAGAGATGGTTTACGTATTCAGGATAACTTTGCAGAAGTGTTTGCACTATTAGTAAGGCTAAATTAATAATGACAAAAGAGCCGCACTGTTGGCATTGTTATAAACGGAGGGGTTTTATAAGCACTGTAAGTTACAGTTAGATTGTATTTGCAACGCATAAATAATGCCAAGCAACAGGAGACTTTCATCTTCAGTCACCGAGAGTAATAATAACTCCTTATCAAACATCTAGTTTAATGCTTTTTAAACACCATGCTATATCACAGGCATTTTTAAATGCCCACTTTTTGAGGTGTTTTATTGTTTCGTTACAATGACTACAGGCAAAGCTTAAGGATTTAGGAGTTAGCTGGGAGAAAAAAAAGAAAAAAACAAAAACCAACTACCCCCCGTATTACTTTCCTAAGAATCCCCATTTTAGCTTGCAAACATGTACTCTTTTCAACTATAGCTCTTTATTTTTTGAAAACTATTCAGATCTGATATCATGACATCCATTGTAATTCTCCATAGTGGCAGAGGTAGGAAGACTACAGTGGAGGAAGTCCAGACTTCAATTTATGTCTTTTTTTTTTTTTTTTTTTTTTTCAATTATTGCACTCTGCCCTTCCAAGCATTGTTAAAAAATAGAGCAAGAAAAATATGCTGTAGAAGACGGTGGGAAAGTCTTCTTCCAGACATGCTAAGATGGACACAATTGTAGGGGTTAAATAGCTACCATGGTCATTATTTTTTAATGCCACTGTAGTTTTCAAATAGCTGTGTGAAATTAGAACTCTACTTACCCCTGAGAATTGATGGTTTCACTTGCTTTCTGGAGCAACTGTGATAAAACAGTGAAAAGTTTTAACCGCATCTGGGGATCTTTGTTTGGCTGAAGACATGTCTTAAGAATGAGAATAAAGTTATTTAGAGCTTCACCTATGACAGGACCTAGAAAACAAACACGTAAGACTTAATTCAGAGTACTAATAAGTTCTATTTAGATGTTCAATATGTGAGTGCATTAAAATTTGTAATATGTCTGGTATTAAAGTAGCGCTTAACGTTCCACTCTTGCATGGCAGCTGTTGATGTATCTGCGTTACATCCTATTAGGCGGTGTACAAATATCCAAGCTAACTCTCTGCGGGCTGAGGTACCCACAGCGTTAGCCATGGCAGCATGGCACTCCCTCAAGACTGGTTCACCCCACATCACATTTACCCGGCTTGTATTGCTGTTCTACATTACATTACGTAGCACGGACGTATCACTGACATCCGCTAGTTGCTGGGACCAGCAGTACACGATGACATTTTGGGTGGACTAATGCATTTAGAGGGGATTAACACTGTTTGCTATGTAGGTCTGAAAGCTGGAGGCTATGCACAAAGTTTTGGGTTTATTGAACTTCATGAAAAATTATACTGAATCTGGTATGACCATGACAGCACTCCAAACAACAGCATTAACTACGCTTTTTGCTTCGTTCAAGTCTTAACATGTGCAGCATTCAAGGAAAAGATGTCTGACTCCCAGAGGCACTGGGAAGGGCACATTTGAAAGGTCAACCTCAAAGCTTGGTTAATGGAATTCTTGCAGCAATATTCTTTCCCCATGTTTACATAATGCTTATTTGCATTTTACAAGAGAATCTAAAATACAATGAATTTTAGAAGCTATTTGAAATAAAATTATTTTCCAAACTCATTCTCTAGTTTGTTAACATTTTCACATCCTAAGATGAATGCCGTTTCACCACTAATCAATAAACAAACAAACCACTAAGCTGTTATCCCAACATTTGAAGAAATTATTTTCCCCAGACAGAAGGAAGTTTGTGCCTTTCTCCTTGATAATGATTAACATCTGCATGGTTTTAAAGAGGACGAGTATATATTTTGACTATACACATGCTTTATTCTGCAAGGTTCTTGCTGCAGAATGCTCTTTCTGCTCTGTGTTTGCAATAAACTACTTTCCTCCAGGAACAACTTCAGTTTTGCATCCTTGTGATCCGCATTCCATTCAACACCAGTCACTCACAAAATCCTCCCAGAAGGAGACACAACACTGGCATTTCTGATGACAAGAATATTCCTCACACATGGAACAGACAGATTGAAGTATTCAATATTCCAAAACAAGTTCAATAGCATTTAATAATATCTGGAAATTTTATGTTTAAAATAATAACAGCCCCCCCCAAATGTTCACTGTCTAGACTGAAGCAATACAGGGTGTTGAACTGCAGTTTGCTAAATTCCTGTGCCAACAAATAGGTCTTTATTTTCACAGCATTTATTCAAAATACATTGCTTCATGTGAGTTCTGAGACTTTAAAAAGATACTACTATTATACCAAACTGATAACAGCAAATTCAACAGATGGAAAATAAACCACATTGCTAATTTCAGCTTAAGCATACGTTCCTCAAAATCAGGAAAAACTGAGACATTTGAAATGAGTAAACCTGATTAAATAGATTAAAAACAACATTGTGTGTGGGAATAAAAAGAAAGAAAAGAAAAAAAAAAAAAAGCTCTAGGAGCTGCTGTCAGACAGAAAACACAGACAATAGCATATTACCAGTGCTGGGTTCAAGCCAAAAATATTTGCCCAGACATCTGATGATTTATTTAGCATTAAGGGAAACAGAGACAACTGTCTACAAGTCCCTCAGTCATGGAAATGAAAGTGCAGATATACAGAAAAGTTGGCCCCTCAGATCTTGCACCAAAACCCCCCTTTTTGTTATTTCCACAAATGAAAAAAACCCTACTTATGCTGGTTGCTGCACAAACCAGTAAGGGGGTAATTCACATCGGTTTGTTGAGGCTTTTTTTTTTTTTGAGATTTAAGGATTAAATGCAGAAGATACAGTCCCTTAAAACATACCTGTCCACATTTAACTATCTGCAGTAGCAATAACAATACTTCACCTGTAGCTGAAGTAGCTGTCTACATCCCCTTTTTAACTAACAGAAGGGAAAAAAACCCAACCAAACAGGACTTTCCATTTTAACCATCTTAAAAATGAGTGTCCAGGTGAAACGCACTGCCTGTCACTGCATCCCTTGCCTGTAGATGCAACCTGAAGAGCTGCGTCAGAGGAACGTTCACTGTGCAGATTTGAAGTTAGGAGAAACCTATGCCAAAGTGTTTCACTAATCTAGACACAGCAACGTGTTAAAGAGCATAAGGGAGAAAATGTTGGTACAGAAGGATAGTATCTTTTATGGGCCTAGTGAATAGATGGAAAAAATACAGAAATTTTTTGAGACATAAACTACATGAGTTCGTCTCCCTATAATTCTTTACCTGAAAGTGAACTTCTACCTAAGTGCTTTTAGCATGCTCCTTGCAGCCAAAGAGTGTTTCAGAATTTGAGCTGCTTCAACATTTTTGGTTTTGCTTTCCATCATATTCTTGTGAAGTTTCTGAGTATCACACTATTCATTATAAAATGCAATGTGTCTGCGGGTTATGGAGATTATTACCTTATTTTTTTTTTTAGAACTACTAAGTCAGTCATACCTGAATGAGTTGCGATGACATCCAACTGTAGTATTTCTGGAGAATAGCATGTCCAACAATCACATGATACTGAAACCCATTCCATAAGGTGAATTATGTGTTGTTTGTAGAGATAAAGAAAACTATCCAACTGCTGCACTTCAGCTAATGAAGACATAGTTTCCTCTACCTGTTAAAACAGAGACAGGACACTTTATCTTAACTGAAACAATGGTAAAACTCCTCACTTTTAAAACTCATCATTATACTATAAGAACAGAAGGGACACAAGAAGATTTCCATAGTTTCTACTTGGACAATCAAGACTGCTATTTACTGTCTGCCTACACTACATCCATTAATCTTAAATAAAAGGGAAACATCAGTCCTGATTTTTAAATGAAGTCATAACGAACACAGCAACGTACCAGCAAAATAAAAGAATCCCTAATTCACGTGAAAACCTATCCAAAAAACTAACCACATCATAAAAAAGCTGCTACTAGTATAAAGATGGAGTGATTTTTCTCCTTAATTTAAGAATGCTTTAAAACATTAATGCAGAGGGAGTTTCTCACAATCACATCTAGCAGCTTCCAAAACCTGTTGCTGTTGCAGCTCACGGAAGACATGGTACTTCCCTCTCCTCCCTCCCCCGTCCCCAATTTTAATTATGCAAGATGCTGTCTCTTTACAGTAGCTGGGCAGGTTCATTTTGAAATTCTCAACTTTTGTTGCTTAGAAGTACCAAAATTCACTGTTACATTTGAAATACCTTCTTCATATTTACATTTATACTATTCCATGAGACAGGCAAACAAAACATGTACAAATAAAACATGTAAGAAGAACTATTAAATTAATTCCAGATGTGATGATGCTGGGCAAGGAAGCATATAGAGTTTCTTAATCACTCGTAGCAGATGTATTTCAAAGCAAAGGAAAATTTGCTTTTACAGTTCCTGAAGACTCCTATCAGAGATACAAAACTTCGTTAAGGAAGACATTAAAAGCATGCTGAAAGCAACATCTAATGTCTTAGCAATTTCAGTGGACAGTGAATCAAGAATGGGGAGCAAGACACCCTTAGAAACCCTACTGAGAAATAACATGTCATCAGCATGGCCAGGTCTAGCAGGGAAAGATGTAGTGCAGTGCTATGAGTGACATAATTTGACTCTAAGTGGTTCAGTAGAACTACAAATTGTAGTCATATTTCTAATATTTTGAAGCTGAACTCAACCACACAAGTTAGCTGAAACATGTTTAGGACCTTCAGAATTTTACAGACTGATCACCTGCCAGACAAAGGTGATATTATGGAAGTACCAGATGGGGACAACATAAATGAGATTTCTAGAAAAGAAAATAAAATCAACTCAGGATTTCCCAAGGACAAAGGTTACTTTTAAAGCAGGTTTCCCTGCCTCAAGCACAATAGATTTCTCCTTTCTGGAAGCATTCTGCCAGCCAGTCAAGACAACTCAGAATAACTTATATGTAAAATATTAATTTATCTGTAAATTAATTGGAACATTTTACATGACAGAAACTGTTCCCCATTATTAATTCCCACCACAATCTGCAATGTTTTTTCCATTGAACGAAAGATACACAAAATAATACATTGTTCACAGGTAATTTGAACTCTTTAAGTAGTTTCAAGAGTGCAATTAAAAAAAAAAAAAGAGACAATAAATTAAATATGCCAATAGACTGATGCATATCTTCCCATTAAGAAGTGTCTCACAGTTAAAAAAAAAAAGCAAGGGTGAGTTTCTTTCCTATATTTGAAAGTTAACAAGTTTAATGATACATTATTTTCATGCTAATAATCAATGTGTGCTGAAAGAACCACCAAGATAGCACAGGCCACTGGTAATGAAACAAAATCTTATCTTTAGGTCACCAGGTAAATCGCTGACAAGCTCAATACATGCTTAACAGACTCTAACAACTGATACGGGTTCAGTCTATTTGGGTATGGTTTACAGCCCCAAGTGCTCAGTTGGTGGTCTTGATCTTTTTCCTTAGCCCTGAGCAACCAGAAACACTGATGAACACAAAGCAAAGGGACCAAAAATCAAGCAAGTAGGAGGAGCAGCAACACTCACAATCAGGTCACATCAACTTGCGGTCTTCGAAATCTCT
Source organism: Balearica regulorum gibbericeps (assembly GCF_011004875.1). NCBI lineage: Eukaryota > Metazoa > Chordata > Aves > Gruiformes > Gruidae > Balearica > Balearica regulorum. Next base: position 14,134,151 of record NC_046198.1, read on the forward strand.
GTGATCTTCTGTCCCCTTATATTAGAACCTGAATTAAAATTCTACAATGCAAATTTTTAAATAATTCATGCTTATACACAGAATCTTTTGAGCCTGAATACAGACTTCTTTTCCGCACAACAAATTTTTACTCGTAAAGCTAGATGTAATACATTTGTTTTAGACAGTATTAAGCTATTTTAACAGGGACTTCTTGCCTTCTGCAAGTTGTACAGCTCACTCTGAAGTTCTGGAATAGCCAGTAACTAGGGGAAAAAATAAGATCAAGCCATATTTGTCTTTGTGACAAATTGAAATATTGCAATTATGTAATCTCATTGCCAGATTTTCTATCTGCCTAGCTGAAAGAAAGGCTAATGAGAAAAAGGATTCTCATCCAAAGTACTGTCAACTTTAAAAGTCATCTGTAATTGCACAAATAGCTTAAACCTTTAATAATCTTGGAAGATTAACTTTTCTGTATATGAAAATCAGGCTTTATCTCCATGAAACTGCTTTCTTTGTAGGAGTATGAATTTGTAAGGTTTTAAATGGACATTGCTGACTTTATAGATCACTGTAGGGCTAAACAGAAATTACTGCAAAACATACCATCTGTCCAAGGCTTACCTGGACAGACTGCTAGTTTAAAAAAAACAAACAAACAAACAAAACCCAAAACCAAACCAACAACAGAACAACCCCCCAAAAAATCCCACTCTCACACTGGCTCTCCTCAAGACAGATCTTCATGCTATACCTCTTTGACCTGCAAAGTCTCTTCAATATTTGTTTCAAGCTTTGCTCTATTTTACTTCTTTTGGAATAGCTTTCTAAGCATGTGCCTTCTTGGAGGCAGCCTGTCAGCTACGGGGCCATAAATCCTGATGCTACACAGGCCTTTGGAATGCCATGCCTAGGAGCAAGGGAAAAGGAAGTAGAATAGCCATCTCATTTAAGGTGCACGTTTGAAAAAAGACAACTTGGATAGGTCACAATTGTAGTACATGAGGATGGCTTGCTGATTTACTTGATATTTAGCTTGGGGAAGAAAGAGGAAGAGAGAAATAAGGAGATGAGAGAACGTTTAGCCAAAAAAGCTCATCTATTATCAGGCATCTACATTCCCGCTACATTTAAACTTTTGATTCTGGTGGGGAGGTAAAAAGATTAACTACTGTAAAATCAGTCTGATCTTTGTCTAAAGGAAAAAAGAAGACTGTGAAACTATCACTTTTTAAAGGCTAGTAGTGCTCTTGATCTATAGGTGAATTGTTCTTTAAAAAGACAGAAAATAACTTGGAGGTTTTTCCTGACCACTTGTCTGCTCCTATGCATAACCTAACATTAACAATTAAGAGTGACTTATATCCACCTAAAAACTAAGCATCAACAATTTAACCAGCACTCACAGCGTGCCCAAGGCGTTGCAGAATCCAGCGACAAGCAGAAACTCTTGCACACCTCCTGTACCAGGACTTTACCTAAACCACAGCCCAGTGATTACTATCCACCCACGTAAAGCCATTACTGCCCACTGGTAAAGCCCACAGCCAGTGAACAAGCCTTACAAGACGTAGCAACAAGGCCAACTCCTAAAGCTTCTTACCTGAGTAATATCCTTTCCCGTTATGTCAGACAAACTCAGATATTAACCAGCTTTCTGCAGATCACATTTATGTAGGAGACAATATTGTCTTAGAAACATCAGTGTATGTTCTAGTCTTACAGTGTTTGCAAGATCCAACGGTAGATTTAGCTCTTCTGGCACCACCATTGCCCTAGACTTCAACTAACTAACCTCAACTTTAGTCCCACCCTAACCCTAGTACTACCCTGTCTTCCAGTTCCATAAAAGAAATAACCTACAAGACCCTCTGCTGCTGCTAGTCCTTAACTACAGCCCTGTGGATTTGCAGGATTCAACATTAAACTGAGATCTTCAAACTGTTGTCTGAAAATAGATGTAGCACCTAACAACTATGAACTGTGATCTGTCAAAGCAAAAATATCAATATTTTGACTGACAGATGACAACATGCACAGATCTTTCAGCCTCCACAGTGACTTCTAAATACCAGCTAACCATCAGAACAGTGCCATAGGGATAGATCTTTGCAGAACAGTTTTATGACTAAACACAGAATCCAAGTATTCCCTCATGCTTCTTTCATTCTAACAGATTGAATCTGATTAATTTGAAGTTACATGTATATCTAAATGTTTAACTATTATATTTCTATATAATTTTTAAAACAGATTGCTATATACACACATGTACAGATGAAAAACAAGCAATCCCCAAACAAAACTGTTAGTATTGTACAAGTTCTTAGCTCTTACAAATAAGATTTTAATGATTTATTCTTCTGGAGAAGTTGCCTTTATGTGTTTCAAATAGACTAAACCCAAAGTAGGTTCAGCTATGGAAAAAGAGGAGGAGACAGACAGAGGCTACAGTCAAGGTCATGCAAGACCAACTTATTTCCAACTCTACCACTCTTTGTGGATGAGCTCTTAGTTAAGGATTTCTATGGTTTAAACCTCACAGAAAGACAAATAATTATGGCTCTATTTAGACAAAGTGTTTTATCAACAGTAAAAATCAGAAACACCACAAAATATTAAACCAGCCCCTAGTTTACCTTTTCTTTAAGGTGCTGAGAACATGGTAGTGCCATTATTGTCACCAAAACTTTCATCAGCTGCAAGCTGATTTCTTTGCAGTCTTCCTGGCATACTTCAATCAATGCTTGTACACAGCAAAGCAACTGCTCCATATAAAAGACCTATTTTTTAAATAAAAGCACACATTATGTTTTGTTAGAAAATATAACATTCTTTTAAGGGAGACATATGGGAAATGACAATAATAAAGTCTGAGCACTGTATAATCCCCTAAATTGGTAACATAGTGATAATTTCATGTTAGTTCTTTCAACTACCTACATTCTACTTTTGATGGAATACAATATAACATCCCTCCCACACTGTTTGTTTGTATTTACCTTGCCCGGTTAACAAAATAAATGAGCCTTCTCTTAATCACACAATGGCTCCACTGTGAATAAAAACATCAAAGCATTTTGGAATTATTACCAATAGTACTTTTTCATTCTGCAGTGCAATTGGTTAATTAATAACATATTTGTTACAACTCTAAAATATTATTCCATGTTTGACTATTTTGAATGGAACAATAATGGTTAAATACATAAACTAAGAAAACCCGAGCATCTGCTTTTATCTGAGCCAATTTATGTCTTTTGATGTGATATAATCATGTTATCTTGATCCAACTGATAACAGTTGAAGTCAATATTGTTGTCAGTTAGCTTGCACTGACTTCTATGGTAGAGTGTAACAGATATTCCATGAAGCTGTCAGATTACATTCAATGAACAGAAGAGGCCATTGTTACAAATTTACTTCCAAAAATTAAATCAAATCTAGGAATAGGTTAGCTATAAATGTTATTAATCTCATAGACATGGTCAATCCTTCACTAAACAGTGTCTATGCAGCATTTGCTGTCTAAATTAGAGAAAGATTGTTTTCCAAGACCAAAGACTAGAATAATTCCACCAAACGCTTCAGCTGCAGATGAATGTATCTACTGTATCTAATGCCAAATGGAAGTGGTAAGCTTAAGACCTCCTAGCAATTTTGCAGATATGCTTCAGGGAATTGTTATTTGAACAATCAGGTGATAGTGCTCCCAGTTATACAAGTTCCTAATCATCACAGGCTTCATGGAGATTAAGGTTAATTCCTGCATCACTGGCACATATTCCATTAGGGAAGAAACCTAATGAGGGAAGAACTTCAAACGTATATCTTACATTGGCTCAAAAAGACAATTACGCTAGGTTCAGGCTACACACATGAATAACTGTTTTAAAGGGAAGTCTGCATCTGACGTGAAGTCAGTTTTCTGAAGGCACACCACTGGCCCTTTTTTGGTCATCTTAAGAACAGAGACCTAATGAACTTTTGGTGGAACGAAAGCTGGGATCTCATTCGTGGGGGAAATTGTTGGGATTCTTCTTGTGCATCTCTAAACAGATCCATGTCCAGATCTGAGCAATTGAAAAGAAAAAAAAAATTCTGGAAGTTAAAAATCTCCATTCCACATTGAAGATAATCTCTCACCTCCTTATATAGCAATTGATGAATATTCTTCAAATGCTAAAATGAAAATGGTCTTCAGACTCAGCCATTAGTTAAGGGTACACTTGGGAGTAAATTTCTAATTTATAAAGGTCTTCCTCCTAGATTCTCACTTAAAGAGAAGCACCCAGGCACAACAGTTTACAAAGCATGCTTAGATGTACGTGTAAGAGTACTGGTACCTTCCTTTTCAAAGAGAAAACTATAACAATACAAAACAAAAATAAGAAGATGATATTAAGAGGGGAATCTTTCTTGGGAAACCTGACATGCCAATTACAGTAGACTGTGAAAAGTTTTCAGTCATTTTTACTGATGAGGATTGAAACATATGATCTTGTTTGGATTGTGAACACACAACATTTCAAAACATGGGTTAAATTCTGCCTCTGGGTCAGCCACGGTAGTACTCTATTAGTACAGTACATACTAAACAGCTTCTTCTCTCCCCGTCATGCCTTTTCATTTTCCTCCCACCACTTGAAGCCCTTTACAGCAGTTCTCCAACATGAACCCACATTTGCTGAGAGGATGGACTGCTACCAAGTTTTTGGGATCAGCAGGTTTGACCAGGAGACCACAACACGGCCCAGGGAGGATAGGGAAGCTCCTGTTCTGTCTCAGACACATCCACAACTATGTCCTGAGATAGGGTGGGGTAGGTGTGCAAGGGAGGGATAGGAATGGGAACATTTAGGGAGAACAAGGGAAAACATAAGTTGGAGAACCACTGGTCTACCACTGTAGTCTGTTGTGTATTTTCCAGCTATCCTTACCTCTTCAGATCGTTGACAAACTCCTGCTTGTGACAGTGTGTTGCCAAGATCGGTCAAATGAGGCTGTAAGATCTCTTTCGTGCTACCTCGAATCACTGCAGTTAGAACCATTATACAGGATGGCTTGGGTGTCTTCACAAAGGCTGATGTGATTAATCGCAACGACACCTTAGGACTGACAAAGGTTCCAATCAATTCTGCTGCTTTCACACACTGAAAAAAGAACAGGAATAACTTGAGGATTTTCCTGAAAACACAAAAAACATTCAACATATCATGGGCTTTTGCTTTTTTATGATTCCAGCTGTTCTTTTAAATGCTTCAGCAGTTGCCTTGTAGGCCTTTTCCACTCGCTCAGTAATGAATATATGCATGAAGAAATTTTCTTGACATGTGTTCAGTAAGCACATAATAAGGCATGCAAGCACTCTTCTCAGCATCAGACAAGCTTCCATGAGAGAGTAATGCACAGAAATGAAGTGTACAGCTTTCAGTGTAATAAAGTCTCTAGCTTAGAATAACCAGATGTTACAGATTTAGTGGTTAGCATTTTGTCCTCCAAATACCGTTCTGAGGAATGCTCTCAAGGCAATCACCACCCGCCTACTAAAAGCGACAACAATAAAACCCTGGAAGAGGAATTTTTTTGTTATTGTACTATATTTTGACAGTGGTATTACAGATCTGGTTTAGTGTGGAAGCACTGCCATGGGGGAACTGTCCACTGCTTTCAATCTCTTCTTTAACTGAAAAGGCTTAAATTACTACGTATTCCCCATGATACTTGTGCCCTTGGATCCCATCTCTGCCTTGCAGACATATTGATAAGTTGTATTCCACATGAAATACCATCACACAGCACTTACTCCCTGACTGATGGCCAATATTTACAATCAGATGCGTGAATAAATATATAGCCAACTACTGTGCCACTACCTGTGCGACAGAAACAATTCTTCCTAACCCCTTTATTTAATGGTTGGCTTATTTCCCCAAACATAAAAGCTTCTTTCCCTTTGTACATAATTTTTAGTCTAGTGATTTAACCATGGATTTTAAATGAACCTAATTAATACTTGAATTATCCTAGTTTTTTTAGTCTCAATGGAAGCATGTAGGCATGAATTGTATAGTTTAAATCTGGACTATATATAGCTGTTTCTTTTCACAAGGGTGAAGACTTAAAACAGTTATAACATACTCTATGTAGGTGCAAACTCTGTCCTCTTCCATATATGCCATAGAGAAAGAAAAAGACTTAGGGCTCTGAAAACTGGAAAAGGACAATACAATGAAACAGTTCAAAAATACTAATTGATATATTTGTATGGATCCATTTATCTACTCATTTTAACAGGGGAAAAAGAAAAAGAAAAGAAAAAAGAAGAAAAAAGGATAAGAGACCACCTGGTCTTTTACTCTTACACATCTCATTTGGTATTAGCCTGGAGAAAGAAATGCACATTGTCCCAGTTGGTGGCTGCTCTGAAATGGGTTCTACAGTGACAAACAACAGAGGAGATAATCACAGTACCCTGGGAAGCAGCATCACTAAGGAGATAAAAGGCATTCACAAATAAAAATTGCTGAATCTTAAGTTTTGGCACAAGGAAGAGTAAAATTAAATAGAGAAACCATTTCCTAACTGGGAATAAATGTCTTGAAAGCACCTGCGAGAACATTAGTGGTGGAATTTTGAGAGAGACAGATATGGTCAGAGAAAGGAAAGGGAAAACTACATGCTTCTTGAACACATACTTTAGAATTTATACTTATAGCAACAAGCACTAGATAGCAAATTTGACCAGGACAGCAGGGCTACATGGGTTTATTCTTCTAATTATTTAAGTCTTCTTACATATTTTATACAAGCACTAAGGAACTTGAAAAGCTGCATCCCACAGTGGCGTATCTCTTCAATCCTGGGGCACTGATTTCCTAAGGCCCATATTCCCCTTGTTGAAATAACAAGATGATTTCTGACAGTATTCCAGGTTTATTTCTCTCTACTATTGATCAGTGTGTGACTGGCTTAGTTTATAAGCTGAATCTCACTGTAAGGCAATGTGGTTAACGGTCAGGTGCTGGCTCTGAAAGGAGAGGTGGAAGGGGTGGAATAGGTACAAGGGGATAACAGAGTAAGAGTTGGGGGAAGAGGTGGAACAATTCAGGAAAAATGAAGGGAGAGAAACAATAATTAGTATTGAGAAAGACTAAAGAGAATAAGAAATTGCAGGGGAAAAACTACAAAGAAAAAGGATCATTTCAGAAATGGATTTCATGGTCTATATAGCTCAAGTGATAGCAGGAACTTAAAGAAAAGCCTGATTTAGGAAATCAACTTTTCTGACATTAGTTGGACTACTTGTGTCCAATAAGTAGTACGCATTCATCCAATGTACCAAAGCAATAAAATTTCTAGCTTTGAAATAAGTTAACATGTTTTTTTGTTATACATATGCTCTCTTGCTTGCATAGAAATATGAACAGAAGATTTTCTCTTAAAATCATAAAAACATTTGTATCACCTGTCTATCCTCTGCTAAATTTAGCTAATGTCTTCAACTACATCTGTTTCATTGATTTATTGTTGATCAAAGTGTTGAGAGCATCAATTTTTAGAAAAAATTACACTAATTATTCTTCACAAAACCCACAAAGCATTAAGTCAAGAATGCATTTACAAGCATTAAGTCAAGAATTCAAAGACAGAATATCGGCGTCACGTGGAATAAACACACCTCAATATTTGGTTGGAATTATGGTTGGATTATGTAGCAGGGAGAGATAAGTGAAACTAACTTGAAAGGGCACGACCTGCACATTTTTTAAAATGGAATTTGTCGCTCCAAGGCTTTTATACTTTAATCCACTGCTACGATTTTTAAAGAGATCATTATCAATGCTTCACGGGGTTGGCATATAAACTAAACAGTCCTTAAATAACTTTACTATTGGTCTTCATACCAGTAATACCAGAATACATTTATTAACATAGTAAGTAAGTCTAATGTTCACACGTTTTTAACATCCATAAAAATCTGAGCCTGATCCTTCAGTCACGGGCAATTTCCAGTGACCCAAGGTAAGGTCAACTCTCAGAAGACAGGCTCAGGACTACAAAGGATAGGGTCTTTATTCAGTGTACAATAGATACTTTAGCAGATTAAACTTACATTCTTAACCACGTCGCTTTCTTCATCTAAGCATGCTTGGTACAGAGTTCTAAGCAGTAGCTCCATGTGTTGCGTTATGTGATCCTCTGCATGTAACAACAACGTATACAGAAGCTGGGAGGCTTTTATTCTTGTGCTTTCAACCCAGTCTGTTATATCATGACAAAGACCTGGGAGAATTTTGGAGAGGTTTCTTGACACAAGTTCCCGACAACCTAGTCCTGGTCGAATCACTAGAAGAAAACAAACAAAACCAAAAGAAAACAAGAAAAGAAATATCAAAGAAAAAGCCAATGCACATTAATCTTTAGAAAAGTTCAAAGGCACCAAGGTAAGAGCTACGGGTGTCTGCTTCAGCATGGAACAAAATATTCCAAATGCTGCTGAGGAATTTACCTGTGCAAGCTGCATTTCTTTAATATATGCTGCAGAATTTAAACTCCACACAGCTCTCTGAAAATGTATATATTTATTACTGGATGATGATTTAGATCACGTGCTTTGAAATGTTTAGAGAAGGGGAAGAGAAAGAGAACTTAAATGAATATGGGACATTACCCACTTTGGAAAACACAGCTTAATAATTTCATTTTTATAGCAACACAAATCCCATTAAAAAAAATGAAACACATAGGGATAAAACAGAAAAAAGACTTTCACGTGCAAACATTGTGGTATCCCCCAGTGAAATGTAATTTGCAGGGGGAAAGAAAGGTAGAAGTCACAAATAGTTCAGGGGACACGAACTGCAGTAATGCCAATTGTGCCCTCAAAAGGAAAAGGTTAAACATGTATCTAGAAAATTAAAAGTAGAAAGGGTACTACGACTTATACAAGTGCTGTGTAATAGATCAAGCCAATAAAATTGATATTATTTTAAAAAAATCATTATACAACCTCTTTTCAGGAAAAAGGGTCTCACTGGTATGTCTCTTCAATCTCCTGATTTTTATATTAAGTAATACATTTCAAAACGAAGTGAAAGATTATACAAGAGTTGGGGGAATCTTCCCACCCTCCCCCGATAAAGTTTCATTTATAAAGATTTTGTGGAAAGTGGGTTTTTGTTGGGTTTTTTTGTTTTTACACAAAACCCCAAAGTATTACAAATACATATTCCCTACCTCAATAGATGGTGTAGTTTTCTAGAGAACTAATAAAATTAACTTCCCCAACAAATGCTTACTCTTCTGTCTGACAATCATCAAATTTACATCTTAGCTCATCTATAAATAGCAACTTGACCAACATCACAAGCAACTATCAAACCTCCACTTCTGTACTTGACACACAAAGCTATGACAGTGCTTTCCAAAGAACTGCAGTAAACCTTTCAGTGACTTTTTCTACAGCAGAATTTTTTTCCTTTACGCTGTACATGCTTATACAGACAAAAAATGAAAAGTTGTTCTCTAAGAACCACCAATTTATTACTGCCACTCACAATGTTCACACACTGTTTTGAGAATGAAACATTATTCATTATGATGTGTCAAAAAACACTGAATGTGTGAGTACATTTTTTACTTCTAGTACAGAGTTCTGTAAGTGCTTCAAAAGGAAACAACTGAGTTGTCTCACCATATTTTCCTGTGTTGGTCTGTGTAACTACAAACGCTAAAAGGAAAAACGGACTAAAGTAAATAGCCTGAAGAATACAAAAGGTTTATAGAAATACCTATGAAATACCTAGAGTAGGAAAAAAAATAAATTCAAGCATCAGGACATGAATTGCTGTTTCTTTTATTAATGGAGGATAACATTTTGGATTATCAAAACTGACAATGAATAGCAAAAGGTCAAATAAAGAAATCAACCTGAGACAGCAAATACAGACCGGCATCCCATTTGACCCGAGGCAGAATGTTGTTTAAAGAATTCGGACCATTCTTTATCAGTAGTTCCCTCATTTCAGATGTTCAAATGCAGGCATTTATCCCTGTAGCTACTCCTGTCAAAAGATTTCCCTGCTATAAACTGTCCACACCTGTATCCTAAGGCGATGACTGCTGTTGCTCAATGGAAAGCTATTCAGTTGGTGGGATGACACCAGGTATGAGGTCTAACTCTACTCTTCCTCTGACCTGCAATATCTGTCATCCTGAGATCAAAGCACAGGGGGGCTCACATGTCAGGTTCATTAGCTTGACGGTTGGACTAAGATAGTTAAGTAAAATATACTACAAACTCACAGTTATAAAAAGATATTCCAGGATGTTGAATAAGTCAGAAGCAAGAGCAACAAAGTGTTAAAATGAATCATCATATTATAAAAAAATACAAATTCACGTGGAGGGGAAACATGGGTGAAGGACAGACATAATAACAACTCATACATACACGGTCTGTGGTAAGACACCACAAATTATTACTTGAAACTAAGGTACACTAGTGTCTTTGTCCAAGTTTTATATCTGTATGATTAAGTAGACCACCACCTTTTCCTCTCATTTTTCTTCTCCTTTGTCACATAAATCCTGACTGTTAATAGGACATGCAATTTGGAAGTAAAGATAAGCAGCAGGAAATTATGTCTTAAAGTCACCATTAACTTGAAACTCAAGTGTGTACATGTGTTGCATTCAAGCCCTAACTGCGTATTTCTACCAAGCAAGATGCATCAAAAGTCAATTAAATGCAGGGCTGGAGTGTTGCCCAAATTTGTGCATCATATTTATTATGCTAAGAATATTATTTCAAAAAGTTCATATCATTTAATCTGTGAAGTAATAGATAGATGTCCCCTTCTAAAAAAAAGGGACCCTGAGGTAATATTATACATAAAATAAGGGGGGAAAAAAATTGGAAAGGATAACAGATCAACTTGACTGTCTTCAAAGCTAAACAGTTCTGTCAAACTAGTCACCATTATGAAGTGCTTCCCCTTTCATTCAAGCATTACGGAGCAGAGCAACTTGAAAAGAAAAAAACCTTCTAATTTCAAAGGAGAAAGGACTCCGGAACCCATCGTCATGGAAAGGATTTTGCTGCTGGGTATTCTCTGATGTGACTGTCAGGTAGGCACAAGTCAAGCATGAACCTGTTCTTTCACACCAGAGGAGTTTTTGTTCTATTAAATATGAGTATAGAAATCAATAAATGACCCATTTAAACCCTCTCTCTCCCCAACACTCATATGCACATTTTTAAACATTAACTTTATGAACCCGAGACAGGAAACAAGCTTCAAGCTACTGCAAACATATCATTTTAAAGCTACTTATAAATCATGTGGTACTAAAAAGTAATCTACCCGTGCTGCATATCTTGGGGTTTTGTATATAATAAAGGAAATTATTGTTTCTGCTCCCATGTTCTTCATATATGCTGGCAGATTTTAGTTGGCATCCCACTGTCTCAAAGAAGCCTGAAATCCTTTCACTGCAAATTTTTCTTCCACGCCAATTCTGTGGATCATTAATGATCTGTCTAGTTCTCATTATTCAAGGACTCGGCTCACAGGTTCTTTCATCCTGCCTGCCTTCCCATCATCTCTGCGCCCATTCTCCACCTGGCTGCTGGCTGATGTAGAACTTTCTGCTGGTTCTGCATCACTGCATTTTCATTTACTCTTTCTCCAAAATGCATTTTGGGATTAATAGAAAAACTGAATGTAGTTACTGAACAAATGTATTTTAAAATTTAAATTGAACATAAATAATTTTATATACACATATGCTATAAATTCTATTTTTTTTTATATATATATGTATGCTAGCCTATATGTTAACTAATATCACATCTTGTAATCTTGCTACCCTGTCGTTACTGCACTGCAGCTCTCCGGGATTATTCAAGAAGGAAAAACCATTTTCAGTGCAACACTTACCTCCTTTGGGATAATGAGATGGTGAAACACTAAAATCCATCTTATCCTTCAGATCTTCTTCATTCTCTTTCTCCCACTGCAAGCCTATCTTTTCCCAATAAGTCCAAGCCAGTTTCCTAGACATAAAGTAAGATATTTATACCATTGTGCCCCCAGAAGAAGAGCATTTTAAAAAAGACTTGTGAAAACTCTGACTTCTTCAATTCAGCTGGAAGGATGGGAAGCATTCCTGCCATTTAACCTAGGCACACTAAGTTGAGAGTTTATGCTTCTTTTGTGCTCAGTAGACAGAGGTCACCTCTTCCAAAGGATAATTCTGAGTCTGCCTACCTGTCTGTCTGCATCTCTCTCATACTTACTTGAATGTAGCAAAAAAGGACAATATAACAAAAGTTACTGAAGATAATGTTATCATTTTGCGCTTAAGGAAAAAAAAAAAAGCTGTTTCTTTTTCCTCCAATCAATACATCTGTGAACAGAGAAACATTCCCATGTACAACTACTATTTAGGGGGGAAAAAAAATTAAAAAAAAAAAAATGTTCTGCTTACGTATTTTCAGGAATTTCATCACTAAAGCTGCCAAGTAACAAAGGGATCAACTTGTGAAAATATGAATATCTGTCTCGTAGGTGCAACAACCATTCTCCAACGACAGTTGTTACAGCATGTCGAACCTACATGGATACAAAAAGACTATTTTAGACATGTCAGGAAAACACCAGAAAAATTAAAAAATATTTGCTTTCGGTACATAAGACTCGGTAAAGTGCATCAATAGTCTCAGAAGAAATTACAAGAACCCAGGATTTCCTCACTTGTAGCAAGCACCTTAAGTAAGGTGCTCCCTCTTGTGTTCTCACTCTGGCTTAGTTAGTCTTAGACTATTTGCTGCACAAAAGCACATCTCCAAGAGGAAGACAAGATACAGACCTTACTGAGAAAACTTCAAATTCTCATGGTTAATACCTCTCTGAGAATGTTAGAAATGTGCATTTCTCTGGAATTTGAAGCTTTCCAAGCACATCTCCAGCAGACAATTTTCTCTGTTCACTATAAAGGAGCCTAAGTTAAAGAATGTTAATATATCCACTTTAAAATTAAAATATTTTTGTTATGATTAAGTTGCACATTTTAAAATTACTGCCTCAATTGCATCTTATGAAGGGACCAATACCGTAAGTGTTTGTTAAGCATCTGAAAAGGCCACAGAATCAAGTCCCAGAGAGATCTGACAGAAGAATTTAAGACAGAATTGAACGCATCCATTAAAATAAAAAGGTGCCTACAAACTTCAACAGCCTGTAGAATTAGATGGCAGATGAATAGGTCACCAATCTTGGGTTTGGATAGCTTACAACTGACACAGCTCGTATGTGACATTTATGTATCTCAATTGAATGAATGAAAGCTGAAAATTGGGGAGGGGGAGGCAGGGAGGGGGGAGATGGAGAAACACCAAAAAAACTCACCCCAAAACAGATTTAAAATAAATCCAGGAAAAAAACCTCACCTTGGGAATCTCATCAAATAATCTCTGGGCCAGATGAGACAGAACATCATCCACAGACTTTCCATTTCCATACTGTATCACTGCTCCAGTAGCCTGAATTACATCAACACGAACTCTGTAGTGCTGGTGTGAGATTGTTTGCATTAAGGGTTTTATCAGAGATTCTGACTGCATATGGAAGTGCTCTGTTAGGGCAGAGAGACAGAAACTTCAAACATGCCATTCTCTTTGTGGGTGACAGATCTTGAGCGACATGATTTCTGTAACGCTACGAGCAGCACCTTAATTAATGTCACTGGATTTAAGTAGCATGTAGATTTAACTTTAGAGTATATTAGCTGAACGGTAGCACATGTGCACTTCCCTAGCCCCCGCCTCCCACTATCACTCCCATGCTGTAACTGCTCAGCATCCACCCCAGCATGGTTCTTCTCCAAGAGATCTTCCAAGGCCCGCAAAGCACACCTCTGAGGGTGTGCGCAACTTCTCATCTCTCCTCCTCTCTTCTAGCTGCATCCCTGTAACCTCCTGCCGGTTCCTACCTCAGCCCCCATCCCCCCAGGAGACCGCAGGCTCACACCAGCCCACCGCTCCCCCCTCTGCCCATCCCCAGGCCCCACCTGGCATGGCCTGGCTGCAGGCCACGGCGCACCTGCAACTTTCACGCCTGACCTCGGCATAGTGGTCGAGGAGAGTGGCCTGGAGGATGCGGATGACATCGGTGAGGTAGGGGACCACGGAGGCCCCGCAGCGCTGCAGCAGGAGGCTGAGGAGCTGGACGAGGCCGAGGCGCAGCTCCTCGCTGGGCTCAAAGCCCTGCGGCGGGCAGAGGCGCTGGGCCAGGGCCGGCAGGAGGACGGGGAGCGCCTCGCCGGGCCGCTCGCCGTGGCTGAGCCCGTGGCAGAGGAGCTGGAGGGCGAGCTCCCGGCACCGCTCCGCCGCGTCCCCCGCCAGGCAGCGCGTCAGCGGCCGCACCAGCTGCGCCCCGAAAATCTCCTGCAACACGGCGCCCGAGAGCGGCCGCTCCTGCACCTCGGCCCGGATGGCCTCCAGCGCCCGCAGCCGCGCCGCCCGGCCGCAGTCGGGATCCCGCAGGCAGCTCAAGGGCCGGCTCAAGGCCTGCACCAGCTCTGCCGCCCCGGCCGCCGCCATGCTCCCCCCGTCGCCACGGAAATGCGGCGGCGTTGCTAATGACGCGCGAGGCTTTTACGATGGCGGGCGAGCACTTTACGGCGAGGCGGAGCTGTGGGGAGCTGTACCGGCCCCGCGTGTGGCGGGCACTGACAGCGCGGGGTGGGGGGGGAGCAGCCCCGCTCTCGCTGTGTCCCCGCAGCGCTGAGGGGACGTCCCAGGCCCCACAGCGAAGCACCGAGGAGGCAGGGCGGTAGTTTCAGCAGGTACGATAGCTACCGGCAGGAGAGGGACCCGTTATTCGTATCACGCAGGGAAAAAGAGAGGCAGAGCTGAGAGAAACCCACGGGTGGCCTGAGGGGGAACGCAAAGCGGCCCGGGCGGAGCCTCGGTGCCGGCCCAGCGCAGCACAGCACAGCTCTGGGGATGAGGTGTCACCGTGGGGCAGCTTCCACACGTAACGCGCCATTTGCGTTGCTCTTCCCTTCTGTTTTTCTGTCTGGAGCAATCAGTACTGCAGTGGCAGTGAGTGCCTGGTGTCTGGAACAGCGTTGTATAAGTTTTAGTGTTCATTTGTATTAGTTAATGTGTATTTATATGGTGTTCACATTGTACTTACATGCGCTTTACACAACGTGATGTTCTGTGTGCTGTTCTGGTGTCTGTGCGATCAACACACATCAAACCAAAAGGGTCGCCAGGGTCTTTTTCTTGACTAATCATAGTTAAAGTGCAATGAACTACAGAACTAATTCAAATCATCCTTTTAAAATAGCCTTGTATTTACCATGAAAGAGTTCATTCTCTTGTTGTGCTGCCCCTAGCTTGGCTGCAAACCTTTGGGGTCCTTATTCACCCTTTATTCTGTGGGAACAGCGAGTGCGAAATATTAATGTACACTGGAGTATTCGTGACAGCGTGCGCTGGCACCTGGCGTGGCGATGGCCTGCGCCCTGTGCCCGCCCTGCTCACGGTTCTGGTGGCTTCGCTCTAAGTACCCACGCTGGTGAGCTGCCCTCCCAGCCCTCCCAGAGCCGCGGGGTGCAACGGGCCTGGCTGTCACGGGCCACGGAGCGTTGGGGCTGCCACGCTTCTGCCTTGATTCAGCTGCCCGTCCTTTGTGGCCAGGCCATCATCCGGCGTGGCCGGGCCACCTTTCATGGCCAGGCTGTCCTCTGTGGCCAGGCCATCCTTCATGGCCAGCCCATCCTTTGTGGCCAGGCCACCTTTTATGGCTAGCCTATCCTTGTGACCAGGCTGTTGTCCTTCATGGCCAGGTTGTCCCTCATGGCCAGGCCACCTTTCATGTCCAGGCTGTCCTTTGTGGTGAGGCACACCCTTCATGGCCAGGCTGTCCTTTGTGGTGAGGCACATCCTTCATGGCCAGGCTGTCCTTTGTGGCCAGCCCATCCTTTGTGACCAGGCTGTTGTCCTTCATGGCCAGGTTGTCCTCTGCGGCCAGGCCACCTTTCATGTCCAGGCTGTCCTTTGTGGTGAAGCACATCCTTCATGGCCACCCTGTCCTTCATGGCCAGCTCATCCTTCATGGCCAGCCCAACCTTTGTGACCAGGCTGTTATCCTTCCTGGCCAGGCCACCCTTCATATCCAGCCCATCATTCATGGCCAGGCCACCTTTCCAGGCCAGCCCGTTCTCCCTGGCCAGCCTGTTCTCAGCACAGCGGTGCGGGGCAGCCAGGCGGTGCGGTGCGGGTCCGTGCGGTGCGGGTCCGTGCGGTGCGGGTCCGTGCCGCTTCTCCCGCGGAGGCGGCGGGAAGGCCGCGCCCGCCGGTGAGTGACGGCGGCGGGACTTCCTGCGGGCGAGCGGCGGGGCTGGAGCCTTTGTGCGGGAGCGGCGGGGTGCGGGGGGAGGGTCCCCGCGGCGCCCCGCGGCCCCGGGCGGGCAGCGAGGGGAGGAGGCGGCGGCGGCTGCAGTGCGGATACCGGCAGGGGAGCCCCTTCCTCCGCCTCCACCGCCGGGGAAGGAGACAGGAGCCGTCGCCGCTCCGCCGGCTCCAGCCACCCAGGTATTTACCGGCCCTCTCCGTCCCCCCGGCGGCCCCGCGCTCCCTCCGGCGCTCCCTGAGCCCAGCCGGGCGCGGAGCCCGGCGCGGAGAGGGGGAGGGGGTGTCAGGGAAGGACCGATCCGCCAGCCCGGGCCCGGGGGATGCGCTGCCTCGGGCGCCGAGGGACTCCCGGCCGGGCCCGGGGGCGCCTCCTCTGCGCTCTGCCGCTTCCCGGGGCCTGTCCAGCTGCCCGCCGCCCCGCTCAGCCTCTGCCGGCCCCGGGTTCCTGCGTCCCGGGCTGGGAGGCCGGTGTAAAAGCTGCCCTCGCGGTTTTTGGTTTGTAATGGAGCGGTCATATACTTGCTGGGGGAAATAAAGAGGGGTTTGGGGTTGTTGTCTCCCCCCCCCGATTGCCAAACTGCCTTTTTGGAGGCTCTGCCCCCTCCTCCCCATCTCCCCCAGGACCGGGAAGGGTCCTTCGCTGTGAAAGGTAGAGGTGTTAAAATTTACCAAAAATTCTTGTGTTGTGAAAGACTGGGTTTCTGGTGACGGGGAGGGAGTCCCCAAGGGAATAGAAAGGCAAGGCTTTATGCCATCATTTGATAGCTGTCTTTGAAACTCATGGCCTTGTATGATTAATTGCACTGATATTTCCAAAGGTTGACTGCCATCTGGGAGTTAAAATGCTCTTTTTGTACTTACTGGTATGTTGATTGTACAAGAATGACACGGTTCAGCATTTCCACATACAACCCCATAACGTTAAAACGTTCAGAACTGATAGCTCTTAAATAGGCAACTGGCAATATTAAAATGTCTTTGCTCCTCCAGATCTCTCTGACAAAGAATTTGGGAACTGTCTCTTATCTCTTTCTTGCACCATTTTCTTACCTAGGTCTGTTTTCTGTTTACAAGCCTGAAGATGGCTGCTGCTTCTTCCTGCAATGTGGAAGAAGACGAGAGCCTGAAGGGATGTGAACTCTATGTTCAGAAGCACAACATCCAACAGATTTTAAAAGAGTGCATTGTAAACCTTTGCATAGCAAAACCAGACCGACCCATGAAGTTCCTCAGAGAGCACTTTGAAAAATTAGAAAAGGTCAGTGATTGTCAGGTGACTTATAATTTTCAATTTTTAAACTGAAAAAGATTGTTTAAAAAGTTTGAAATATTTTGGTATATTTTTCCTTTTAAATTTTAAATTATCCAGCTACTGTTAAAAAACAGGCTGTTAAAAGAAAAAAAACAGCCCTTTATTTGCTGATGTCTACTATACTATTGGCTATTGTGTAGAGTTTTTTGTGCATAACACCAGGATTATAATTTCTCATCAAACTGCACTTGCTAAAAATGACCCAAAGAGTTAAGAGCATACTTTGCGTTATGATACATGATGTCCTGAACTCCTATCTGTGGGAAGAACCTGCCTGCGAGAGTGAAAGATGCTATTCCCTGTTTATTCCAGTCGCAGGTGATGTGGTTTTCCCTTCCCCTAAACCTGAACAAAATCAGGGAACCAGCGGGTTCTGAAAATGATCAAACAGTTTGCCATTTAATTTTACTGCTCTCACCCATCTGTATGGCTTAGCCCAGGATCCTCCAACAAGAGATGCATTCGGAGAGACTCGTATACTGTGACTGTCTTCAAAAGCAGCATAGAGGGGGAAACATTTTAAAACATTCTCAAATTCATACTAAAGCCTGTGGGTGTCTTTTGCAGGAAAAGCATGTTATGTGAGCACAACTTTTCTCTGGGGATGGGATCCCTCCAGAAATAAATGGGAGCACAGGACTGCAAGTTGTTGGTTATACAAGTCCTCTGTCTGCCAGAGACTTTAGTTTAAGAGGATTATTTGCTTTTTTGGAAGGAAACATCTAAAGTTTGTAGGTTTAAGATATGAGTTCTATGTATTTTTTTCCTTCCTAGAGACAGAATTTTGTAAGGACAGAGCAAGAACAATAATAACGAGTGAATAGTGTGTACAGCTGATATATTACAGGTGATATAAGCACTTTATACATCTCACTGCCCACTTTTCACATAAATTTTTTATAGGTGAGTACATGCCAAATTTGTGTATCTTTAAAAAAATACAAACGTGTCATTTTGGTGGAAGCCCAGTAAGAATGCCTGGAGGATCAGGGAGGAGTACAAGATGTTTTTTAATTGTAATGCTTACTATTAAAAAAACCCACCCCTCTTAGTTCTGCATATTCTAAACTTCTGAGAGGTGAGACTCATTTCAAGGAAGTGAAATCTGTTGAATTTCTTTTATTGTGTTATGAATTGTTATCCATCTTAATGTGTGCATTTCTGGACTTCCTGGCAAGAAGGATAAACACCATTTTTGCAAAAATATGCTGTAGTATTTTAGAATATTCTCCATAGCTAGTGGGATTATTTGAGTAGTTGTACCAGGGGAGTTTGGCTTTATTGATCTAAGCACAATACACAGAATTGAGACAGGAAGGCAGTTGCTACCCTTGAGATATTATATATTCTTTCCTGTCATCTCCTATTATTTCCCAAAGAACAGCAGATACCAGAATTCAGTAGCAGGATATCGATTAGGATGCAAACACAGAAGCTGATGGATATCACTTGTCACAAAACGAAAGGAGATGATTTAGAAAGAACCAGTCTCAAGGTATCAAATTCAGTGAATATCACGCTTAGTGTGGAAGGAAGCAATCTTGCCACTGACTCTGTCGAGCAGCCTGGGAGCTAAGCCTGCTGAGTCCGAAGGCCTCAGGATGCTTCTGGAGGTTTCTAGCACTGTAATTCTTGTTCCTACAGCAGTTTGACTTCCTCTCCCAACCACCTCTGAGGACTTTCTTGAGATAATTGCACTGTGGAGGATTTTCTGCTGTAGGGTAATATTTTGACTTGATCGGTTGCATAATAACAGTTGAAGGAAGGCTTGTGAAGATAGAGAAATCATTTCGTTAAATTTTGGCCTGTTTTTAGAAGATACTTGTCACATACAGGTACTCTGAAGAAACTTAATTGAATTATGAATTTAGCAATTGCCTGTTACAGATTTTTGTGTGTGAATGAGCAATGCACTGATATGGCATGTTTGCTATTAGCTCCTTTAATTTTGGTCCTGTGTAGGGAGACGAGTGAAAATCTTTGGGGTTTAAGCACGATTTTCTAAATGAAGTAATGCATTTTTCCACCAAAGTGTGGTGTTTAGAGGTTATTTTCCAAACTCATTAAAATAGACAACACGTTCTGCTGAAGAGAGCAGTAGAATAACAGTGTATCTGTCAAAAATTCATGTGGGCAGTTTAGAGATGAAGTGTGGGATATTTTTCAAGTGGTTAAAAAGGAGCTTATGGAAAATGTGTAGACCTCAATCCACATCAGTCTACCGGAGCTACCGTAGAGGTGAATACAAAAAAGAGTTTATTTTGTTTTGCTAATTCTTAACTACATCTCATAAAATCAACTCAGAAAAGCAAGATTTATTGTCATATGCAAGATCAGACCAGATCATAAATGCTTTTCACCTTACTTCTGATGACATCAGAGTTAGGTCCATTGCCTTCAGCCTTCATCTGTACTGCTAAATGAAGAAGGGCCAGGGACTAACCCCTGACCCCACAACACTAACTGACCCCAAATATAATTCTTAGGTCTAACACGTCTAGGAGCAGGTTTGTTTTGGCAGAAGTGAGTTCAAGCAGCTCAGAACTGAGCCAGGGAATGAGCTAATGGTTGAGAGATGTGGACTGTCTTGGGCTAGTATTCAGGTCCATGGCTGGGCCATTTTTTATTTCAAATTGACGTGGCCTGAGAGGGCTGTAAAGTGACAACATGAATAAATACTTACAAATAAAGTGCTAGAGATTGAGGTTTGATGTTTGATTCTGCAGTTGTCATTTTCAGCTGGAGAAGTGCCAAGCTTAGAAAGAAAGGGCTGATGCCTTTTTAAGTTTGCAGCTTATTTGTGTTGAATACAATATTAAAAAACATAACTCTGAAAATAATTGTGGGAGAACTTTAATAAACATTTTTCTGTTCACTTAATGCTGACAGGGCCTGCTTGTCTTAAATGCCAGTAATTGCTGGGAATCAGCCTAAGTTTCTATATTCTGAAGTTTGCAAGTCAGTTTTTATGTGCTGTGACCTACAAGCTTCAAGATGACATCTACTCTGATCACATTAGCAGTTAGTTTGTAAAACTCTCTAACATTCCATTGAGCACAGAAAAGAGTTGAAAATGGTTTAGATACATAAGATTTTTAAAATTATGTAATGTTTTCATTGAAATAATTTGTTTTACATTTCCTTGTGACCGTATAGAACTTCTTGTTGGTGTATGCAGTGAGGAAAACCTTTCCCTTAGGGGTACTAATTGGCTTTTTTGGAGCAGGGAATAGATGTCAGCTAAGAAACTGGCATTATTTTAACAGCTGTAGTTAGGTCCTGTTTACTTGAAGACTAAAGAAAGCATAGCAGAAAAAAGAGAACCCATTTTTTATCTCCAGTTCTTACCTTATGTAAAAAAGTTAATTAGTAAGAAGTTACAGGCAAAGCCTTGTATTTTCAGCTATACTGAGACTGCAAAACTTTCATTAGTGTCAGGCTGTTTAGTGCCATGATTATATGATCAAAGGTGGAGTTGTCTTGCCAGGCTAAGTTAGACTTTTGTTCAGCAGAGGGAAAAAAAAAAAAAGAATAGAACTAATGAAGAAAATGGCACAAAAGAAGGGGAAGCAGCAGGAACCTGTGGGATATGTTCAGGCCTTACCAAGTGCTTTGCTGAAGCCATTTTGCATGCAGTGTATTTCAGAGCAGCGGCTTTGCTGGCTGAGCCAGGTGGTGTTTGCTGATATCTTCTGGACCTGAGCTCCCTCCTGGTCCCTTCTCTTGCCCTGTGCACATACAAGAAATACTGTCTTGCGCATAGTGAACTTACTGTCTTGGATTGCTGCGGGTTGGCAGTGGTTTTATGGACCCAGGCTGATGCTGCATGTCATAAGATACCATCCAAAAAGAGATTTGTAGAAAAAGCTGGACTTTATGTTTTGTAATTGAATAAAGCAAAATGAGATTATCTGCATAGCTCCACCTGGTGATATCAGACAGTATTGCACACAGACGTGGTCAGAAAAATAAAGGCATTTGTGTGACAGGTTTGCTGTAAACTAGCACTGAAAAGAAAGTGTGTAGTAAACTGCAAATTCATTCACTGTTAGAAAAATACAGTTTATTTATCATAAAGAGTTTCGGGACCAAAGGTATTTGAGCATCAAAATTTGAGCATCAGGCTTTTCTTTTGCAACAGTAGTCTCTCCCAGTGTTTACATTTTGTCACAACAAGAGATTTTTCAATCAGTAACTTCCACCAGCACCTCACCAGAACAATAAAACTCATAAGTACAAGTGATGATGCTAAGTATAACTTGTTCCTTTAAGATAAGCTGGGGAGAGGTTATGGATTGGAAGGAAAATCCTGTGCAGGAAAAGCTGTTGAAAAAATGCATTACCTATGCAGTTTGATAAAGACTAATAAGACAAATGTTTCTGTGTCTTTCAAAGCTTGCAAAGCAGTCAGGTGGTCAGAAATGTTGCCAAAGCATGTGGGAACATACCTGAGCTAACTGAGATGCTGATAGCAACATGGCAGTGGGAGCACCGGGTGCCCTCGCTGTGTGACTGCGGTTCCGAGTAGGCTTGGGCAGCCTCTGCTGCTGCCACTCCTCTGGCATCAGCACTGGAGAGAGATGGATGAAAATCAGCGCAGGTCAGACCTCTGTGAATGCTGTCGTCAGCCACAGGCACTGTTATGAGAGGTGACAGTTTTCTTGGAACCGGTAGAGGAAAACTAGGTGAATTTTTAAGACCCCCTCAGGCAAGCTTTCCTAAACGCAGGAGGTTTAGGGAAGGATGGAGGATGAAGGGGATAAGGGCAGAAAGAGAAAAAAAAGTTTTTCCTAAGAAATAAAATTTGAGTTTTCTTACAAGCTTGTGCAGAACATGTTAGAGCGTCACTGAGCTCCCTGTTTTAATTTGTATGTTTACAAGTGCAAGTAGCTTTCCTGGTCTCAAAGTCAAAAACTAATAAGAATGGAGTGCGGTGACGGAACGAGAAAGGAAGTCGGTCTGGATGTCGTCTTTGTTTCACATCTCAAGTTGGCATGTTTTACATTCATCAAGATACTTAATCCACATTAATCTTTAAGCATTTAAGTAGCTTTAAAGAAACAGGTTCGTACCTAGCTTTAAACACATGAATGAAATACCTTGCCAAACTTGTGTAAAGGTAACAATGGTGCTGGGTCAGGCATGGTTTGATGGCAGATTTCACTAGATCACAACAGACTTTGGGAAAGCTCTTGATACTTACGGACCTTTACAGCTAGGAACAGGTACACACCCATGTTTGCCCTCAGCTGACTGCAGCCTTTTATAGGCTCCCAAACAGATGTAGAGGCCCTTAAGCCTTATTTTACCAATCAATTTTTGGAAAAGAGTTTGCCTGGTCTTAAGTCCTGCCTGTGTTGGAGTCTGTGGCTGCAGAACTGGCTGAGAACTGGCTGAGACAACCCCCCTGGTTGTCTGCAGCTCAGCAAATCCCTCACTAATCATCTGAGAGGCTAGTCAGACTGCATAGCAACTTGCCTTGGATGAGGTAGAACTCCACATTCAAGGATGGGAGCATTTTGAGCTGCGCTCCTGTGATTCCTCCTCATTCTCCATGTTTTACAGTCATCAGAGCATCGGTCAAGGTGCTCTGACAGCTACTGACCCTTTCCATTACAGCCGATTGCTTAGCCAAGGCGAGGCATTAGCTTTTCTTGAAGGCACTAAATTACCTTCGAAATTATTTCCTTTTATCCTCTTTCAGTTGTAGGAGGTGACTTGAGGCACAGAGGTAGTTAAGCCTTGTCCATCTTCCCACAGTAATTATTTTAAACTGAGGGGCATACCAAATAGGAATGATAGAAAGGAGAAAGGCTTGTAAAAAAATGATATAAATCAAACCAGATTTTCAATATGAAGATGAATTTTGATTTTGCTCTTGTTTCTAAGTTAGTTTTCCAGTAGTCCCTCATTAATGTTCTCTTAAATGCAGGAAAAAATACTCCTTATTTTAAAATACCTTTTTAACACTGCATGAATTCATGTTATTAGGCATGTAGGATGGGGGTTGAGACTGTCTGACTGGACACCAATAAGACTGGCTAGAGAACTGCAGTTTTCATAGCAGATTTAAGATTATTTGCGATTTGACTTTATTTCAATTAAGAAAAGGACCTTAGATTTTGAAATGCTGTAGGCAGGAGAATTAATTGCTTTCCGGTGTGCTCTGCTGAGGTCTGCGCCTCTGTGGCTGCCTGCTTGGCAGCCTGTGTTGGAGCTGTACCCTGACAGCTTTGTAAGCTCAAGCTGTTGAGGTTCTGCAACTCCTGGGAGCTCAGCCCGCCAGCTCCATCACCCCTGGGCACGACGCTAGGGAACTAAGAAAGTGAGCTATGGGAAACTCGAAATAAAAACATGTCCGTAATTATTTTAGTTTGGATTTATTGGCAAATCGTGAAGGAAAAAAAATACTTAATGAGTTGCGAGCATCCCACTGAAGGGTTAAGGAGGACACATGGATTCTTGCCTAAGTGCAGTTCAAGTTGCTATCCAGCCTTTGTACCCCTGTACCAGCGAAGGCCCTCACAACACATGGAAGTTGTTTTGGGTTTCAAAAATGAAATGCATGGGGAAGGGAGGAGGATAAAAGAGAGGACAAAAAAGCTGAGTGTGTATATAAGGTGGGCAGCCCAGCACATGTATTTTCATACTTGTATTAACACCTGATAATTTATTAGCAGAGAGAATAAATTGAGTGGAATTTCATTGAAGAATAGAAAATGCAGAAATGTTTGAGAGACAATTCCACTCTGAAATGACTGAGGGAACACAAGATTTTGAGTAACTGTTCGTGCTGTCAACAGCACATTTGATCTAAGGGCATTAGCATCTTTCTAAATGTTAAGTGGGCCTACACAACAGAAGTATTTTAAGGAGCAGAATGATATGCTAGCATTTATGATACTCTATTTGTTGATGACCTCAATTATCAACTTTCTCTTCCTATGCTCTGATGGTCCTTTTCTGCCTCTCACATGTAAGCCTCACTGAGCTTGGTGGCATTTCTCTTGGATTAAGGGTCTGCTGTGTTAGAAGGCTGGAATAAAAATAAATAAGCGGCTTTGGCATTGCATATCCAGTGATTAAAAACTTCAGAGTGACTTAGGTGTTCTGGTTGTTGCTGAAAAATATGGCATAATATTTAGCATTTTAATTTATATTTGTCTAGTAGAAATAGAGCTTTTCTGTAGGCATGTTTCTTCTTATACAAGGTATGCATGCATACATTGTTATTTGACTGGATTTTAAAAAATCGAAAGTGTTGGCTATGATTCTCTTTGATTATTTAAGCTTTTAAGTATCAAAAATATGGTCTGTGTTTTGTAACATAGCTTCTCTTACTTTACTATGAGGTGTATGTAAGAAAGTAGGGAGGAGATGGTGATGGGTTGAGATACTGCAGGACACTGGAGGGGAAGACAAGAAGTGTTAACATGTTGCAGGAGGTAAAAGGACGCCAGTAAAGTGACTCAAGAAGGCGAGCGATGCAGTCAGAGCAGCAGAAGAGTAGGCGGATTTTTGGCAGGAGAATTTTGCCTAGATTGGAAATTAGGAATGAACCGAGATGCAGAGAGGCCACCGAGGACGCAGTAGTAGTAATTAAAGTGGTGGATAACTATGGAGTGGATAAATATGTTAGTAGGAGGGGTGGATGTAAAAGATATTTCTTAGTGATGCTGTAGAAGAAAAGGTGGCATTTCACATCAGGAAGGCAGTGGAAAAATAGTTGGAATTGTGTGAAAAGTCTCCAATTACAAGGCTGAACAATTGTAAAGATAGGAAGTTGTTCATTGTGACAAAACCAAGACTGGAAAGCACAGTAAGACCTCCCAGATTTCTTCAGCTTTCAGCGGTGGCATCAGTCAGCCCTGTGCTTCCAACGAAGCAGAGTGCTTTGCCTTTGGCCTTTATTAGTTGCTATAAATCATTGTGTCAGCCTCCAGGAGTGATGGGGCAGTGTTAGAAACCTTCCTGTATTGAGAGCATCTCCTCTGGGTCAATTCCAGTGCAAAGAGGGATTAGTTATGTGCGCATGAACTGTCCTGCACATTTTCTGTGGATAAATAGAAAGCGGATTCCAGGTCTGCCAGTCAGAAAACTTTATAAGTGCACTTGAGGGGAAAAAAAAAACCAACAAAATATTTCATTTAGAGTGTACTTTGAGTTGTTGCTTTTGAATGCAATGAATAAATTGTAGGAAGCAAAGCAGAGGTAGTGAGCAGTGATACTGAATGGCTGACTTGCTTTTAAAAGTCTCCTTAGGTTGTTGTTGTAAAGCTACACAGTTACTTGGAGCCTTTTCAGGTGCTGTCCTTCCTTCAGCTGAAACATCTGAGTTTCCAGGCTGTGACAAAGCCTGAAAGGAAAGACCAGGAGAGGAACTACTGGAAGTGAATTTCTGTTTGGGAATGCTCCTGCTGATAGAGAAGAAAGCTTCTGGGTCAGGAAGCATGTGTGCTCTTCAGCAGCGGTCTGAAAGGAAGGGTGAACCTAAAAGCTGTCTTGATGTTGCGGCTGCTTCACTTGCAGTGTTTAAACTCATTACAAACTCGTGGAAACATTAATTGGGAAAGGTGATGACCCCATATGCTGAGGTCAGCGTCCTAAATTCCTGTGTTTTATACCTCAGCCTCTTGTAGCACAAATGTCTTAGTCAAAGGTGAACATTCAAAGAATAAATGGGTCGCTGCAGTTGTATTTATTGGCTCTTCTTTCTTTTAGTTTGAGGCAATGATGGTATATTTTATTTCCTTTCCAATTTACTATCATTGAAGTCAGTGATGGTATTCCAGTTTCACCATCCATCGCCCCCAGAAATCCAAGGAAAGACTTTTGTTTACAACTTTAGCTAGGTTTTTGGTCACTTACAACATGGTTTGAATAGAAGTAGGATTAGATTATGTACGTATGAAATAGGGTGTTATTGTCACACAGCAATGTTGGTTTGTAGATTTGGATGTGTTAGTATATCATTGTATTGGACTGTGGCAGTGATGCTGGAGGCGTCCATCCCCTACTGCCAGTTAAGACTCCCTAAATTATGTGTGGTGTCCACTGGGGCTGCTAGATGTGACACAGGACAGCGTGAGACTCATGTCCTCCTCAGCTGGCAGCTGAAAGTCAAGCAAGGTCACCCAAAATGGCACTGGACTATGGATAACTGGATCACAGCCTACATGTCCTACAAGTCAGGAGCGTCTCCACTGAAGCCAGTGCAGTTACTGATGTGAAGGGAAGAACAAGATGCTCACTGGGGCTTGCTCAGAGGCAACTGCACTGTTTTGCAGTTGTGTCTTCCATGTGTTTTCTCATTTTAAGGTGGACATAATTGGGCAATATGATTATGAATTATCTGTGCCATCCGAATAGAGAGTGAGATCGCTTGTTGTCATGACAACAAAAGATGGTGAGGTGTTTACTTGAAAGTGAGTTCTGCACAAGCATTCACATCAAGCTGTGTCTGAAGATCAGTGTTTGAAGAACTATTCTTCAGAGAGTCCATTCCTCCTTTAAAATATTTGCTGTATTTGTGCAGTTTTACCCCAGGATATATGGAAGACAGCTTTTTGAAAGCTTAACCCAGGATAGAGTGTATGCTTTTATTTTCAAAAGGCACTCTTTAGTTCAGTAATGGAAATCCTACTTAGACTACAAATAGCGGCATATGGAAAAGCCAGCCACTCAACTATCTGCTGTTTATATAAAAGGAGTTTGTAGCGAAGAGACTTCCTTTTAAAATGAATCATATGGTAACTTACTTTTATAATCCTTTAATATCTTTTTGGCTTTAAAGGTATTTGGGTTTAAGAGCATGCTTTGTGATATTAATTTTATCTCACTGAGCTTTCTTTTATGTATAAATCTGTGCTGGGGCAGAGGAGATATTATTTATTAATTCCTTGGAAGTGCCTTTTGTACAATGCGTACTGAAAAAGAAGTGTATATGTGATATTCAAATGGGGAAAACTACTACTCTTCTCTATGAGTAAATATGCTATGTATAAAAAGAACTATGTAAGTGCTGCATACCATTAAATAGATACCTGACTGCCTTCCTGTTGTAGGTAGCTTTTAGTATACTTTCAGCTGCTTCACTGTCTGAAAGGTCTTCATTACTTTTCATTTAAGCTTATGAAGAAGGTGCATTTGGTTATGTTCATTTAATATAAACAGGGAACTTTAACACTATCAGATACATAAGCTGCAATAGCCAGTAATACTATTTGAAATTCTTCAGTCATAGGTTTGGTTTTGATGACTAGATAATAAATATAATGATAATATGTAGCGCACAGATTTGTATTTTAAATGTTTGTGTTTCTGCAAGTGCATAACTGGAGTTAAGGAAGCTAGAGACAGTCAGAGAGGTGTAGGGAAGAAGTTGATGAGAATGCTTAAATAGGACTTGCAGTTCTCTACACGATAGGAAGATCTAGCTGAGTCATTTTTTACATATCCAGTGCTGCTATTTGAAATTTGAATTGGAAAGGAAAAGTTTCTGTAAGGATTTAATACATCTGAAATCAGTTTTTTTTCTGTTTTTTGGTTACAACACCTAGCTCAACTCTGTTATGGCCCAGGATTTGTGGTGTTTTAATTCCAATTTAAAAAAAATACCAATCTCAGAAAGAACTGGGCACTTTCTGAGGCGGGTCAGGACCTTGAAAAGTCAGATCTTCAGCCAGCCCTCTACATTTTATCTCTGTACTTGTCTTTCAAATGTTTCAGTAGTCCCTTAATCAAGACAAGAATGTGTGACTTGTTACTTTGAATTATGCAGCATGGGAAATACTATTTAGTTATTTATTTCAAGTAGCAATAATACATCAAAGGTTGGTGTCAAAGGCTCCTTAGGTTAATGAGAGGGGCAATGTCATTGATGGTGAGGAAAGAAACTGGAATAAGACCAGGAAAGACAAGTGGCATGACTGGATTTGTCAGACATTTGTAAACATCAATGGCAAAACACATATTAATCATCTGTTTTTCTTGCAAGCTTAAAAATTGTGAACTTGTGCCAGTTTTCTGTACCGCTCTTTTCTGGTGTCATACCTGATGAGTTAACTATAACTCATTTCCTCTGTCAATGAGACCAACTGGCTATGTTGGTGATCTGCCACATGTCTAGCGCGGGTGCTCCCAGATCCTCCCTCCTACACCGACTCCATATATTAGCTCTGATTGTAAAGTCTTACTGGAAATAAACTGTGTAAGACACAGGCCAGGTTCTGGCATCCCTGTCAAAGGAACGCTGGTTTTATGGGGTGCACAGGGACCTCAGCATTACTGCCTTTTCTTTTGGATAGCCTGCAACGCTGCTAATCTGAATTGTCTCAAAAATACTGGAGTTGTTCAGGGAGTTGTCGGATGATAGCTGGCTATGTGTACGTGGATCAACATAACCCTGAGACTATCAGGGTGTGGATTATGCCTATGACAATGTAATAGATGCCAGCAAATAAAATTACTGGACTACTGCTGCACAGGACAACTCACCTCCTTATGATGCTCATGTCTCTCCTGCACGTGCTCTTCGGTTTCCTGTGTCAGACAAGCTGAGGGCAGGACATGGGATCCATCCCGTCTCCAGTTCTCCCCTGTCTTAGGCGGGGTCAGCAAAGACTAGAAGGAACCAGCTAAGAAGGCTCTGAAGAGGTAGCAAAGGCAGTGTGGTGTGTTGTGAGCAGGCTGAGGTGGTACCCAGGTGGCAAGGAAGTGGGCTGGGAATGAGCAGACAGATCCCCATTCCTTTGGCTGATAGACATGGGTGATGCAAGGCAAATTGCGCTCCTGTGTGCTTTCCCTTCAGTCCCAGGAAGCTGAAGAATAGGAGGAAAATACTATAATTATGAGTAATGTTGTTTGTCTCAATTCTTTACAAGTCAAATAATTCAGTGTATGAATCGACAAAGTCTTGCAACTCCAACATCCTTTCTTGAAGTTTTTCTATAGTATTTCCTGCTCTTGTTACTATCTCTTCAGGGATTCCCCTTCATATTTTGTTCTGCATTCCATGAGTGTGAAATTTGGAGTATAACCTCCCTATTGGCCAGCTGGTGCTAGGCCAGCCATCATTTTTCATAGTCCTCTGGAGCCTACCTTAGATCTTATTTACTTGGAAGTAGTCCCATTGATTGTAAATCTGTTTTGTGGCAGAAATTCTGGAGTAGGGAGCATCTTTGTTCTTTCTGGTGATAGTAAGCCTGCAAAGCAAAGCAAGATGAAGAAACCTATCTAATACATTGATGTGTGACTTCTGATATGTTCTCTGTACGAGAGACAAGGATATGTACAAGCCAACTGAGAAAATAACAGCTGCGATGCTGGAGAGTAAGCAGAAGAGGTTTATTCTTTTGCTTTCTTAGCCAGTAGTAGCTGCAAAGATATGTCTGCGGTTTATAATACATTGCTTTCCATTATGTGTAAGGAAGAGTTGAACAGCTCGGGTATTGGAGTGATGGTACCTGTACACACATTGTAGTTAGCATCAGTCCTTCATGCTGCTCACATGAAATTTTTAATTTTCTTTCAACAGTATGTGTGTAGATTGACAGTCATCCAAATGTAGAAGCGAAGGGGTTGCTGATAGTCGTAAAAGAAGAATGGATCGAGTATATTCAGCAAGTTAGCTACATGGTTAAGAGATGTTTCATTGTCTCTTTTTGCCTTGCAGGAAGAATGCAAACAAATACTGGCTCGGCAGAAATCCAGTTCCCAGTCTGATTCTCATGACGATGAGATTTCCCCTCCTCCTCCCAACCCAGTGGTAAAAGCCCGACGCAGGAGAGGGGGGGTCAGTGCAGAAGTGTACACTGAGGAAGATGCTGTTTCTTACGTCAGAAAGGTAATGTGTTACCGTCTATCTGATTCTGAGATGTACAGGACAATGGAGTGACTCATATTTTGCTCATAATTTGGGCTCAGGGGTCAGCCTGTAGAATGGTGTTCTCATGCCGGCATAGGCATGGCTTAACCGTCTTCTTCACACTCCAGTTCTTTTGCTGCCTCCTTGATTAAGTGCTTTCCCCATCAATGTGGCTTCAGCATTCTCTATTCTTTCCTTTTTGAGATGTGCTGCTAATCTGTTTCCTCCTCTAACAGGGTCAATAATTCTTAGCCATTTTCATGATATTCACAGACTCCAGCAGCTTCTGAGTTTTGTCAGAACCTCACAGTTTTGGAAAGCAGCCTTTTCTGTTGCTGCATTTTCTGCTTTTTTTTTTTTCCCCTCAAAAAGTCACTTCTAGCTCAAATTTTCTTCTAACCTGGCTCGTTTAGGTTCCCTAGATCATTCATGCACACAGTTCCCCTGTTGATTGGGTACCACCTAACCCACGGGTTTTCGGAAGTCTGTTGACCATACTTGAGCAATTTTATGTGACTGTTGTCTTTGAAGAAATGCCAGTCCCAAATTAGGTACTTTCTTCAGTAGGAGCACTAATTTGGGCTTCTTTTTTTTTTAACTGCCTTTTTCACAAAAATATCTAGTCATTTTATATCCTTGGTACCTCTTAATAACTGCAATTTTTTTTTTTAAGCTGGCCAAAGCTTTCAAAGGTTGTTAAAAGACAGACATTACAATAGTGTATGTCATGTTTGTTTAGGGAGCGAGGCTACAAATGCATTTCATAAGGTTGACAGATGCTACTGATGTGCTTTTGTGCACGCTTGGAGTAGCTTTAACCCAAAGAGCTTTTTCTTTATGGGAATACATTTTGTCAGTCACTGGTTTTTGGCAGAACACTTTTTGCCTTTGCAGTCAGATGTGCTTTTGTCATCCACTTATGATACAAATTCACTGGCTGCTCTGGGGATTTCTGTCCCAAGAAACAAAGAATTAGGAGAGCCTTTCATCCTAAAAACAAGTATGGAGGAGTACTCTTGTGGCAGTTAAATAATGCTTGCAAGTATATGGTAAATTTTAATAGCACTGTGGTCAAGCTGTTAATGCACTGCATTGTTAAAAAACTTGCATGATATTTTAAAAGCCACTTTCAAACACTTTTCTTTCCCTGCAGTTTGCAATATACCCCGTAAAAACTCCCATGAAGAGATCAAATTTGTCTTTCCTTAATCTGGCCTCCATCTGACTCCTCTGAAAATCAAAGGAAATATTCCTTCCCACACCCCTGAGTAATTCTTTCATGTTTACAATGGAACCTGAAGTTAACTTTGTTTTCTTCCTTTTTCAACAGTGATGCCAGTAAGCCCTGACAGTAGCATGGGTAGGCAAGAACCAGAAGAAGCAATACAGATCATATTCTGTGTGTTCTGTGACTGGGGCTGTTATGATTTTAATTTCCTAGGAACTGACTGAGCTTAAATAATAATAATTTAGGGGATGGTTTCTTGTCAGGCTACAGATGCTGCAAGGAATATAGAACTAGCACTGGGAGGGTTTGTGTCAGTGCTTTGTCTTCTGCCATCAGCAAATGAATCCCATGGTATATCCCATGGATGTGTGTTTGTGATGGAGATTTCTAGAACACAGAAATAAAGGGGGACACTGAAAGGACAAATTGTGAAACTAATTTAAAAGTGTAAAAAGCAAGGCAAGGGTTGTGTTAGACTATTGCAAACATGAAATTTTAGATAGTAGCCAGGAAGAACTGCTGGCTTGAATTCAGGTGTTGGATAGAAACACATCTGGGTCATAAGCCAATTTAAAATATCCCTTGAAGGGGTGAGCTATAGGATGAGTAGTGTGCTAAAGGCAGTGCAATGAGATATGTCACTGGAGAGAAAATCAAAGGAGATTTAGCTTTGTGATTTAGCAAGCACATGGCATGGCTCCATTCTGAGAAGCACACAGGAAGATCTCTGTGGAGGGTTTTTCATTGCTTCATTCCTGAAACTAGAGAAAGCAATATTTGTCAACACATCTGACATAACATATAGTTAACAACTGACAGAATAGAAATCTTGCTGTAAAGAAGGTTATTGGCTTCTAGAGAACATTCAATGGTTACTTGGAAGAGCAATGTAAGAAATGATGAAGTGATTCTTCCCAACATTTGATTTTGGTCAGATGCCTGGTTACTGTGACACCTAAAGAATCTCTCCTGTGTTTTCTGTGTCCCTGCCCCAACAGACTTGCTTTGGTCTCTGCCTCGTGGCTTTCATTGCTCCAGATTTAGGCTGAGAAAGGCTAGTCTACGCTATTCAATAATCAGCCAGAAAGGTTGGAGATGAATGGCTTAGTGATTTGATTATCTACCTTTTAGCTCATCAGCAGTAATTTGAACAGCTAGGGTATTCTTCATAGAGCAAGGGTTCAGGACTGCAATTCAATCCAGGGTTTGTTTCATAGGGTAAAAACCAAGAATAAGATACTGGCCAAATGCTCATTTTATTTAACACTGATGAATTGAAACTTTTAGATAAATTAGATTACGTTTCACTGTGACACAAATATGCAGTTAATACATATATGCTTCTCTAGACTTAATTTAGTAGTCTAATGACTACAGCAGTCAATATAAGTGATGTCTGAAGCCAGAGTTTAACTTTAGATCTTCACAGTACAGAGTTTTTCCTTGAAATAAATCTAGATTGATTCTTTGTGAGAACTGGTTCTACACCAGTTTTCCCATTTGAGACATCCTTCTTCTGGTTGGAGGGGTAGTATCTTGCCTTTCCAAAGGAAAGGAAGCTACCTACACATCAGCATACATAGTAACTTAAATAAGGCAGATGATACACTATTTTTATCATAAGAAAATATGAAAGATAAATGCCCATTATCAGGCCTTTTTTTGTACAGTAATTAAAACAGGCAAACAGATCATAAAATCATAGAATTGTTTAGGTTGGAAAAGACCTTTAAGATTGTCAAGTCCAACTGTTAACCTAGCACTGCCAAGTCCAACCACTAAACCGTGTCCCTAAGCACCACATCTATGCGTGTTCTAAATCCCTCCAGGGATGGTGACTCTACCACTTCCCTGGGCAGCCTGTTCCAATGATTGACAACCCTTGCTGTGAAGAAATTTTTCCTAACATCCAGTCTAAACCTCCCCTGGCACAACTTGAGGCCGTTTCCTCTTGTCCTGTCACTTGTTACTTGGGAGAAGAGACTGACCCCACCTGGCTACAACCTTCTTTCAGGTAGTTATGGAGAGCGATCAGGTCTCCCCTCAGCCTCCTTTTCTCCAGACTAAACAACCCCAGTTCCCTCAGCTGCTCCTCATAAGACCTGTGCTACCCTCAAGTAGATCAACACTCCCACAC
Source organism: Balearica regulorum gibbericeps (assembly GCF_011004875.1). Taxonomy (NCBI): domain Eukaryota; kingdom Metazoa; phylum Chordata; class Aves; order Gruiformes; family Gruidae; genus Balearica; species Balearica regulorum. The sequence continues at coordinate 14,168,110 of NC_046198.1, forward strand.
AACTTGGTGTCATCTGCAAACTTACTGAGGGTACACTCGATTCTCTTGTCCAGATCATTGATAAAGATACTAAACAGAACTGGGCCCAGATGTTGATTTTCAGATTGGAGTAAGGCTTATTTAACACTTACAACTTTTGCTAGGCTTGATTCTGTCCCGTTATAATGAAACTATTAAGGAAAAGCACATTACTAAAGTCAAAGAACATCTTTTACAAGTCATAACCTTGTTACAAATTTCTTGGGTCTCTCATAATCACAAAGTCTCTGACTTGCAGAAGAAGATGCTTGGCAAATACAGAGATACAGTATCTTTACTAATATCTTACCAAAATACTTACCAAAATGGAAAGCCTAACTTGCAAAGGTCTTTTAAAAATCTTTACCTGATATGAAAACATACCCCTGAATTTCAACATTTATTTTGAGCAAATTCTTGTACAACAGAACTTTTGCCATCTCTCCAGTTGACAAATAAAAATGCCTCTTCATTCTCAAATGCAAGTCCTTCTCGTTTGCCATGAAGCAAAGGCACAGAATTTTGACCCAGGTGGGCCTCTTGGAGTTTGGTTCCTTATACCGCAACCAGTACTGAAAAGTATGATGTAATCAACACATTTTACCTTTTACCTGGAGAAATGTTGCTCGTTCCCTAGGTTTAAAAGTAGGTTGCTTCAGATATTATTTGTAGGGGAAGAAGAATATGAAATACGTTTTCCTCAGTCCATGAGATTTGAAAGGAAACTACACAGCTGCAAGTACCTGCTAATTATAGTACTTTATGGATATCCTTCTCCTCCCTCATCCTGGATCTTATATTTCTTTTCTGGTTGTCATATTGAGAACATAAATTCTTATCCTCACATTATCAAAACTGTAATTTATTACTTTATTAGTGGCTTTATATTATACCCTAAGCCGGTCTCAGTGTTTGAAATTAAATTGCATCCATTATCTTGAATAGTGGAATTTTGTATAGATTTCAAGATCTATGAAGAAACACAACTAAGCATGCAGTTACACTTCATTCTTTTCTCTACAGGTTATTCCAAAGGACTATAAAACTATGACTGCTCTGGCAAAGGCCATCTCCAAGAACGTGCTCTTTGCTCATCTTGATGACAATGAACGAAGGTATGAGGTGCTTTATGATTTAAAGGAATCTATAGCTTGACCTGAGGACAAGAAATTACCTTAAATTTTAACTCAGGGATCAAAACTACTGTCACTGATGCATTTGAGTAATACTACATGCACCCTCACACACACGTTATGACATTATGACAGTGGGTAAAATCACCTAAAAAAGGGCGAGAACAGGTTAGAATGTATTCAGACATATTTAATATTTTCAAATCAGCTGTACTTTATGAACTTTATTCTAAGTTACTTAAGGAATTGGCTAAAGCAATCTCAGAAGCATTTGTAGTTACTTCTGAGAACTCAGGGAAGACAGGTCAAGTGCTGGAAGAGTGGGAAAGACATAGCATAATGTCTATAAAGAGATAAAAGAGAATTACAGGCAAATTACTTTGTTCTTTGAAAAAGTGGAACAAACAAATTATGCGTAAACACCTGAAGGAGACCAAGGAGTTCAGTAACAGCCAACGTGACTTTTAAAAACTTGAAAATGTCTTTCTACAACTAAGTAGCAAGTCTTGTAGCTAGGGAAGGCACAACAGAGGCCAAACAGCTTGAGTTTTAGTAATATTTTTGACATTAATGTGTATAACAGTTTCATAAACAATCAAGGGAAACATGTCTTCAGTGAAACTGCTATGGAGACTGCAAAACTGATTGGATTGCCATACCAAATAGCAGTTATCAATGGTCCATCCTTCTAATTGAAAGATATATTGAAGTGTGGGAAGGGTTGGTCTGGTTTTGATCATTATTATCATTAATGACCTCGGTGATGGAATAGAGTATGAGTGTTGAATTTTTAGATAACATGAAGATGGGAAGGGCTGCTAAAACATTGGGAGACAAGGCTAGCATTCAGAATTATGCTGACAGGTTGAAGAAATGTTCTTGTAAAAGCAAGGTGGATTATTACTCAGCCAAGTGCAGAGAAGTATACTTAGGCAGGAAGAGCACCTTTATAACTATAAGATAGTTTTGCAGTTTTGGTAGTTCCTTGAAAAACTATGTGGACCTTATTGTGAATCATGGTCTCAACATTAGTCGCTAATGTCAAGCTGTTTTGAAAATACTAATGTTTTACTGGGGTAACTAAACAGGAGAACATGCAAGACGTGTCCCAGTGTTGGAAAGATTTCAGCTGGAACACACTGTCCAGTTTGGGCACTGCTCTTCAAGAATAAACAGTTGGAGGAAGTTCAGGGAAGAGCAGTGGGAATGATCACAGATCTTGATAACATCACTTACGAAGAAAGAATGGGATTGGTTGGCCTGCAGAAGAAAAGTCAAGGGCAGAGGGGCACAGTAATAGCTTATAATTGTGTATGAATAATGGTATATGAGGGATAAACTGCTGTCTGTGCCAAAGGGTAAAGAATAATGGATTTAAAGTGCAGTAGCAAAGAGTCAAGTCAGATACTAGGAAGAGGTCTCTGACTGCTTGGGTAGGCTGTGGAGCCTCCACCACTTGAAGCCTTTAAGAAGAGATTAGAATGCGGTCTGCCAGGAATGACGTAAGTAGTGTCAGTCCTGCCTTGCAGCAGATAGGCTAAGTGATGTTGTGAGGTCCGTGCCAACCCTACTTCCCTGTGCTTCTGTGGTTAGAAAGGACAAAGACTTTGTCCACACTGACGTTTTTTGTACTGGCAGAACATCAGCAGTACAGTCCTTCTGTGGGGTACTCAAAAGTTTTCAGTCAAAGCACGTTCCAAGTGTGCAAATTTGCTCCCTCTTGCAGACGTTTACACAGTTTAATTACTTTGCAATCCTAATTATTATGATATTCCATTAGCATGCGGATTTCTGGAGTAATTAGAAGAGGATTAACTTTGCACATTTCTTGTAGCTTTTTCACCCACAGCAGAAAATTCTTGTACAGAACTGCTATAAATCCCAATGATACCATCGGCATGCTAACGTGACGGGCACTGAAAGGATAAGTTTTAGGGCTGGAAAAGGGATATTTTGGTAATACATTATCAGAGTAGAGTGAGAGAGAAAAACTGAAGGAAAAGTGCTTTTTCTTGCACTGTGCTGATTGTATGTCATAGTCATGGTCTCTCCTATCCATTCCTGTGTCCCATTTGCCTCTGTCAGGCAGACTGTCCTGTTATGGATATGTGTTAGGAGGGAAGACATGTGCATAGATTCCCATGTGTGTGCTGCAGATGGGTTGTAGACTTTGCTTTTGCAGTCCTTAAACTATGGCTTGACCAGATGTGTACTGCCTCTGCTGACAAAAGATTTAGGAGCTTCTTGGTTTCTGGGTTGTGCACTGGAGCATACTCAGCCATATACCATCTCCCTTGCTCAGGGATGTGTCTAGGTGCCTCATGCAAGTGTCATGATGAGCACGGCAAGCTATTGATGACATTGGGGGGGAACAGAAAGGAACTCACAGAAGGACACATGCATTCTGCTTTTGCAGGCAGGATTGCGACAAATGAATAAATTGTTGTCTCTTTGCATTGTACCGAGCTCACTCTTGACATCGTGCTGTTGTCCTTGTCTGGTTTTGTTTGTCGAGTGGCTGACTTATATTCACATGGGGGTTGTGTCCTTCATTCTATGTTTCTTCTGTATACTCCACTTCATGACTCCACTCAAAAACTCTTGGAAGAGAATGTGCAAAGGGTTTTTTTAGGTGGGCAGTGGAGCATGTTAGTTAAGCTCAGATGTGACTGCAGCAAGATTTTCTGGAAAAGCATAGTTCATGCTGGTATGCAAACATCATGCAGAAGCTGTGGAGATGGCCACCAAGAGGGCCGCTTTCCCAGGCAGAGAGCACTCGAAAGACCTGCTAGTTATAATCACTGCAAGATCAGCGGCTTTGGTCCTGCCTTGGTTCTCACCAAAGCCTTACATATATATGCACAGTCCTGCAAAACAGCTTCTCGTGTGACAGCTCTGAAGGAGCTCCTTGCAGCCTAGAACAGCTTCTGATACAGAAGACAGCACCATGCAGGCTGCGCACCCAGAAGAACTAGGAGTTGCTCTGCAGTCTGTTCAAGGATGAACAGCCTTGAGGGAAAACATTGGTGGAGCTGGACCTACAGCCAGGTAAGAGGCATTCACCTTCTCTTTCCTTATACTGGGGGAACAGCAACATTAACTGTGAGGGATTTTTGCACTATACATGAATTTATTTTTTATAGATGATGCTCTTTGCAACAGTTTGTCTTTAAGGGCAGTTGAGGGCAGGAGCCTTCTTGTTTCTCTGCTCTTCACTGCATCTGTGATCCAACAGGAAGCCCTAGCAAAAAATAAATAAATTAAATTAAATCCTTGATTGTGGCATTAGTACCTAATAAAAAGAACTCAAAGATGAAATTACAGACTTTGCAGAAGTGCATGTTTCAGAAAGTGCATCTGTCTTTGTAATGTCCCTTCAGAATGCTGGTGGGAAGTAACACTTAATAACATTCAGGCATTATCTTAGGTGGCCTGTGCAATAGATTCTGAAGGCTGAATAAGGGGAAGAAGTTCCTGGTTCCAACGTGATATCATTCTGAAGGACATTACAAGTTTGCATAAACTTTTCCTTTTCTTTTGGTCTGTGATGCTTGAAACTTTTGCATATCGGAGAAGTCAGCAAGGCAGGGTGCGTTGTACTGGTGCCCTCTCTGCTGCTTTGGTTTTGTTCAGTCAGCAGGCAGTGAATGATTTCTATCTATGCAAAGATAGAATTACACTCATAACTTGGCAGCATTTTATTTCCTCTCCCACTCTTGGATTTCCAGCAGATTAACATCCTCTAAGGCTTCCTAGTTGTGAAATGGTGTATAAAGTCAGAATTGGTAACAAGGGGCTAGTCTGATTGTCCTAATCTCTTCTAACATGGCAGTGTAGCTAGCAAGAATTTTTATCGGTTCATCACGTAACATACACCCACTTGGCTTTGCCATGATGTTGAACAGTAAAGGGCGGGGGGAAAGGAAGAGATTATTCATTTTCCTTCTGTGGATAAAAAAAAAGATATTTTTTCATCATTTCATTGACAGGATGTTCTGTCTCTGCTGGATGGGGGCAGCCACCGAGAGAGGGGCAGCGAGAAGCTTCAGAGGTGACCTGCTGTGGGAATGGAAGTTGGACCCAATGCTGATGATTGTCAAGGATAAGAAGGAAATATAACTGAAACATAACCGGTGGGTGAGAGAGCAGGACTGAGAGTAGCAGGAGCATCATTCTTGGTTCCAGGATGTCACCAGTGCGTGTCTGCTCTACTATGAGCCACGAGCCATGTCTGTCAGTCCGTATCCAGAAGCTCAGTGGCTCCTGGCCACGTAAAGAAGTGGAAAGGTTAAACGTTCACCATATCTGTATGCAAATGCTATGTAAAATTCATATGTAAAAACTATGTAAAACTTGTTCGTCAAGGAGTAAATAGAGTAGATAAATATTTAACATGCGCTTCCAGACTCCACTTTTGGCATTTTAGCTAATATCATAATTTTTACAAGCATTTATTCTTTCTTACTAATGTACATGCAGCTGTAATGCCTGCAACAGCTTTTGGAATACTTTTGTGTATTTTATTACTTAGATTAATAATAAATTGGTTTGTTTGAACAATATACTGGTGGGAAACTGCTTTGGAAATGAGTCAGGAAATTTTATTTAATGCTTTTATTAAAATATTGAACTCTTATAAAGGCGTAAAAAAAGCAACGACAAATGAACTAAGCAGTAGACAAAACTGCTGTATTTATTACAGCAACACACAGTGTTGCATTTACTCTTGCGTGTTGCCTGCGTGGCTAAGGTATGAGAATAAAGGGCAGGTTTTATTTTTTATGCTTGTCGGGGCCAAGATGTAAAGATGAAAATTGGCACTTGTACTGGGCATGCAAGCCAAGCAGTAGTTTTCTTCAAGCAAAAATTCTTACCCTTTTCCCAGCATCCTCCCAAACATTGTGGAGAGCACAAGCTACTGTGATACTGTAGGTAAAATTGGAGGCAAGTCTTGTAGATGCTACCTTCTTACATGTGTGTTTTAAGTAACCCGTGTTCTGCAATTCAGGCAGTTTTGTAAGCCATGATTGGTGGCAAAGTGGAGTTGTATAGGGACTTACTGGGCATAAACATACGTGTCCAAAGACATTAGTGTCCAAATTAAGATTTCCTCAGCACCGAGACACCGTAATGTTCTTAAAATGTATTAAGGGTTCCCACAGAGGGGAAATGAATATATCGTGGATCTGTGTCCCCCAAAGACAAAGCATCAGAATTAGGCCTGAATTGTACAAGATGGATGAAAACTGGACACGTGGCAATAATTTCCAGTGGTAAGGATACTTAAATAGATTGTAGAATCTATAATTGTTAAGATACTTAAATAGATTGTAGAATCCATAATTATTAAGAACAGGTTAGGCAGATCTCTTTGAACATAATTTAGTTTGTCCTCTGTTTGGATGGAAGAAATCTCTTAGCTCTATTTTTTTAATTCTTGGATCCTCAGTACTGGGAAACTAGTATATTCTTTCTCTATACACATTTTTCTCTTTTTTTAATCTATTTGAAGGGTTACTGTTATTTTGCACATCTGTTTTCTCAGCTAGATGAATCTAATTCTCCCCATCTTCCTTTGCAAACCAAGTTCCTCAGACCACTGACTGTTTCCGTTGTTCTCCCCAACTTTCTCCAGTTGGTCCACCTCTTTCTTGTTTCTTAATATTTTTCATAGCAACAGGATATTGTTGACTCCTACTTAGCATGCGATCACTGGAATCATTGGATCCTTTCCTGCAGAAATGCTACATTGGCAGTGAATCCTCACCATGTATTTATGCCGGTGGTTATTCCTACCCAAATACACTTAGCTGTTTTGCCTTTATTGAAAGTATATCTATTTTCTCAGACCATTTCTTCAATTTGTAATCATTTTATGTCCTAATGTTGTTTTTTGAAGTGCTTGCAGCTCCTTTACCACTAAGTATTGTCTTCAAATTCAGAAAACACACTCTATCCAGGTCAATAATGACTTGGGTACTTTTTTCAGTACCAGCATAATCTAACATGAGAAAAGTTGTTTTCCACAGCTAACAGATGAATTTTAGTTGTTGTACTGTTGAGCTCATATTAAAATATTCTTGAAACTTCTGGTGATTAGTGAATTTCAAGGACATTATTATTGCTATAAGCTTTATTCACGTCTGCATAATACCATGTTTTATTAAAGCACTGGCTGCTGGCCAGCTGGAAAGCCTCATATATGTGGAAGAAACCTAAGACGGCACCGTTCAGGAGCAAGATATTTTAGAAACAGGATGCCACAGCTATGACATATTCATTACACATCCTGTATTTTCCTTGCATTTGTAACTTAACTCTTTGTTAAAAAACAAACACAGATCTAGCTTCTGCCTGTGCTTCATATATGCCTACGGTGTGCAGAACAGTGCAAGAAAAATTCCCTTCCCATGGTACTGCATTAGTATTTCTGTATCCAGGAGTCCACATTGTGCTAAAACCACATGGATGTTAAAGGGGGATATTTACTCTTCCTGCTGTAGGCGTCTCAAGTTAGCTGGTGCTCAAAACACCTCAGTTAGGAGCCTCAGGGTCTGGTTTCACTGTTGATTTAAGCCATATTCTGAGCTGGTAGCAAAGGAGGAAGTAACACCATGAGTGCCAAACCTTGGCTGCATGTTCCTATTGCTCTCACGGCTGTGGTTAGCCAGAACAGCTCTTTGAAAAGTGAGCCTGCCCCGAGGGTTAGTTTTCAGTCAGATCAGGTCCTTCCTCCCACCCTCTACCTGGCTGCAGAAGCCCTTTGGCTGGCCAAAGGGAGGAGAGGGCAGGGCAGGACCTCCCCTTTTGGCCACAGCAGGGGCAGAAATCAAATGAAGCGACAGCAAAACTGCACCTTAATTACCCTTACTAGTCATTGGACAAAGTCAGAGGATGGAAATAGATGGCATGAATACCTCTATGATGAGCTATTGTTCCTTGCCAGGAATGCTCAAAATGTAGAGCTAAGCCACTCAGAAGATGGGAGATGAAAAGAAAGAATAAGAGATGAGAGAGAATTGCACAGCGAGGCATGGCACAGTAGGGGGGCAAAGGGCTTTGTTGAGTCAACAACATGGCTTCCTTGGGTTATATTAAGATTTTTTGTGACCAAAGAGTTGGATGGTTTTCTTCCCCCTCCTTTTTGGGAGTAGCAAAAGGGAGCTGGGTGCAGGGTGCACAGCGGGGCCGGCTGCATCCCGTGAAGGTTTGCGGAGGTGTGAGTGTCCCACCAACTCCAGGAGATGGTCAGCAGACCGTGGTAACTAGGGGACCAAGGAGATGTGTATATACAAGTTAAATGTATATGTAACAGATTTGGTACCGAAGAGACTGGTGCAAAACCCCTCTGTGTGGGAGATTATCTTCTGATCATCAGTCATATTAGATGATTAGCCTGTCCTTTGAACCTGTAAGTAACTAGGAAGAGGAAACTCATCTCTCAAATCAGCCAAGGCATGCTAAACAAAGCTTTCCCTCTTTGGATAACACCAAGGTATTTTCCAGGTAGACTGCCTGGCAATCCAGCTCTTCTTTGTGCCTGTTATGCCTTGTTTATGGCCTTGATTCAGCATGGGATTTAAAAGAGCCTGTTTAACTGTGAGCATTTCCATTGACTTCCTATGGATGTCAAAGGAACTATTCATGTGTTTAAATGGAAGCACATTCAGTCCTGCTGAATTGGAGCTTGCTAATGAGGAATACTACTTAAACCAGAAAAAGTTCTAGATTTTGGAGACAACAGTCATCTGGCAGCAGAGGTGGAAATGAAACCAGGTAGAATTGCCCAGGCATTTGGAAAATAAATGATCCAATTCTCCATTCAAGGATTAGCCATGAATTTAACACTGACTTTATTTTCCAGTGCATCCATCTCATTTACCCAAGAATTATTGTCTTTAATTACCATTGTGGTGCCTGCAGGCAGCAGTCTTTAAATTAGTTATGCAAAGTTCTGCTCTCAGCAGTCGTCAGGAGATTGTATCTGCTTTAGTATCTATCTCTGTACAACAGCCTGACAGCGCACAGACTTGGTACTAGGGATGTACTTTTTGTGATGTCAGTATTTGGCCTGGTAGGTAGGTTATTCTCTTAAACATAACTAAAAGCACACACATTTAGTATTTATGGATATTTTTATCTTGAGAAACAAATACTGTCAGTTCATAGCTTTTTAGAGGTTGTGATTCACCCTCAGTGTTTTGTTAGACAGTTTATATTCTTCATTACAAATAGTAGCGGCGCCATTCCTAATGGTAGTTATTTTTAATTCTGCATAAAGTAGTGGTTTACATATGGGCAGTATGTCACCCATTCTGAAAAACCGAGTTAAAACAGAGAAGTAGTTTACATAAATGCTTTTTATATCTAGAAAAAATAGCCTGAGACAAATAGTATTCATGCATGCTCATGAAAAAATCTTGGGTATAAACTTCTCTCTCTATATATAAAATAGAAAAATTAAGACTACTGCCAAACTTAACAGGCCTTGTAAAATTTTTCTACCACTGCAGTATATATGACCGTGCCTTTGTGTGCTGCTTTACACAACAATTAGCTGGCAGTGGTTCTGAAAATGCGTTACTCAATGCTACGGCTTTTCAGAATTAAACACAAAGGTTGAATAAAAGAACATCCACTCTTCTCAGCAAGTCTTTGTCTTCTGCATCAGAGCAGCTGGAAGCAGTAATTTGTCTTTTGCGTGGACAAACAAGGGTTTATTTCAACTAAAGCTCTTTAAAATGTTACTTCCTTTTTTTTCTTTTTTTCTTTTTTCTTTTTTTTCTTTTTTTTTCTTTTTTTTTTTTTTCCCCAGAAGGGTTGTAGGTAACCTGTCAACAGTTACTCCTACTCTAATAAGTCTTCATTAGGTGACTGATTCTGCAATCTTGCACAGCTCTGAAAGCCTACGTGTCTTCAAGTGGGAGTATTACCGGTACCGGTGCTGGAGGATCAACTTTATGATTAAGTTGCTTAGTTATGCATTTAGAAGAGGATGTTCAAAGAGCTTAAAGGAACTAGATATTCACGTTGATTGATACATAGCGGGAAGTGAACATTTAACTCCTATAAGGTTGTCTTGAAAATCCCCATCTTATGTTCTGAATGGTTAGACCTGTACATTTCCATTATGAGATGACATCTGCTTAGTAACACCACGTCTGGAAAGATGGAAAGAAACTGACCTTCAAACAAAAAATAATCTATAATACTACAAGCTTTAGTGGTGTTTTTTTTCCTTATGGAAATAGAGGATTCAGCTCAGCAACCAGATGAAATTTCTCTGTCATTCCAGTGCACTTAATGGAAATACCAAGTGTAAGTTATTTGACTGTTAGGCTGCTAACTCTGTTTTAATGAAAAAAAACCTGACAAACCCAAACAATGATTTAGTTCTTGTTTTACAAGTTCCTTACTAAAGACTTTGACCTGAAGTACATTGCATCTTGTGAGGTAACAGCTGGTCTATCATTGTCTTCGGAAAAAAGTAACAGTTGCTAAGATTTCAAGAAACAAAGATGGTCTTTGAATCAACTGGAACAGCTGTAAGAGACTGACACACCATGCACTGTCAGCTGCTAAATTCAGATATTCAGACTGCCCCAAATGGGATACTTTAACCCTTTGGCACCACCAGATTCCTTTTCTCTCTGTTTTTCTTTTAAAAACAAGTCAGAAAAATAAATTGGGTTTTCAATTTGCCTTTTGCTTTCAGAAATTAAAAAAAACCCCAAAACTATCACTTTCTTTGTAGGGATTTTATTTTTTTGTATTTATTCAACTTCTGAGTTATAAGCAATGTAGAGACATGCTTGTTGACAGATGAAAATTGTATTAGAAAAGTATCACCATGCTCCTCTGAGTGGTGCATTAAATAGGAAGTATGGTAGTGTGTATCCAGAAAACAGCATTAGGTGCTATTTTAAGGCACTCAGAGTATTTAGTTTAACAGAGCAGAATGAAGGTGAAGTGATCATGTCTGGAAGGGAAAGGTGGGTGGTAGCAATGGTCTCTTTAATAGACAGAGGCATGTGAGATCCAAAAGCTGGTGGCTGAAGTTGGGCACATTCAAACTGGAAAAGTTTAGGTTTTTCTTTTAGAGTAATCGGGGAACTGATCCATAATTTAAATTAGCTTGGGATGTGGCAGATTTTCCATTGCATGAAGCCTTCAGATCAAGCTTGGCTCTGCGCTGTTGCTGGTTCTTGCAGCACTTTCTGAAGTGCTCCAGAATATTGTGGGTTTTTTTCAAAGATGGCAAAAATGTGATGACATGAAAATTTATTTCACTTAATGAAGAGTCAGCAACCATCTCTTGCAAACAAAGCGCTCGCATGACTTTGGTACGCCTGAAAGCCAAGCTGTTAGAACTTGGAGCCTGACTGAGTTTTGGATGCCTGAAATAGGCACATATTGCTAAACTATTGTTTTAGTTCAATTACAAAGCATGGGATATTATTCAGGAGCCTCTGAGATTTTGTAATCTATGTTAGATACAATGAGGAAAGCTGTAGTTCCCTTAGCATCCATCAGTTAGTGCTGTACAGTGTGGCTGATCTTACCGCTGATGGAGAAGGTGAAGCACCCAGCAAGTGGTACCCTGAGCTCTCCGCTTTGCTTTGTGAAGAGTGCTGCTGATCAGGCGATGAGACCGATGTCTCAGTATTGAACACTCTCTTTTCTTGCCTGAAGAGCCATGCTGGCTCAAGCTTGCTCCTAAGTGATTTACTTCAGTATTTCCAAGCAGCGCATAGTCTTTGCTTCTTATAAAAACTCTTTTACTAATCACATGTAACCTACTTTCTTCTGCCCTGTACTCCTAGGTCCTGATCCTGTGCCGAGTAACTAAAAGATTGGCAATTACCATCATTGTTTGCAGAATCAAGTTTAGTTTATACTTTTGGTTGTGGATATGACTGTGTGAAAAAAAAGTAGATTTATATCACGACCCCAGAGGATTTGCAAGTTCTTTGCTCACGTGAATGAATGTCTTAGAGTAAAGGCTGACTTAAATTGAATGATTTTCCAGATGTGGTAATTGGGGTAAGCAGAATAAACTGCACAAGCTAGAGCTTTAATTCTCATTAACAGGGAAGCACTTTACTGTCCTCATAGTCTATTTTATATTTACAGTTACTACAAGGTCCATGTAAAGGCTAGATCTCCTGGCATCCCTGTCTCCATTTTCAGTGAAAGACCAAGTTTGCTGTCATTAAGCCAAATTCCAGCTCAGGTTTCCACATCTTTGTATTTTTCATCTGTCTAATAGTCTGTGAGATCTATTTGTCATGAAAAGTCAGGGAGAAACAAGAGAAACAAAACAACAGATTTAGGTATTTTCTGAATTTAGTTTTGTCTTTTTTTATTCTTTGTTGAAAAGATTTGTTAGAAGACTTTGTTGCTACCTTTGAAATGCTTGCTGTTTTTCTTAGCAGAGGCACATCACTCTCTTAGGAGGTGAATGGGAATTACTTTTCAGTATCCAGAAACAGACTTTGGCCTTTTGACATCCTAATATTTCCCAGAACAGCCAACTGAACTTTCACCACGATAGACTGGATTTGCTGTGTTAAAATATTGTAGCGGTGCCCTGATTTCAAGTCCTGACAGTTTCATCACCGCAGTTGACCCGTGTTCCTCGTACAGCTGCTTTCTGCAACGTGGTTACAACATCCATGCAGATTTTCTTTTGCTTTTAGAAACTTGGTTTAAAATAGTGGTAAGTTGTGTTTCGTCCAAGTTTACTTGCTGTTCTTTAATGGTATGTTGTGTGTCATGTTTCCTCTCTTATTAAATCCTGTGCTTTGACTAGAACTTATTCCCAAGAATGTGAAATTATTGTTCCATTAATAGCGCATAGGGTTGGATTCCTTGACAGGTTGACAAGAGCTTTGCAGCACTGTGAAAACAGCTCTTCCTAGTCGAAACTGTCCTCAGCAATGTCAGTCGGCTTACCCTGGTACTAAGATACAGCTGAAATAAAGCTGCTCCATTGCTTGGGCACTGTGTGGTGGCACCTGGAACTTAATGCTCCCCTTTTCACACTCACTCCACTCTCCGATGCCCACAGTCACCTTCAGAGCAGGAGGTAGCAACACACGCCTTTTCAATCTCTGATCCCTTACACACACATCCTCATTGAGTTCTTCATAGATTCCAACATCTATCAAGTTTCCTTGGCCTTCATATACCTTATTAATATAGGCTCATGATCACCTGACTCCTGGCAATTTTTGGTAATAAGTAAATTGCATTTAGACTAGAAAGTCAATAAAGCTACTAATTTGGTGCGCGTTGGGATCTTCCTTATGTTGCAGGGTTTTTCTCACTGGCTTCTGAGTGTTTTCATTTACTGTGCTCTTTCGCTTTGGGACTTCCTTCCTCCTCTGGTTTAGGATTTTAGCCAAATTCAGCACTTGAGAGCTGATCTTCACTTTAATACACTCAGTGTAGCCTCTTTTTAATTACCTGGGCTGTATATCATTATGCTGGAAAATTTAGATTTCTTTTGCAGCAACTTCCTATTAAAACAATTGCCTGATGAATACGGTTATTGTGAATGTGAACGATGTGCATTTAGAATGGTTTCATTTTCAAAGGATGCTTTCATGGAAAACAAGGTTAAATTGTGTGGGAACAATGGAGGTTCTGCAAATAGCTCTAATAGGTAGTTCCTTTCTTCCTTCCAATACTTAGTGTTCAAATCAGACTAGAGCACAAGAGATACAGGCAGGGAAAGAAAATAGAGAGTTACATTGTTCTTAGACTCCAGAACCATGTTCTTAAAGCCCACGGATGAAATAATTCATGCGAAGGTTACATAGAGCTTATTTCTGCTAAACTTCTCCCCATTTCTTGTTTATCTGTTTTATTTGTTTTGTTGCTTTGTTCCAGTGCCGTAGTGACACCCTCTGGCAATGGCAGGAGAGTTTCATTGCCATTAGGGAGCTCTTTAGCAATCGGTGAGCAATCTCAGTGGAAAGGCATTGGCATACCCTGTGCTTCCTTCCTCTCAGCGCTGGTTTGGCTCAAGACTAAAAATCACACCCGTGAAGTTAATTAATGTTGTACGTGAACGTGGTGGCTAATTACGAATACAAATACAAATTAAAATACTGTGTAATAAATAGTGTTGGGTGGGGGCTTTTTTCAGTGAGCAGCTTGAAAAGTCTCCCTTTGTACTTTAATTAATTTGTTTACATCAACTCTAAAGCATGCTTTTCTCTTCTGGAGTGCAGCCTCTGAACAAAGCCGTACAGATGCTCTGGCTGCTGTGCAGCTTGCACCGGAGCAGAGATGACTCACTGATCCCTTCTACCTGTGAAATAAAACAGGTTTTGGAAGATGGAGAAGCTACTGTGAGTTGTCTGTGTGTTGTCTGCCTACTGTTAATTTTGTATTTTGTGTTGGAATGCTTTTATTTGTGCTCTTTTACACTGTGGGTCACAAAATGCAAACTTCTTGCAGCTGAGATGCAGAGGTTTGTGCTGCTGGACTCCTTCCAGCACTCAAGCAAAGTTGAAGGCTGTGTTGTTAGAGAAACCCCCAGGCATAAATGGAGAATGGAGGTTCTGAGACAAAAACCTTAACAGGACCTGGTGCTCGGTCCCGTACGGACTTTTATTGGCCTGCTTGGAAGGAACCCTCCCCAGTCCCATAGCAGGACCGAGCTGTCCTGGACTGACACTGCGGACTCTGAGTTAGGACACAGACACTTCTCAGCCCCGGGATGAAATAGGAAGGTCTGGCTCAGCTTCTGAAAGCAGCCATCGTTGTATCTGCCACCTGGGGTCACTGTGTTCAAGGTTATTAAAAAGGAGAAGTATAAAGTAACAAAGCAAATATGAACGGATAAAAACATATTTCCAAACCCTAACCCCTGGAGGCTAAAATTGAGATTGTCATAAGTATACAAATGACTTGAAATTTTTGTTGTGTGTGAAAAAATGAAGCCTTATATTTCAGTGTGTAAACAGAAGTCTGCTTTAACAGGTCAGAGATTTGTATAAAGCAAGAGATAAACTACCACAAGAAAAGTGTTATCTGTCTTAGACCTTTCCTTATTGCATTTTGTCTTAGCTCTTCTACCAGTTGGTTCATACAGTGTATTACAACTGATCTTAAAGATCTTTGTAGCAGTGTAATTTTGTGGTTGAGAGATTTTCAGAGGTCTTGACGCTCATCTTGTTTTACACTGGAATTACTGCACATATCTCACTGGCTTTTCATATTCTTTACACATGTGAGATTATAGGTGAGTCTAATATATATTTTGAATCTCTACCCATCTTACAGAATTTCTTAAGTGTGCTGTTATTTAAACCTTTGTCTCAGCTAACCCCACATGATATATTATGTACCTGCAGTACTTCTTAAAAGCACTTTAGCTGAATTTTCAAGCTGGCTAGGCTTAAAGTTGTCAAAATACGTATTTATGTTAAAACTCCTCAGAATGCTGTGTGGATGTAAATCTTTCTGTGGAGGTGCTGCATTGTGGGAGAGAAAAGGCTGGTTCTGCGCTGGGAAAAGAGCAGCTCCAGATGATGCAAATGCTACTTCAAACCCCATTTATTGTCCGAGTGGCATCAGCAGCGTGTGTGCTGCTCAGAAGCTGGACGTCCCTAGTGCTCTTTGAGAGCTGTCTCTAACAGCAGCTGCAAAATTGCTGCCTAGTAGTCTGAAAGAGAAAGTCAAAGTTAAAGCAGTAGGGCACAGAAACCCTTTTCCCACTCCTTTCTGTTCACAAATCCTTTTCTAAAGACCTGTAGGTACCCAGAGAATGTATTTCTACTGCTGTACCTGGCCACTGGGTGGCTTCCATTAGAGCTGAAGAAGATAGCATACATCTATGGAGTGCTTTTTTTTTTTTTTTCTTCTCAGCTAAATATTGCTGAAACTTCTAGATACTGGAGCTATACAAGATGTTGCATGGAATTCAGTCTGTTCTTCAGTATGAAAAATTTGTAAATCGGTATTTTGACCCTTTTTTGTCATTCCTAATTAGAAATCATGTGTGATGTACTTAATGCTTTTGTTGACATATCTGTGTATTCGATTAGATAAGAAGTACTTCAGTTACAGGTATAGTTGAAGGAGAACAGGATGGTGAAAACAGTATTGCACATAGTAGTGTTTCTTCTGTAGCTCTTTGCAAATGGAAATCATCCATTCTTTGCAATACTGAAGGGTTATATAGTCAGAATTGCCTTACTCCTGTGCCTTTTCAAATCAACTTTGCATCACTGGCACCACCTCTAAATGAAATTATTTAGCATATTTCATAATTACGTGATGTTTAAAGCATCTCTAAAGACCACATTTTAGTCTTATTATAATCAGTATTCTTTGGAGTAATTCACTACTTATATCATCATGAGGTCAGAATTAGAACATTATGTTTTCATCTCTTATAGTGAGATAGCTCCTCATACAGGGTCTCATGCTGCTGTACACATAATTAGTACTATATGAAGAATATAAATTAACATGTTAGTTTTGCAGGGAATGTTGATGAGGTTGGAAAGGCATCATTAATATGCTCAATAGTGCAAAATAATACTTCTGATTTTAGCCTCCTTTGCTTTTCCTTTCAACTAGTTAAGCTAAAAATACAGCGCAGCTGCTTTCCCTTTACACATGTGAAAATGCGTGAATGTGAAGTAAGAGAGAAAATTGCAGCCCTTTTGGTGAGAAAACACGATGTTCAGTGCGGAGACACCAGTCTCATCGTCTGATCTCGAGAGTAGGACGGAACGGAGGGCTGGCTGGTCCCACTTGTTGCTGTAGGGACTGGAAGGTTTGGTCCTCCTGATGCAGCAAAGCAGCATGACTGCAGTAGTCTGCAGCTGGATGGGTTTGTTACTAGTTGATTATGTTCAAGATAAATTGCTAACTCCGCTTGGAGCTGCTAACTGCACTTTTTCCTTCTCTGTGGCCTAAGTTGTTTTAAGCACTGTTAAACTTGAGCAGTCCCTTGAAAGCACATCGTCTAGTCTTCAGTTAACTGCTGATGATGGATCAGATAGAAGATTCAGGCAGAAGTGGAAGATTCTTATGGATGTAGATCAATACTTATTTATGACATCTAACTGCATTAAGTTTCAGGAGAAAGGAGGATCCGGCTGTAGGACCTGATCTGTAGCTTGATAGGAATCTGTGCAGGAGACCAGTAGAAAGGATGAATGGCAGTGAAAACCAAATGATGGAAAGGTCTGTGAAGTATATTTATATTAATAATAGTTGACTCTTAAAAGGTGCTCTTTGCCTGTTGTGCTTTGAGCTTTTTATTAAGAAGGATAAGTAACCATTATCTATGTTGAACACTTTTTGGATATCCTTTGCTGTTGTGGTTGCTGAATAAAATTACAAAATAAGTATCTGATCCTGAAAGTATATCTATGCAAACAAGCTCTTATAATCTCGAGGAGCTCAGTGGACATCAGTGGGAGCTGCTACAAGCAGAAGGATTAATCGATACTAAATTGACGGCCAAAGTAAAGGAGCTGTGGACTGGGAGCAAAACAACAGAAAATATTGGTAGAAGAGAATTTAATTGTGCTCTTAGATAGCTCTTCTGTAAAATTAACTCAATCAGAAAGTCGCTAATTAGTTTTTACAGATTCTGGGAGTGGTTTAAACTTGGCTGCCTTTCACAGTTACTGGAAATCTCACATAAAATAGAGTGTATTTCTAATGTGATTGAATTAATGATTTCTTATTACTGGAGTCTGCTTTTTCCTTTCCTTATTTTTGGTGATTTAATATGCAGCAGTATAATATTGCTTTAAAACCAGTATATTTTCCTAATTGTGATTTTTTGAAAGTTTCTGTTTTATCTTTTAGTTTTCTTAGTGTTTTTTAGATCTTTGCTCCCTGATTCAGCCTCTTGGTAGTAGGGTCACCCAGCTTTCCAGCCACAGAGGCATGAAAAATCAGCATAATTAAAAGTCATATATTAAAGCAACTTTACAACAGTTTGATTTTCTAAAATGCAAATGACATATGAGAGAAGACTCCCTCATGTTTGCTATGGCTATTGCTTGGCAAAATTCATCTATTGCACTTGGAGATTTGGTGATTAATAGGATATTGCAGTTATTTTTATTGAAAACTCAGGGTTTAACTCACAGGATGTTTTTAGCTCCTGGTTTAAATTATTGATTATAATTTCTGGTCAGCTTGGATTCTTTTCCTATCTCTGTTCCCCTGGTATTCACAGTGATGCCACTCTGCCTTTCTTAAATCCATCAGTTTTACATTCTGGTAATTTTCCACTTTTCTTCTCCTCCCAGCCCTCGGCGTGCTGCCTTACATCTCTCTACCACTTTGCAATTTCTGATTTATTTCTGGCATCTGTTCAATTTCAGAAAAAAAAGTCTTGAAAGGCCATATAAATTCCATTTTTATCAACATTCGTCAATTAAAATCTGATATTACCAAGCCTGTTTATAAATAACTTGACTATTCCAATTTTATGTTGATAATACCTTATACCATTCATTCCATATATATAACACTTTCATATGGCAGATGAGGAGAGATGTTTCTGTGAGACTGCATATATTTACAAGTACAGAGATAAAATCCATTGACTGCACCCCAGTGTCACACTCACCGTGTGTATGCTCGCACTTACACACATGTGCATAGAAGTTGCTTTGAAAGATGAGCTTGCATGTGAATATCTGATAAGATTTAACACTGAAGCCTGAAATCTGGGCTGATCTCTTGAGTTTTGGTTCAAGGCCAGATTCTGGAAAATGATTTGAGTTCCGATTCAGGCAAAATCCCTTGAATATGTTTTTCTGGCGATATTTTGAGAACAGCTGATCTTTTCACATTTTTTCCATTTGGGTTACAAATCTTAAGAGAGTAACCAAGATGCCACTGAAATACTGCTGTTTGCAGCTTGCTGAAGGAAAATGCAACCCATGTACATGGTGCCATAATTTTGGCATTTTCCTCTGGCATATCTCAAAGCTCTAGATGACAGATAATGACATTAAGGAGAGCAAGCTGAAGTTAATTGCAAAGCATTGCTTATTAGGTTTGAAAGAGATACAATCACAGGGCATTCTAATTTCTTAAGACACTGATTAATATAACAGCTACAGAGAAAAAACTGGCAGTGAATATGTTTCTAGGGAGTTTGCAGGATTGCTGGTTTATGCATTTTCTTTTACAGCCTACACAGTTGGAGATAATTCAGAATCTTACTGTTTAAGAGTAAGCCAAGTATCTAAAATCTTGTGACCATATTTAGGGATGGATGAAATGTTTTGGTTAAAATAGCTCACACTCCTCTACACATGCCCATATTTCTGTCCGGTCTTCAGACCGGTGAAAGGAAGAAACAGGGAGAACCTCAGAGGTTTCTTTTAATCCGTCAGCTGGGTGTTAATGATCTCACACTGCTTATTCCAGTACCCAAATGCCTGCCTTCCCTCCCGACCTGGTTGAATCACCCAGTGCCTTTACCAGTTACTGTGTTCATCCACAACTCTTATTTTGGTTTAATCATCACGTTAGTTGAAGCTGGAGAAACACTTTGTGGTACACGGCACTGGTTTGTTCTGCATCTCATCCAGCATGATGCTGGCCTATGCCAAGTAGGGTTGTCTCCTGGCAAGGGTGGAAGAATAGGGGGAAAATTCAGGAAATGTGGGAATAATAGTGTTATTTCGGGCTTACACCTTTATTCTTGCTGTCCCACTGGTACTGACCTTGCCCAGTTACTGTCATTTTCTGTCCATCTGGCATGTTTTTCTGGATAAATGCTAGCTGCATCTCTGGTGGGAATGTGCAAAATATGGAGAGGGCTAGTGCAGTTTAAATATAACACTGATTAGCTGATAGATTAAAGGCTCGAGAAGGATGTTTGGTGGAACAACGAGAAAGGCAGCCCCAAGCTACAGCTGTAATAACGAAATTCTTACAGTAGTCTCAGACAATCTGTTCCCAGTATGTACCAGGACATAGAGCATTATCCGTGGCTGTGCCAAGAGACCCAACTCGGGCATCTCCTGATATTCAGTAATTCAGCACAACACATGCAGTTAGACGGATTCTTCAGCTCTAACTGAAATCTAGAGGATGCTCGAAAAACTCCTAAAGCAGGCAAAATTAAACAGACTTCAGCTATATAGGAGGTGGACTCTGAAAGCTACCAGTGGCAAAATGGAAGATTGTTTTTGAAGAACAAGATGTCTCATTCCTGACCCCGTCACCTTCCGTGCGAGCCAGGGGGAGAGCACTGATGCCAATCCAATAGGCATGCTCAGCAGATGTCCAAGTCTCTGGTTTATATCCAGTGATACTAAAGGTTGTTTATAAAGGCAAGACGTTATTGTTTTGAGTGTTTGGCACTGCCTCTCATCTTTTAAAAAGTTGAGAGGAACAAATCTGATGAGGTTTCCAGTTATTTTGTCTCAGTTACAAGAGTAGGCTGTCAGAAATCAGCGTGTCTTCTCTGACAGCGATCCTGCACTTGTTTTACTCTTCGTTGCTCTACTAGGAAACATCTTTTTCTTGTCTTGGGAATACAATCTGAAAGAATTCTCTTGAATCATTGAGTTCAGCCATCTGATACTGTAGAAAACCAAGTCATATGACCCCTCAGATAAGCTAAATGAAGATGTTTTTATTTTCTCCAGTTTATTGGGCTACAGTTGTTGGAAAGCTGCTCCATAACACTACTGTTCCCATGGCAAGAGAGCATCTCATTTCCAGACTAAATGTTTATATGTGTTGATTTTAAATGTCCTCGTTGTCCATTAGTTAAAATAACTCTTTTTCAACTCTGATGTTCACCCTTACCCTTGCCTCTCATCTCAATGTATTTATAAATTAAAATGATATCTGTTCTTTACTTATTTTACTGCTGTAAATGATTCAAACTCTTTTATTCTTTTATAAGATAGGCTTTCCATTACACTTATCACCCCAGAATACCCTTTCCTACATCTTTTCGGATCAAATGTATCATCTTGTTTCTTTTGCACGTGGTGGATTAGAATTGTGCACAATATTGAAGTGAGATCATTTACAGAAGTGCTTTTTTACAGTGGCATTAACACTTCCTTGCTCACTTGGAAGCGACCCAGTTTCTACTGATAGAGGGTGGTTTTGATTTTTTTCCCAGCTGAGGGTAAAAAGGGTAGCTTACAGTTATTCAGTGATTTAATGAATTCAGATTAAAGTAGAAATTGTTGCTGTAACTTCAACATGCGTGGCCTTTCATGTTAGATTACTGAATTTCATTCCAACTTTATGATTTCAGTTATCAAAAGCATCCATTTTTTTCCTGTGAAACTCTGCAATACCTCTGAACACAGCATCTCCACTTCTTAAGACTGAGCCTTGAAATATTCGTGCTAAAATTACCTCTGGGCTTGTTCTTCCACTTCCAATATCAACTGTTGTTAATCTACCTTAAATTATTGACTTAAACACATTAAGGTTCTTTTTCCTAATCAACTTTCCCATTTTAACCAGCAGTTTACCTCATAGCACTGAACATGCTTCCTTGAAGAACCGACGGATTTATTTTGTCTAGAACATCAGTTATGAAATAAAGGGAGAAAGCAGATACTGCAGTGTGTCTCATTTTCCAGTTACCTCTACGACTTTCATTATTCTTGCCTGCAAAATTTGTTTTTAAGCCTTGCATTACTGAGTTTGGACTAATGGGGAATCTATAGCTGCACAGGTTACCTTGGGATGACATCAATCTATAGCCATCAAAGATGATGAACAAAGTGCCTTCTGGTTGAGTCTTTTCTGAGTTGATTAGGAAAAGGTCAAACATGGGTGCTGCAATCCTGATTTGACATCAGGAGAAATATACTTTCCTGAGCCTTTCAGAATAAGAATTTCAGACTGTAGGATGTCTAACAGATTTAGTTTTCAACTGCATAAAAACTAACTACAAGGCTATCTCCCCCTCAAATTGCTAGTGAAGTAGACGGTATTTTTAGAAATCTCTATTTCTCATTTGAAAAATCAAACTGAAAGAGGTTTATACTTCTTCAGCAGGTCACTGAGTCACTACTTCTCTTTAAATCTTATCCAAAATTTCCCTTGCTATTTCCTCATCATTTTGCATCTTGTGAAATAATTACCATATAAAATGTTTCACCATATAAATGAGTTCACCATATAAAATATATATTGTGTTGCATTAAGATTCCAATCTTCACAGTAGCAAAAAGAACTTCAATTTTAAGGGAAAATCTTTAACACTATTTCAAAGTGAAAGTGACATTAAATGTAAATATTCTGAATATTGTAATTGTTGTCACTATTCATTGGTAGTCCCTTTTATGAGCATCCTTACGGAGGTAAATAGTTCGCAAGAAACAAGATCTGCCTGTTCTGGACACAGCTTCTGCTCAAAGGAGACAGCAGTCCTTTTGCTGAGAATTTCAAAGTTGTGCTTATTAATTGAGTCTATTTTGGCATCATATTTTCCTGAACAGGACTGTCCTAAAATTATCAGTTCTTCTGAAAACCCATAAATGTGGATTTTTGGCTTCTAATTTTGAAAATCTTGGCTATAAGTTTTATATAGTGATTCTGTCTGTCGAGAGAACACTTAGCCTGAGCTCTCATCAGGATTTAGAAGACGGAGTACAAAGACATTTTGTCTTTTGCTTGTCCGTTTATTATCTACCTTCTATGTTCCAATTTTTGCATAGTTGAAAATCACTTTTCCTTTCTTTGCAAGCTAAGAAATAAATCCTGCTTAAGAGTGCAGCCATTCCGCCATTCCTTGAATTACTAAGAATGTTAATAAAATTCAATGAAATACAAAGTGTTCATATTAATGAGACTTCAGAGGCTTCTAAAATATTTGGAGCAATAATATTTTATGGATTGTTTTGGAGTACTCTCTGTAGAGGTCAACTGTGATATGATCACTGAAACCTGTGGCTATACTGTAGCTTTAGGAAACCTGCGTAAAAATAAACTGCATCGCTTTGATAGACCAAAACAGCCAGCAGGAAATAAGGGCAGAACCATACACCACCGAACACCAGTGGCATGGAAAAGGCCATTAAAACAAATAATATAAATGAGCCTGAGACGGCTGTAAGACCTGCAAGGTGATTAATGCCTGTGGTGACAAGTTGGAGGCATAGGAGGAGATTAAAGATTAAGTTAAAGGTAACGGTGCTAACAGGCCTTTTCCTGCCCAGAGCTTCTAATTGCTCTTCCTTCCTGCAAACCCAGTGGCCAGCACTGCCTGCGCAGCGCTGCATTCCTCCCTGAGACTTGTCAGACTGATAGATAAATGAAATATTTTTTTTGAGCACTTTGTTCTGTCTTTTCTTCCTTTTTTTTTCTTTTTCTTTTTCTTTGTTTTTTCCTTTTTTTTCTTCCTTTTGCTTTTTTGCCTGTTCTGTCATCCCTTGGGTGCATAGGAAAAAATTCAGAAGTCATGTGGAAGCTGTCATGTTGGCTTTAGGCAGTGTCCTACATTGGGATGGTAAGCGCATGTTGGTCCCAACCAGCCTCCAACTGCCCAAGCTGGTGCAGTTTGCGAAGGGGAGGCCACCAGGCGGCATAGGTAAGGATTGCAAGTTTCTCTCACTTGGCTTTCCAAAACAATTGTTCAAAGAACAAGAAGAACCTAGAGTATCAAAAAAGCCCAGCCTCCTGAACCATTAAGACTTAGTTGTAGCATATCTACTGCCTTATTTGCAGAAGGTTTTAACACTTGACCTGAAAAGTCAACAAAAGAGTCACCATCTCCCATCTTAATAAATTAAGTTCTATCTTCTCTAATCACTTCCTACAAACACACAAAGTCATCTGTTTCCTTTTGGCTTAGATCTTGTATACTGTTTGGAGGAAGAAGGTCTACTTTTGTCAGCACTCCTGTTAAATTTATTTGCTTTTCTAGTTCAAGGAAAAAGCCTATAACTCTGAAAGTCATCCACTGCTTTTATTTATTTATTTTGCTCAGTTTGATTGATATGTCTTTGTTCTGAGCTCATACAAAATTGACCACAACTACAGTAAAAGTGCCTCTTGTTAAAACACTTCCAGACTATCCACGTGTTCCCCTCCTGCGCTTGCCTTGCGTGGGAGGAAACTTGACCTTAGATGAAGGCGCTTTGAATTCAGAAGTGCTCCATCAGAAATCTTTCTGGCTGATAAGTCCAGAGTTTGGCAATTACTCAGACTACTCTGCTGTATGTAACTCTGCTTCTTAAGTTACAAGCGTGGATTCTCAAGCTAGGATGGAAATAAGGCAGCTCATTTGCACTTAAGGTCCTGACTTCCCTTTGTGTCTTAGAAACCTTTCACCCAGCTCAGTGAGCAACGGGAGTCACTTGGAAAAGCAGAAATGTCACCCCTAGATATCATCAGGGCCACCATATGCAAATAGACGTATCTAACACTGCTTTGTAATTATTCATTGGTTCTTTCTAGCATAATTGAGAAAATACGCTGTAAAAAATGATGATCATTCTTCCAAATAATTTGTGTAAATATCTGTAGATACACTAGTGTCTATGAATGTATATATACAGATATATTTATTAATTTCATGTTTCATAAGCCACCAAGATTTATTGTCCTTGGTAGTAAATATTGACCTTGGATTTATCTCAGTCAATGTTTACCTCTTAGGCCAATAAATCTTGAGGTTCACCTTAACAGAAGTCAATATCTGCTTAGTGTTCAGCTCCATCATTAATATAAATATTTTAGTGACCTTTGCATGTATTAGTCTATTTTTTAAAGTCAACTTAATGTTACAAATCCTGTGGCACATGGGTAGTTTATTTTTCTGATCTGTTTATTCCTTTAAGATTTTTTTTGAATAACCTCTGATATTACTGTGGAGGTGTTGCAGAAAGTGTGCGGTACGTTTTTTGAGGAGAATCTCAGGAATGCGAGTGCAACTTGCTATTTCAAATGGAGAGGGAGGTGGCCTGTAGCACCAGTGGATATTTGTGCGTTTCATCGTGTATTTACCTACTACCAGGGTATAAGCGTTGCTTTGATAGCTGGTTCTTTTCTGGTCTTTTTTCAAGACTTTCTTTGTATGAGCAAAGCTTTCCGAGATCAAGTGTTTGCTTTTCTGTATCTGTCGCTGAGTTTAGGGTTAGCAGGGACCTTTAGACCACCTAGTCTGACCTTCTTATCTTCTGCCATCTTTATCTCCTCTATTTAAGAAATGCTTTTTGCCGCCTTCCTCCTCCCCTCTCTTTTGACTCTCACCAAGATGAAATTTCTCCGCAGTGTTCTTATTAAAGTTTTCTTTTCAAATTGCATTTGATTTGATGTCGTAACATCTCAGTCTAGATTAAAACTGAAGTGTCTCAAAGTCTGGAGCATCACTTTGTGAGTCTCTCTGGGCTGTCACCCCTAAACACACACAGACATTGCCCTTTCCTGCCTGTATACTTAGCCGTGAGCATTGCGTCTGAATGTTATCTCCAGCCGTTCAGTCACGGGTGGGTCCATCCTGATGTCCTCCCCATAAAAAGTGAGATGCAAAGTGGGATTTAAACGCCAATGACCTTCTTCCACCTCCTCTGGCCGCAGGAACATGTAAAGGAAGCAGATGATGTGGGTCCAAAAGTTGTGAAACCCTCTCTTTAAAATAAAGCAGCCTGAAGGATGCAGGACAGTTACTTGAGTCACTGAATTCAAAATTTTCCTTGTTATTACTATTATTGCATTACAAAGCACATATATAATACTTGTGATTACGAGCCACTTCACCAGGACAGATAAGAGAGATGTTCTTCATCTGAGAACATTCTCACTCCAAATCCCTGATTCTACCACCCCCTTTTCATTAAATTACTCCTTTTCTTTCAAGGATGAGTGCTGACTGTTCACATGGATAAAAGCTGCAGGGTTAAAACCTTTGTGAGCCTATAGAAAATGTTCTGCCAATGCGGAGAGGTTTCTATTATTCGTTATAAAGGTGCTGTTGGGGTAAATGGTTTAAAAACATTGTGCTGTGGAGAATTCTGATCCCTGTCACATGAAATGGCATAAATGTCAGACTGGGGATTTATATGAATATTCCTTGAAGAGAAGCAAAGACAAGGAATTAGTTGTTCTCTTGTCCTATTTATTCCTTTTAATTGGATTTATTTTTAAGTGGGCTTTGGTATAGAAATTTCTGCTTCATTTCTTTATTGTATCCTGGAATTTCATATCAACACAGATAAAGCCTGCTTGCCCTACATTAAAAATGTATTTAAACCAGTGGAGATATGTTTCTAAAACAGCAAAATCTTCTATTTTTTTTAAACTGTTTTTTAAACCTAACCTAAGTTCACAGCTTACAGACAGAGTATTATAATGTGCCAGCGTCGGAGCAGTTCACAGCAGCACACCCAGCCAGGATTTAAGATTTGGAGCAATTATACCTGCTGATACATCAAATCTTTGAGAGAAGGAACCGTGAAGCATTTTTTTTTTTCTTTTCAGAGGGATTTGTATGCTACAGGCCATATCGTAGCCGGTTTATGCGTGAGACCTGATAGAGCAAGCACAGCGCTTGGCTGTTTTTCGGTGCATGCCTTTAAGTCAGACTGAAGAGCAGCTTACTGTTGTCAACGTTTGATTCATAGAGTTGTGTAAATGGGCAAAAAATTCCTTTCTGTCATGCCAGAGGCCAAATTAAACAGAAATCTGTGAACCGGGAGGGTTATTTAGTTGGGAGGAAGCAACATGAGTCGTGTAATAATGTACTCCTGCAAGTTTTTTTGCAATTTGTTTCGGGGCTGAGTTTGTCCTGCTTTATTTAATGCCATAAAATACAATTCTTCCTGCTGAGAAATTGCTTAAAAATGCTACCAGCGTGAAGGCAAACACAGAGTTAGCAAAGCCAAGCAAAAAGTCTTTGAAGGTTTGGACTAAGAGTGACCAAAACCGTCTGTTAATACTGATCCACCAGCCTGCCTGAGGAATTCTTCATGTTCCCTTTCAACCAGGCATTTAAAAAATGTACTGAAGATATGCAGGAAGGCATATACAACACTGCTTTTCCCCCTCTCCCATCCTGGCAATGCGAATGAAAGCCCAACATAGCTGAGATTTCCAGATTTGCTATCACCGTGGAAAGATAAAAGTAGATCCGCGCACATTACATTGCAGATTTAACGTTGGGCACTCTTGATTTTTGTGCAAAATGCAGGAGAAAGAGATTAGCGCTGTGTTTGCCAGGCAGGTTTTATAAAACACAGCAAACTGCTGGGGAATTTGTGCTGTGAGGTTCGGAGTAGCAGGTGTTGCTGCCAGTGATATTGCTGGGTGTCTTCGAGATGTCTTTGATGTACATTTTAGTGGTTTGTGAAGATTTGGAAAGAAAATTACTGAGAAAGATGGAACAAAGTCATGTAACCGCATCTGAATTTATTTGTATAGGTATGAAGAAAGCGGGCCCTTAGCTCTGTGTTTGTGCATCTGATTTAAACAGTTCTCCATGCTGAAAAAGCTCCCTGCCTTTCAGACCCCTGCAAATACAGATCACTTAAGAAAAAATCTGATCTGACCAATCTTTATTTTCTCCTTCTTTGAATTAGCGTAGCTGTAAAAAATGAAGCTGCTTAATTGCGATAGTTCACTAAGAAGCTCCTACAAAAGAAGCATTTATTGTCTGGGGAAATTTTATCTCTAGTTCATTTTATTGTAAAAGATTCTATCTCAGAAATTCTGTGAATCAGAGATGAAGGGGAGTAATGATAAACTTAGGGAAAACATAAGGAAAATGTGTGGGTGTATGAGTTTGCACATGTCTGTAAGCTATAATAGATATGCAAATAGAAAAGCAAGTGCTTGTGGACATGTGGTTTTGTGTCAGCTATGAATTTTATTCATCAGCTATTTAACACTAGATTTACACACTTTCAAAAAATCATTCTGACTCATTCTAGAGAACCTTTATCAGCTATTTTATAATGATTTCATTTACTGATCCAATTATAAACTAAATTGAATCCTATCCACTAACACAGGTTAAAATGTTTTTATTATACACAGCTGTTTGATATCTCCAGGTGTGGGAGCACACAACAAGGATGGAAATTAATTAAGCAAGATGTGGGAGATGCTTGCAGCCGTATGTTATGTGCTTGTCAGCCAGAGGAGACGCATGTCAAACACTGCTTGATTAGTTGCAGCATGCGTTTCTCCGACTTGCAGTGGGCACGCCGCTGAGCAACTCGGGAACTACAACTCTGCAGAGCCTTGCCTTCAGTCTCTAATCGCTTCCGAGCTTTTCCAGTGGCACTACCTATTCGTGCACATATTACCAAAATTACCCAAGGAGTTTCCTGATGTACAAAACTGTTTTACATGAACATGATTTAAAAAACCCTTCTAACTGCGTTTATATTGAGCATCTTGTCATTCTTTAGCATCATGTCATTCTTTAGCATTAATGTCTTCAGCATTCTTGCAGTATCCTGAATTTTTATGTTAATGGCAAGGGCTACCAGGCACAGAGGGGAAAAGATTTTAACCTAATACCTGATAATTCTTATCTATTTTTGTGCTGATATAGTTGCCAGGCACAGGTGCTGTCTTGTGGCATTCAAGCCTTTCTTCTAGGTGCAAAAGCCGTAGTCATAAAAATAGTGCGTGGGAGCAGTAAGTATATGATTCGAAGGAACAATCATAATTATCGAATAGAATTTAATTTTCCTATATTTATAGAAAACTGTTAGAAGTGATTCTTGCACACAGTTTAAAAAAAAAAGTAAAAGAAAAGAAAACAATGAAAATAGACAAATTTTGTGTCCATGTCCAAGTTCCACAACCTCAGGAGTTTGTTTGTAGACATGCTCTGAATAGGAAAATTGTGTGAATTATTAGGATAAAACTTTCTCTGTCAACAGTTTGCTAATCATAGGGATGCAAGAAAACATAAATATATATAATTTCATTTTCATGAAAGAATGTGCTCCATTTCAATCTCAAAGGCAAACCAAAAAATGCTATTACTATTGTGGGGGAAGGTATTTCTTATCACTGCTCAAAGGTAATGTACATAGTATGGTTTGGTTTGTATTTACTTATGTACATGTGAAATATAATCGATCATAGTTCATTATTTCAAATAATGTCCTATATCCCTATATAGGGATACCCCTAGGGATATATGTCCTGTGTCCCTGCATTGAGGGACATCTCCTCCATCATCTACTCCAAGAGATTGCATAATAGTGCATTTATAACTGCACGCCTCTGGGACCTCTTTAAATCTCAGCATATACTATTATGTTTTCAAAGAACTTCAGCTGCAGTACCCATGAAATTGGGACAGGGTGATCAGTGATCCGTATCAGTGCCGTCTATCGAGCACTTCTTTAGCTGTATTACCTGGTTACTAAAGTAAGGATGAGGAGTAGTGCGTAGTGACTCTCTGGCTTCATTGGGATAGTCCAGAAGAGGGAGCTTGAAATTAAAGAGTGAAGAGGTTTAAAAGTACCAGAAGGAATAAATTGTTCAAATATGGGAACTTTGTGATGGTCATCCTTTATCACTGGTGGAAACTTGCTTCATATTAGTAACCACAGAGGTTTGCTCTGGGGATGATAATTATCCTTGTGGTGGTCTGTTTCTGTCCCACCAGAAGCAATTTTCTTTCAGCTGTTAGTTAAAATACTTACTTTTTCAGCGTGGTATCCACCATTGCAGTGCCCTTCTGTGTTTCTAATAGTAATGTATTTGGAGCTTTCTCAGAGTAAAAGCTTCAGAAGAGTAGGCTTGCAGCAATGCTGTATTCTTATGGTATATAACCTCCATAAATGTCTCTGTCTTTACATTAGAGTCGGGTACCTGCTGGCTAAGTTCCTAATCACTATCCTATACCTACTAAAACAGAAAGAAGCCTGTGCAGTCTAGTATGTGTGCTTCTCTATAGGTGTGTATATATATTTGTATATTGTAACTAAGTAGAAAAGTGTGTTTTACTGACCCAAGTTGCTCTGTTTTTTTGGGGGTTTTTAATTTATTTGTTTTGGCATTTAAATTTTTCCCCATTTTCAATCTTAGTTTCAAGATCAAAATCTCTTGATCTCTGTTCACAAACAGAAAACAAGCAAACAAACATGATTAAGTTTCATTGAAATATCATTGTCATCATCAATGCCTTATTTTGATTTTAACCTTTTACAAAGAAACTTAATTGTGAAATAATTTCATAGTGAAAAGCAGATCCTCTGAAGATACCACAGTAGGACATTTAGATGGGTTTCGAAACTTTCAAAAACATTTTAAGTGAGAAATTACATCAGCCATTTTCCACAGGAATATTCAGTTTATTAAACTATTTTTTTTCTGCAAAATCCCATGTTACCTGATTTCTAATCAAGGCCTCCTGATATGCACAGACTTTGTTGATGAGCAGTGATTATTAGTGAAGTTGGGATACAGTCTCGTTGCAGTTATTCATGCAGAAGCGCGCAGATATTCCTACATCAGTACACAGAGAGCATATTTTCCATGCATTATGCATGGGATTCCCTCCAGCTGGCCTCCTGACTCACGCTCCCCCGCCTCCCCCGTGTCTGCGGCTGAGCGCAGGACCACCTCATCTCTCCCACTGGGAGCAGCTCGGTGCCAAACCCTGGGCTCCCGGCGGGTTGAAGGGGCTTCCAGACATCCCTACTCCGACCTCCTCCTCCAAGCAGGTCCAGTCAGAGTTGGCGGCTCTAACCAAGAGCCTTGCCCAGTTGAGTTTTGAAACACTCTCCCTTCTCTGGGCCTCTCTTCCAGTGTTTGACCACCCTCATAGTAAAACTTTTTTTCTTCGTATCAGGTGGGAATTTCCTCTGTTCCCATTTGTGCCTGTTACCTTGACATCCTTCTGCTGTGCAGGTCTAAGAAGAGTCTGACTCTGTCTTCTCTACGCCCTCCCATTAAGCACTTGTAGACAGCAATAAGATCTTCCCAATCTTCTTTCTGTAAAAGAATAAACACAGTTCTTCCACCGTTTCTCCATCTGCTGTATGCTCCAGGCCCTGGACCACTTTGGTGTCCACTGTGGACTGGCTCCAGTTTGTCAATGTCTTTCCTGTATGGGGAAGCCCAAAACTGGACATGGTACTCCAGGCTGTCTTACAAGGGCTGAACAGAGGGAAATAATCAATTCCTTCAACTTGCTGGCTACAATCCGGTTAATACAGGCCAGTCTGCAGTTATCCTTGAACTGCAAACTATGAAAATGTGTGAAACTGGTCTGCCATGAGAGACTGTGGAGAGCTGCCCTGTGTTCAGCTGAGTCTGCTAGAAGGGATGCCATGTTGCATGCAGTGGTATGTGGCTTAGCATGCACAGCATGTAATGTCCTCCTCCACCTCGCCGCATCCATCGTGTGCTTTGCCACAGGGCTTCTTATCCAAACCGGCTGATGGGTCAGGAACTGGGACTACCTGAAGGAAGCGTGGGTCTTCCCTCAACCTTGTGAAAGGTTAGCGAGAGATGGTAGTAGGAGATGGACCTGAGTTCCATTTCCACTGAGCGCTGCCTCTTGGACAAGCATGGTACAACCAAGGCCTTGGCAGCATGACTTCAATGAAAGGATGCTTCTGAGGGGTGGACGGGAGGAAAAGAGGCCAAGGCAAAAGCAGTGAGGTAGGGTGTGGGGTTGGACCTTCTGTGTTGGGTTTGCGTGGCAAGGTTTTGGTAGTGGGGAGGCTACAGGGGTGGCTTCTGTGAGAAGCTGCTAGAAGCTTCCCCTGTGTCTGATAGAGCCAACGCCGGCCGGCTCCAAGACGGACCCGCTGCTGGCCAAGGCCAAGCCAATCAGCGCCTCTGTGATAACATATTTAAGAAAGAGAAAAACAGTTAGAGAGAGCTTTTGCAGCTGGAGAGAGGAGTGGGAAGATGTAAGAACATCTGCAGACACCAAGGGCAGTGCAGAAGGAGGGGCAGGAGGTGCTCCAGGCACCGGAGCAGAGATCCCCCTGCAGCCTGTGGTGAAGACCATGGTGAGGCAGGCTGTCCCCCTGCAGCCCATGGAGGAAGGATGAGGGGGTGTAGCGATTCCACCTGCAGCCCGTGGAGGACCCCACGCCGGAGCAGATGGAGACACCTGAAGGAGGCTGTGGCCCTGTGGGAAGCCCACGCTGGAGCAAGCTCCTGGCAGGACCTGTGGCCCTGTGGAGAGAGGAGCCCACGCCAGAGCAGGTTTGCTGACAGGACTTGTGACCCCGTGGGGGACCCACGCTGGAGCAGTCTGCTCCTGAAGGTCTGCACCCCGTGGAGGAGACTCACGCTGGAGAAGGTCGTGAAGGACTGTGTCCCGTGAGAGGGACCCCACGCTGGAGCAGGGGAACGATGAGAGGGGTCCTCCCCCTGAGGATGAAGAAGCGGCAGAAACACCGCGTGAGGAACTGACCGTAACCCCCACTCCCCGTCCCCCTGTGCCGCTGAGGGGGGCGGAGGTTGAAGCCGGGAGTGAAGTTGAGCCCGGGAAGATGGGAGGGGTGGGGGGAGGTGTTTTAAGATTTGGTTTTATTTCTCATTCCTCTATTCTGTTTTGCTTAGGAATAAATTAGATGAATTCCCTCTCTAAGTTCAGTCTGTTTTGCTCGTGACGATAATTAGTGAGTGATCTCTCCCTGTCCTTATCTCGACCCACAAACTTTTCGTTGCACTTTTTGTCCCCTGCCTAGTGAAGGAGGGGAGTGATAGAGTGGCTCTGGTGGGCACTTGGCCCTCAGCCAGGGTCAACCCACCACACCTTCTTACTCTTGATTCACAAGGCTTGGCCCCTTTCTAGAGGGTCACCCTCTTGTTGGCCGTGGCAGATGGTTTTCCAGATGAAAGTCCCTGCAGAAACTCTTTCTCTTTGAAAGCTATTGTTAACATGCGGAAGATGATGTGAACCATTGACTTGTAGATGTACGGAGTCTGTAAAATGACTTGATGCGCTGCTCATAAAGTTGCATTTAGTTCATTTGGTGTAATATTTTTATGAACCTATAAAAGAACTTCTTAAAACAGTAAAAATGGAATTACTTCACAGAAATAGAAGATGACAATTTTTTATTTATTTCTATTTCACATGCCTGTTAGTTATGTGGACTTGTGACTTGATAAATGTTAGAGAATTAGACATGGACTTTAATTTTAACCTGCCATTTAGAATGTCTTCTCATGTTCGATTTCAAAGACTTATACGGTCGTTAAAATAAAAGTAATGCATGTCTTCATTGTAATAATACCTAAACATTGGCTACTATAATGAAGTAATTAAATATTCTCAATTGTTAATAGCTTTGTATGGTGCTATAATTAATTTGTTGCTGTCCTAACAGGAAAGGAAATTAACAGAAGCAGATGGATAATGTTTTTGTTAAGGCTTCAGTACCGACTCATAGGTACATGCCTGTGACACCACATATTTGATTATAGCAACTGTAAGCTCGGGGCTATTAATTTTAAATACCTCTAAAAAGGAATATTTTATTTTACCTGTGTGCATTCCTTTTATTCTCAATAATCAGTAAATAATAGTAACCGTTTCTCCGTGATTTCAGTATTATACATCAGCAAGGACATGCAGCATTCCTAGGAACGGGCAGTATGGAGCGAAGCCTTGTACTTACGTATAGCACAGACCTTTGCATTTCATTCAGTGGTAAAGTACTGAATTTATTCCTTCACTACATAGATGTTAATGGAAGCCACTCGTCTGGTTTAAATTCTGTGCTCTTCATCCTCACAGGGCAGGAGAAGCAGTTAGAATGATTGCTAGAAAGTTGTTATCTTTTCAGGAAATGAATCATGAGAAAATCCTAAACATACACGAGGAGACACCCCCTCCCCCCCAAACTTTAGAAATCTAAAAATAACTCCCAGATATAAGAGCTACAGCTAAAGAAAGGTGGAGTTACTATCAACTCTGTTTACCAAACTTCAAAGGTATGTAAGCAGAAAAGGTTTAAAACACTGGAATCCTCCTGCTGGGGCAGCCTCACTCCGAGAAAATGTTGCATGTCTTTTGTTGAATTATGCCAGAGCAGCTACATATCTTTTAAAGCTATCCCCCACAATACAGGGCTTGCTTTGTTTTGCTAGAGAGATAGCAAAACAAGAAAAAACTCTGTATAGCACACACATTGAAGCCTGCACAATTGAAATGGTTCTGATTGAACTCTGACAAATTATAACCTGCAGGTATAACGAGAATTTTCCATTTTTGCCTAACACGTATACGTTTTGTCTCTTCCATTTTTCCTTTCCTGCAATGCATTCAGCACAGCAAGGGCTGGAAAGAAATCTGATTGTGAAACTGATAAATTGTCTTACATAGTTTCCCTATTTTGGCCATTGCCATGGTCTGGATCTGAAAGTGCTTGGAATCCTCCTTCTCTCGCTTTGTTTTAACAAGCTTCTTCTCGGTTACCCATTGCCAGTGCTGTATTACCTACACTGCATATGATTTTTTTTTTTCTATCTCATATTCTACGTCAGCTCCAAGCAGCCTCGGTATAACAGCAGATGAGATGATTTATTTTTATCACTCACTTTTTCTCGAGAGAAAGAGAACCCCTTGGCCCTCCCCTCTCTACTAGCTTCCTCTTAGCACAATCACATCTTGGCAAATGGGGTCTATAAAATGCTACTGAATTAAACCAGCAAAATGTTTCATCATATTTATTTTGCAATCGCCGTGATAGACTCTTTGCTGGTCTGAATAGCTGCAGTCTCATTGATTTGAGTGGAGTTTTCCTTCTTTGCATGAAAAGGGAATTAGCTCAACATGGACAGGCAGCCAGAAGTCATTACAGATGACAGACAGCAGAGGATCAGCCCCGTGATTTCAGGTCTGATCGCAGTTGTTTGCAATTCTTCTGCATGCTCATGGAAGACACTTTATGTGTTAAAACTTGCTGCAAGCCTTTGATATCTTTGACCTTTTAAAAAAAGTCTTTTAAATTTCGATATTCCCTAAGAAGACAGATGGTATTTTTTGATTGAATAGATAGAGATTTCATGTCTAAACGCATTTCTTGGTTTCACTTTGTTGGACTAGTTAACTGCTCTCTGTATGTTCTATGCTGCTCACAATCTTTTCTTGTAATTTGTTTGTGAATGATGCTATCAAAAAGTTACAAAGAATTAAATGTGCAGAAATCCCCCTGGAAAACATCAGTAATGTCCTGCTAGTGTCTCCCTTTGGATCCAAATGGGAATATTCGGGTACATACAGTCCTACCTGCAGCTACGCTTGCAAGCCAAAAATTGCCCTTGATACCTTCTGATGGGAACAAATGTTTGACTCCAGATGCAGTGAGTAACCAGATACAGATCCTCTGGAAGTAGATAGGGAAGCTGTCAAAAAATTGCAAAGCCTGTCAAAAGCTTTGGCTCTGGAGATGGTGAGAAAGAGCCTTCCAAGTACTGATGCTGAGCCGGGGACATGCTGGGTGCAGTGCATCTCTCTTGGTTGCAGTCTCATGAAACAACAGCTGAAATACCAGAACTGGTGCCCTGTTTTCTTCTTCCATCACCTGAATAAGTCATCTGGAAACAAGGCAAATGATACATTTTCAACAAAAGAAGGAAATCCCTCTGAGCAGTTCTCGTTTACGGCACAATCATAAAAATCCTGGCAAAAAATCAAAGCATTTCCATATCAATTCAGTGCACAGCATCGTTAGCAGTCAACAGTTAAAGAGCTGGTGCAGGGGCAGAAGACAGAGGCTGCTGTGTTCTTGGTGCTGCAGCTCAGACAGAAGATGAAATCATGGCAGCTCAACATTTGGTGAAGACTTAACTACTGATTTTCTGGCTTTATGCTGGAATAAAACCTGCTTGTGCTTGAAAAACATTTTGGTTGTTAGGAATGTGTATCTGTGTGTTTGGCCCTAATTATTTAACAAAACCTTCAAACCCAAGAAATACAACTACCTACTTTTAGCAGAGCTGTGGGAGACCATAGCTGCAATCTGCTTGGTGGTGAGATGGTTGCAGCACTGTATTTGTAAGGGTGTTTTTTTACTGTAATGGGCAGAGAGTGATTTTGAATGTCTTATAAACAGGTGCGTGGTACAGGAAAAAAAACAACAGGCCATATTTTTGACCTTGGCCGTATTGTTTATGCCTTTAGCAAGTGCCACTTCTTATTCAGTATTTAAAGCTTGTTTTCTCTACATAGTACAGACCCAGGACACATGGCTGAAACTGAATGTGGAGCATCGGACATTTATTGAGGAGGTGGAAAATGTCTGTTTATTGTAGTTTCAGATTTTGGCTTGGGTCAGAAACAAATTTTTCAAATTTTCAAAATATTTTGGTCTATTGATCCTTGTGACATTTTTGTGTTTATTTCAGACACCAAGGATAAATGCAATAAGAAAAATTTCCAAACAGATTCTATACTTAGTCTGAATTAAACCAAAAGCCAAATTTCATACAGGGACCTTAAGCATTTGGTACTTTAGGAGATGATAATTTCCAGAAGGGTGG
Organism: Balearica regulorum gibbericeps; assembly: GCF_011004875.1. Lineage (NCBI taxonomy): Eukaryota > Metazoa > Chordata > Aves > Gruiformes > Gruidae > Balearica > Balearica regulorum. The sequence continues at coordinate 14,204,715 of NC_046198.1, forward strand.
TTTTCTGTGGTGGTATTCTGAATGTCCCAGTTCTTGGCTGCCAGGCTTGTAGGTTGAGAAACATTGAGGCTGCCTGCTGACCCATATCATCTGAGATCTGAGTCTATTTAATGAATCTCAAATTGAGCATCCAAAACCAGAAACACTCTGACTCATTAATCACTGTGAGAGATCTTGGCCTAACCGTATCAATTAAGAACAATAGTTCCCTAGTAGAAAAGAAACATGATGATGTGTTTCCAGTGGTAGTCATGATATTATGCGTCACTTACATTTATTTATCAAAGATAAGCCCTTGTTTTACTTTGGAGATGTAAATCAGCATCACCATGACTTTGGGGACCTTGTGTGTCTGTATGTTCATATATATTTTAGACTAATGTTCGATGATGTGTCCTTCAAAGGTCGCTAAAAATCCAAGTCTTGGTCTAATAAGATGAAGACTTCACTGAAACGCATCGTATATGGGGTGCTAGAATACTGACACTAATACTCTGCTGCACCGCTACACAGCAGAAGATTAGTGTAAAACTGCTGTTGCTGCTAATAGACGTTGGGTTTGTTACAGCGACAACTGAAAGTTTTAGTCTGTGAGTGTTAAAGAGTTTTTCTGATAAAACTAAAGGGTGTTGTAGAAATGAGATGTAGAACATTTTGGAGAAGGGTGCAGTGCTATGCATAATTTATTGGGCACTGTTTGTACAGTCAATTGTTAAGTTATAAATAAAATATAGCCTTAAAATAAAGATGAAAGGCCGAAACTGTGAGTAGTTATTTCCTCTGCATTTCTATTTCAAAAAAATAGTTTCCAAGTTTGTTCAAAGAGTCACAGTTTGGATTGGTTATTGATATTCACAGTGTTGTGCCTATTTTTGGATGTATCGCAAGACTTTCTTTGCCACGCAGAGTGCCGTTCCCTCCAGTAAATCTTTTGCAGGCTGCAGGACCATTCTTAAAGCTCTGTGACATGCCCAGGCACAGCCAAGGGGAAACCGTGGGGAGGCAAAAGAGGCCCTGAGATACCAAAATTCCGGGTCCCAGAGTTCCTGAAGAATAGTTTGGCTTGCCTCATTGACATAAGGTCCCTTATGTTCCAGTTTGGCACCTACCATCATGGTACGTCACCCCATCCCATCTGAACCTCAGCTCCCATTTCTTTTAGGCTGAGGACACCGAGGGTTGGCACAGGGACCCACTCCACAGCCTGCGCCAGACAGAAGCCTTCTGCCAACAGGGAAGTCCCTTGAACTGGACAAATAAGTTTAGTGGATTTAAGAATACAGTCCACAGACTTTTCAGAATAGTTTATTATAGATCTTTGCATTGGTGCTCAGACTGAGGTGAGAAAGGTTTGTCCCTAGAGCCTCTGAGCAGGCTTTTTATCCGTGGTGGAGGTATTTACTGAACGTGAGTAGGAATAGCACAGGGTGGGCCTGATGAAACAACAGGGATAAAATATACCATTTTATTGTAGGTCACAGGCTAAGCATCCCTTGCAGGTACTGCAGAGCACCGGGAGGTGCCTGGTTTGAAATCTCCCAGTTCTCCTACAAGTGGTGCTGATGCAGAGCTGCGATACTGAGCAAAAACATTCTGGCTGCTGAAGAGGAAAGACATGACCAATTTGAACTTAGGAGTGAAACATTTCCTAGAACTGAGCCTGAATAAATTCTGGAACAGTTGAACAGGAAATAAGCTAATAATGGGATTTTACAATATGCATTTCCCATATAAGGCATTGAAATGCAGCATGGGTTTGTTTGCTGATCTTCTGGCTATTTTGGTGAAAATTTTAGGCTTCTTCGTCCTTTGTGCTCCATTACAATTGCGCGGACTTTGCTCCATTCCAAGTGGAAGCGTTTCATCTCGCCACTGTCATTGGTGGTCCCTGGATGGACCATTCCTAGACCAGACCAGGGAAGAGACTGGTTAACAACTCCTCCTTGCTGCCTTTTGTTTGTGTTGGGGAGCTATTTCCTTTAGCCCTTGAGACTGATGCATAGGAAGGGGAAGAGAGGTGGGGAGCGCCTGTCTCGGCGCAGTTCATGCTTCTGAAAATAAGTTCCCCAAAATCCGATGTGGGGAAAGGAAGCCCTGGCTCCAGGGAGCCTGCTGTCTCCCTCAATAAACAAAGGACTGGATTTGGGCAAGTTGCCCAAAGTGTTGGTGCAGGGTGCATTCCCGTCCTTACTGCTCTGCCTGGCCTTTTAAGGCTATGTGACAGTATGCCGGAGACCACAGTAAGGTGTGTAATTCAGCGATGATTAATGAGCACAAGGCTCTTCTGCAGCTTTGGTGTTTCTGTAGCATTGGTCAAATTCCCTTCTCACGAGTAACTCACAAAGATTTTCAGAGTTTGGCCTCTTCTGCACTGTGAGTGCAATCTCTTGCCAGCTCTTATGCTACATTAATTCAGAGCCATCTACCTTTCCAAATGTGCTCTGTATTGTGGAACAGGTTTTGCTTGTAAATGTGAGGCCAGATGTTCAGAAGAGGAGAGCTCCCGTTTAGGCATCTAGCAATTACTGCTGTGACACATACCGATCGCAGCTGAAAATCTGAAGTCCGTCTGCTTAGACAATAAAATACTCAGGCTGGCTAGTTCGTGCAGTACTGTAAGAAGTGGCCTATATGCATATATAGGCCACTATATGCATATAATTTAGGAGTTCTTTCAAAATAGCATGCACTGAATCACAGTCTCACTTAGTTTTAAAACACAAGGTTGTGCCTAACTAGTTATTTTGATTTCTTGCCAAGCAGGGGCCCATTTTCCAGTTACAACTAATGTTTTCCCCCTTTTTTTTTTCCCTGCAAAATCTGTTAATGAAGGCTAAAGGAAACAAGGAAGATAGGTCTACTGGCTAGATAAGAAATAGGTCTGATTCATTACTAAATGTTTCTTTTTTTTTTTTTTCCTAGTGACATATTCGATGCCATGTTCCCCGTCACACACATCGCAGGAGAAACTGTCATACAACAGGGTAATTCTTCCTCTTATTTTTTCCCTTGTATGTTTGCTAAGATTGTACAATTCACATCTCTGCATTTGAGATTTCCCCCTCTTTGTTTAACGGGAAGAATAACCATATTCCAAAAGCTTTTAAGTGTGCAGCTATATCATAAGTTCACAGATGCAGGTCTTTTGCTACATGTGCAGAGATCTACAAAACCACACTGTAGGTGTCCAGGGTTTCAAAGTGCTACAGTTAAATGTTGATAAATAGCACTTCAAATTAAAATGTTCATTCTTTAACTGAAGATAGTCAGGAAGTAAACTGCAGCTCAGAAGGCGTAAGGGTGGCACAGGCTAGCTGAGAGTAATTAGAGATGGAAAATATTTGTATGGCTGTTGGGAATATTCAACACCTCATTGTGCTGTATCGTAGTTATCGCACTTGGCAACTTACCTGCGTGCCTGCAGCGTGTTGTGGAGGACTTCATTACCCTCAGGCTATATTAAAGCCTCTTGTGTGTTTACACTGAGTGAAGTGTTGAATCAATCCAAAGAGATAAATTAATGCAATTGAAAGATATTAATAGGAAGAAATGATAGCAATATTTTGATTTATGAAGGCAAATAGGCAAGGATGTTTCAGAAAATGAATCTCTTGGTAAGTAATCTGGTGTACAAACCTGTGCATATATGTACAGGATTGATTCTAGAGACAGGAAATTATTGAATAGTTTAGCAGACCTTCAGGAAACAATCACCTTTTGTATTTTGCTTCCAGGTGATGAAGGAGACAACTTCTATGTGATTGACCAAGGCGAGGTGGATGTAAGTACGCTCTTACAGTATAATATTTATTTTGAAGCTACATAATAAAGTTGTATGCTCTGGCACACAGCTTGATCCAGCCATGTGCTGTGGTTCTGTCTCCTTTCCTCTTGAAATAAATTTCACAGGATTGGTCTCATTACTTTGTTTCTGTTGTGTTAAGTCATTTGTGCATAATTTCGTAATTGGCATGTTTTACATCCTAGCTTATTTGTCCATTCCAAGCAGGAAAATATGGTATCAAAACCAAACAAATGACATTACCTTCAGAACCCTAACCACACCTGGAGGTGTGCAGTCTTTGGCAGAGCAGGCCACCATGCTGGAATGCACCTGAGGGTTCAGATCAACCATAAGGAAAATATTTTCTTTAATCAGTTAGCTTAACTCATGTGTTGGTTTTTTGTTGGGTTTTTTTACCAAATTGAGATGCAGCCTAAGGCAGCAAGTTTCATCTTAGAAACCTTAATTTGCTTTTAAAATTAGGTCCAAATATACGAACAATGCAGCATATTAATAAAGCAAGGATTATTATAAGTGTAAAGCGATCTGTTAGACCACAAAATGTTTACAGGAGTATGCGGTGGTTTAATCAGCGAGTCTTTGAAAAGAAGCTTCTTTCTGAACCTGGCTTGCAAATCGTAACCTATTCGCCTCTTATCATTTTCATCCCCTATGGAACTCACCCTTTTGCAGTTTTGCTACAGGTTCCTCATTTGACTGAATTTTCTACACACACCTTACGTATCCACATCTGTTGGATAGGAGAGGCTTGCTTATTAGCAACGTTGCTCTTTGGATGCCCAGATGAGTTTTGTTTGGCATATTTAAAGAAGAAAGTAATTTATTTTAAATCCGGGCAGGAGGCATACAGTTATTTTAGTGAAAGTTGCTTTTTTTTTAGCAGTCTGTTTGTGTCAGGAGACCATCTAATTGGTATTGTTGGGAACTGAGAAACCTCACATGCTGCCTCTGCCTCTGGAAGTTGCTCCTCAGGAAATCCGTCTGACTCACTGTTCCTATCAGGCATACCTCTCAATAGCAAACATTGCCACATCCACAGGGCTAGAAAATAAAAGAAGAGTATTTATAGAACAGCGCTAAAATTTAATTTTAAAATAATTGGTTACGGGCTGATACTGAGCTTAATGAGTTCACTGGCTTTGAATCAGACCCACAAACATACGCAAATGCACATATTGAAGTTATAGATTAATCCTCTTTAAAAATAATTTGTTCTCGCTCAAAACCTTTAGGAAAGTTTTCTTCTGTGTCTGGCTCAGGGCTAGTGGGGGACCGAATGGCATCAGAAACTAGTCAGCAAAGCTCTTGCAATGGATTGCAAAAAAGATCACCTTCCATATGCACACATCACTCTTACAAAGCAGTGACAAAATGGGGAAAATAAATGTCCAGGGCCCCGCCAGCTTCGTGTTTACTTAAAAACCATTGCACAAGGTGGTTTGTGGATTTTCTGTGGCTGGTGGTTGCCACTTATGGCCAACATGGCTGTGGCTCTGCAAACAGTGAAGGACTTGTTTAGAGCACTGGTTGCTGTATTCTCTGTCGGGTAAGATGACATCTTAGTTTCCTTGCCAGGTATATCCTAACATCTGCTCAGAAACACCTTTACTGCCTCACGTTACTTGTATATCAGAGATTCTCCATGGTTTTAAGGCAAGTTGAAATTTGTAAATAATCTTGACCACAAGTGGCCCAAGAAGAGATCTGTGTCCAGATCATTTTTCATTGATCATTTTTTGAGTCCATTAAAGTCTTTTGCAGAATAATCTTACATTTCCCAGAACAATTCAGGGACCTGTGAGGGTCCTGATGCAGGATTTGGGGTAAAATCTGAAAAACTACCACAGTGGCTAACTGACCTCAGTGCTGCTGCAATGCAATTACGTGTAGGCTCTTAAGCTGGATAGATGTTTTTGAAAAATTTATCCCTGACCCCTGATTTGACGAGCTAAGCACCAGTCCTCCTCTAAGCATGTGAGCAATTCTGTTGCCTGCAGTGGGGCTCACTGTTTTGCTGAAGAGGGAGCATAGTGCATAGCTTTATTTTACACTTAGAGTTGAAGGCAGAAGTTTTCTTTGTATTCTGAGTAGTTTGCAGTCCTCCAGTCACTTAGCTATGATACAGGATATAAATTTTTCCTGCCTTGTCTGTGAGACTTGCAACAGCAGATTTTCTAAGCAATGAATGCAATGAGTTTCTTCAAGAAGATCACTACTTTGCTTTGACAAACATTCTCAATCCCTACTCCCCTACTTGCCAAAATCAGCCTATATCTGCTAGGACAGGTCAAAATGACAGATCCACAATAATGTCACCCTCACACTTCTCAGGCAAAAGTATGGACAGTTTTCTGACAAGAGCTGCGGGACAAATACATCCTAACAAGTCTTAAGAGATGTAGTTTGTACTGAGCTTATTCCAGGGGCAGCCAAAGCTCCTGACCCCTCTGAGCCTTGCAAGACTCATGTGTGACCAGCTCTCATGCTGTCCCACTTCAGCATCCCCCTTCTTTCATCCTGCTGCACCTTACCACTGCTCTCCTCATCTCCTCAGCTGGGTTCTCTCCTTCCTATGCCTTTCCTATATCTTCAGTCAAAACACACACTGAATTCCTTTGCAAGATGCTGTGGAAGGCACAAGAAGCATTCGCTCATTCAGGAGCAAGTTGCAACTCCACCCTGGTAGCTGCAGGAGTTACCTACGTTAACTGTCTTTCCTGGGAAGGTGCAGGGATGCGAGCCCATTTTCCCCTACAGAGTAAAGTCTGTCCCAGGGCACTCACTGCAGAGTAACTTGCTCCTGTATAAGGCAGCAGCTCCCAGACCCCAGGGGTGTGCACTGTCACACCGTATATAGTGCTCCCCAGAAGAGTTATTCCACTTTCTGGGCAGCAGTGCTAAAATCCTTGTTGTCTGAAGAAAATCCAGACTGCTAGTAAGCGAGCTGCAGTTCATTTAAGCCTTGCCAGATACTTTTTTGGCATGCTTCCACCCTTCTCCAAGAAAAAAAGCGACTTGGAAAGTAGACAATTGACCCCGAGACTTAGAGCCTCAAGCCATTTTCTGCCTAGTTCAGCTGGTGTTGGCATATGCATGGAGGCTTTTAACCCCTGGCCAGGCTATCTGCCTTCATCATTTCCCTGAGCTGCACAGAGTGGCAGGTATACCAGGACTGGCGGATTCAAGGAGCAATTTACTCTGAGAACATCATGACTGATAAGTACCCGGGTTTTCATACACATGCAAAGATATACATAAAGGAGGTTGCAATTACTATCACAAAATCCCCATCACCTGGAAGAAAGTAACGGCAAAACTGAAAAAAAAATAATAATATATCAACCAAGCAACCAAAACCAAGCAGAAACCACCGGGAAAGCCAGAATAACAAAATCGGTGTGTGGTTTTTGAGTTTAAAAACCTGCACCATTTAAAAGTAATTTACTGTTAGAGTTTTGGCATAGGCACCCCAAAGAGTAAGTAAGAGCATTCTAATACCTTCCCTTAAAAATAATCTGAGTCAAATTAGAAGTACAATAAAATATTTTTAAATATAGTAACACTTTATCCTCAACTCTTACACGTTCTTAGGGTATAAACAAGCCTCGTTAGCATAGAATAAAGTATCTGGACATTTCCTTCTTGATGTTACTATGGACAGCCAAGGAAGACTCAATACCCTTCCGTTGGCAAGCACACTCCCATGGACTGCGGGCCAAGGGAGAAGGGCACAAATTTGCAGATGTAAAAGAAGGCTTTTTAGAAATCAGGAAGAGGTAGGTCTTGGAGAACCTGGGGTTTTCCTCTCATACACGGTGTACTACAGGCCAGGTATGCTTTGACCAAAGCTGTCATTGGAGGGCAAAGGACATTACAGCGTCATTAGTTGCGCTCTTCCTCCTTAGCACTTCAGGGTTGAGGAGAACTGTTAACTCGTGACCCAGCCCTGCAGATGGATAAAGTTTATGTGAGGTAGATGATGGCATGAGGTTTGAAGTCTTAGAGGTCAATTGTCTACCGGAAGCTTTTCTGCTCAGACAAATGTGAACGTATGCCAAAAAGTAGCTGGCAGAGCTTAAATTATAGTTTCCAGTAAAGACGTTGAAAGTACCTGCTAAAGTATGTCTTGCAAAAATCTCTAATCCATATTTCTAAATATAAAAATGACTTCCTGTTCATTATTTTAATCTTACAACCTCACATTTTTTACTTTAAAAAGCACCGGCAACTACCCTTTTAAAACAGATGTATTTTTTTCAGACTCAACAACTTCCTATTCTATTTAATGTCACAGCAACTTTCTCTACAGTCATTCTCAAGTTTTCTTCTTGTAAAACAACAGCAGCCAAACTATAGTATGGTAAAAATAAAAATGAAAACTTTTCAGTATTTTTTCTAAAGTAAGTTCTGGATTTTTCTGTATAAATCTATATGTGGAGCTATACATGAATATTGTAGACAATAGACAAGATTATCTTTTGATTGCAGGTCAAATCTTCTTGAAGCCCTTATTCTTATATACAAACTGTCTAATTTGTATATACAAAGATGAAAATTACATGATGGTTTATGTGAGAATACTGTTGGATTTTAAAACTAGATATATTTATGGTTAGATTCCTTAGATTGCTTTTGGTTTGAATTCTTCCATCATTAATGATCTTTCTAATTTCAGAAAGATGCTTTTTGAAATTTGAAACAGAACATTTTAAAGTTTGGAGTTTTTCAGCTCGAATTTTTAAGGATTTTCAGGGCAGTCTCCAAGTTCGTGTATTTATATTTAAGAAAAGCAAATTCATACTACAAATAAAGCACTGGCTTTACTTAAGAAAATTACCCACATATAAATACCCTTCATGTCTAAGGCTTGCTTATTTTTCCAAGAATAAATAAACCTCATCTTCATGTTTGGATAACAAATATTAAGGCTTGACAAGACACAAAGCACAAATTATTACAAACAGATCCGAGGGAAGGGATTTAAGATCTGAAAGTTGCAATGCCTGGAACAAATTAGATTGTCCACATAGATTACAAAGTGGCAAACACAAAAAAAAAAAAAGCTAAAAGTTCACTTGAAATTAGCAATGCAAAATTAAAATAAATGTGAATTAACTCCAGTGAAGCTCAGAGATAGATGTTCATATCCTGCCTTTGAAGTAAAATGGCTATATTACTGCTCCTGGTAAGGTTACTTTCTGCTTCTCTAGACAACACGAAGATGAGTGAGGCCAAGATGCATTCCTCTTGCATTGAGCATTGTGTGACTCATTGCATTTTCCCTCGCAGTTAGCGCCTATGTATATCGCAGCCCATGAAGAAAGGAACTGCTGAAGATCACAGGAGATTTTTCCCATTTGCCTCCTAAAAAAATAATAAAATTAACCAAGTTGTGTGATTTTCAAGCCCACAAAAATTGCAGTGCTTATACTACATGATGGAAAACAATAGAAATCTAAAGTACTTTTGATCTGCGGAAAGTAGGTGGTCCTGATGGCTTGGTCATATTTGGGCATCTGCAGTTCTATATTCTTCTTCAGCTGCATGAAAGAAGAAGGTTCCAGCTACTACGGAGCTGTGATCGGCAGGTCAAGTAACAATTAGGAATAATTCACTTATGTACTCACCACTTTGGTGAGAGTTCACAAATGCCTAAAATTGCCTGAACCAAAACCTCAGCCCAGCATTTTTAGGATAAAGAAGGAGATCGTCTGAGCTGCTGCCATATAACATTGCCTTGCATAAGCTGTTCTGAGCCTAAAATAGTTTTACTTCCCACACCTTACAAACAGAGCTACTTTCCTTTCTACTTCTTTTTTTTAAAATCTATTTTAAAGGGATTCATAGTGGAGCTGAACTCTCTGTTAAAGGGCAGAATGGCTTTGTAACATTCTGTCAATGCTCTTTAACTTGATCATGAAGACAAAAGTTGATTGTTGACTTAGGCCTTTGCAGAGAATGAAGTGCAATGGGTTTCCTCCTAGAAAACAACAATTATTCTCGAGCTGTTTTCTCTTTTGGAGATTGATATCGGAAATGGCATTTTTATTGAGGGAGTGAATGCTGGGCCCAAAGACTGTCAGATCAGTGGTTTGCTTTCACCTCAGAGTACTTTAAACCTGACACCCATAGGGTGGAGGAACAGCCATTTGCATAAACTGTTTACAGGCAAGATGTCAAACACATTTTGGGGACTCTTGTCAAGTAAGACAGCAAAATTAAAGAAGTCTTAGAGCATTTTAATAGTAGCCTCTCTTTATAACAGCCGTACAAAAGTAAATGTCCATCCTTTGCTTATTCTACCTTGTATTTTACCAGTGTCATTCCCCTCTCCGAGCTGCAGTCATCATGCATACTGCTTTTACAAGAAATGTCACCATATTACTTAAAAAAATATGTGTTGAAATGAGTTTATTTCCCGCTTATAATTCAGACCCTTCAGCAATAACAAAACCTGTGCTTTTCAACAAAAGAGCATATAGAAATGTGTATTTTTGGTGTGCTGAAAAAGAGTCAAGGATGCAATGATGTCAGTTGACATTCAGGATGTGGTCCAAAACTCATTGGAATTATTAGATTTTCCCCATCGTCCCTGTGACTTTTTACTGAGGACATGACTTGCTGTACTGTAGCAAACCCTGGGTCCGTCCGGTGAAATCTGCACAGAAAAGGGGGGATCCCTACATTCAAATACGCATCTGGACAATTTTGCAATGGATTAATTGAGTTTAAAAATTTTCATGCATTCTCATTATCTTACAAGCCTTTCAGAATCCTAATTTTATTCAGCCATTTCTCCTGCTTGTCTCACAAAAAAAAAGATCTAGGAGCCACAGTATGACCTGCTTGTTTCACCAGGAAAGTGCTTGGGTTTGCCTGGCTTTTTTTTAAAACTTCTTTTTTCACTTTCATTTTTTTCATCATGAGGAGAATCAAAAGTAGATTCAATGTCCTGTGCGGTTTTCTTTCTGTGGTGAGTGTAAAAGTTTGAAAGGAAACGCTGTTATTATTCTCTCGTGTGATATTCTCCTATGGGACACTCATTCTGTCGTGGCGAAGAAATGAAGCTATAGCTTTTATGGCTTGAGCTCTTCCTTGGCAGTCTGCTACCACCTGCCTGTTTGGGATTATTTTTACCCTTAATTCAGCGCCTCGATCCTCCGATGCTCCAGGAACACCGAGAGCTGCAGCACTGCCTGGAGTTCAGCAGTGATGCTCATACTGCTCTTGATCAGCTGAACTGCTCCATGGCCTCATCCATCTCCTACTGAACCAGCACTTCACTGACCTCAGTAGGAGCTCGATCAGATCCTAATTGAATATTGGGAAGATAAATTGGGATTGATTCCAGCTGTAGTTTGTAATAAGCCTTTTCATCATAAAATGAAGATAGAAGTAAAATTAATACCAACAGTTCGCTGAATTTTGACCCCAGTTCATTTATTTTGGTCACCGGCTTTTCTCATGCCCAGCTTGAACACAGTTCTAATTCATATATTTTTTAAAACCTGCTAGTCTGTTACTCGGTAATTGGTAATAGGTTATGGTCTTTTCCTTTGCCGTAGTTTTCTGCTTAAGATGAGGATACCTGCGTATTTTCTTCATATTATTTTTCTTCACAGGGCTTCCAAACAAATGAAATTCATTCTGTTTGATTTCTGCTGTTATCGGTCTGTAACACATTGGGATATATTCTGCGCTGGGTAAATGCACACAGCCTTTCCTACCCTCTAAACTCACAGACACATGAACAGAATGCAAAGGGTTTATTGTGTAGGTTTATAGCAGCAAGCCTACAAGCAAGCTGCAGAATACACAATCCATACCAGTCTTTGAATACACTAGTATGTCTCGTGAGCTGTATTGTCCATCAATAGTGAGGAAAAGGCAGCCCAGTGGAGAGCATCTGCACCAGTCCTTTCTCCAGTGAAGGTTTTAGGAATTCTTCTCAAATTAGACATCATCCAGGAAAAATACTGTGATAGTGGTATCGATTCATACTGTGTTTGGAGAGGATATGTTATCTCAACAGGCTGTGGGTCAAATACTGCTTCATAAGTTCTGCAGAGCTGATGTTAAGGATGAAGAGCAATTCTGCATACAGCTTCTGAAGTCCAAAGCACTTAGTAGTCTTCCCAAAGGGAGAAAGAGATCTCAATAGTTATATTTAAATGGTTGTTGGAGGCACTAGGCTTAGGGAAGAAAAAAATCTTCCTTTTCAAAAGATGTTTCCCTGTTTTGACTGGTTTTCATTTCATGGCCGTGGTGCTTTTCAGCAAACCTCATTACACATATCAACAAATCTCCTTCCTTTCAAGTCTGACAGTGTTAATAAAAAGCCGAAGTTGTGACAGTTCTGCTTGTTGACTGTCTGAGCCTGGAACACAAGAGGGAAAACACGATGCCAGTTAACCATGGGAGCTGAAAACTCGGAGAGTAAATACAGTCATTGTACTGAACAAGACGACTTGAAATTCTGTCCACAAAGCGGGTTGTTGCTCTCTTTGGGGACCAACTGCGGAAACTGTTACGCTCTTGTTTTCCTTCTGTGTCCCCAGCATTGACAATTAGAAAGGAAACTACTAATAGCTTTTGAGGTAACTGGCACTAGGAGGAAAACTGTAACTAAGTCCCCAAAGTGGTTTCACTTCTTTTTTTTCGTCTTGCGCTGGGGTAGGTTTATGTCAATGGGGAGTGGGTCACCAGCATTGGAGAAGGAGGCAGCTTCGGGGAACTGGCATTGATCTATGGAACACCCCGGGCCGCCACCGTCAAGGCCAAGACAGATCTCAAGCTCTGGGGCATCGACAGAGACAGCTACAGACGCATTTTAATGGTAAGTTTATGGAGAAGGGCTTGTTTATGGAGTTGATATTTTTTTACTTTCTTTTGTAGCGCCAGCACTTCTATTCTGTGTAGAGAGCACACTGATGATAGAAGGCTGCGCAGTCTGGGCTCCTACATAAAAGAGACAGGACATGACGATAACATTGAGTAACTAAATTAAGGGAACTGAAGGAAAAAGGGAACAAGATTCAGCAGAGAGACGCTGAGTCAGAAATGCAATTGAATAACATTATGCATAACTATTATATGTGAATGAAAACCTCAGGAGGCCTCCATTACCCACCGAAGCTATGCAAATCCTCTCCTTTTCGTGAACCTCAGAATGTCTTTCAGCACTATCCCTTGCCTATGAAGTCTTTGTTTGAACCTGTATTATACTCTTCAAGGCAGGCAATACAAGGTAAATCCAGCTCCACTAAAAAAAGTGTCTCAGTTGGACTGTGCCCTCCATCTTCGTTAGCCAGCACACAGCCACACGTATCATAGGATGGGAGCTGCGGCGTCCCTGCTAATGATTTATTGCTCTGCTCCTTTCAAACTCCCTCATCTCTGCAGCAAAGCTCAACAGACCTGCTGGGCACCTAGGGTGTGTGCTAGCTTATGGATTTGCTGGTGGGTCTTGAGTGGTGAGTTTATAATGGAAACTTTGACAGATTATTAACTTTAGCAATGTCATAACTTTTTTTACGAGTTTGTTTCCAATGTCCATGTGCATATCTTCCTTCTCCATAAAATATTCCTTTCTTTTTGATAATTAACAGACATAATTCTATGTAAAGCCTCTTTCTCAATAGGACTTGTCTCTAAAAGCTGCATTGTTTAATTCTGTTCTGAAGGAAATTATGCTATGCTCTCAGAATAATAAAGGAGTGTGCATTTTGAGATCATCTGTATTTCCAGTGGATGTCATGGATAACAGAAAAATCAAAAAGGAATTGAGTAGATTTTACACTTAAATGATTAGTTCTTAAGCAACAGAGTGTGAGAGTGATCTTTATTTATACGGTGTGATGACTGTTGGATGTCTGTATGAAGCATTGTTGGGTTTTACTCTGTATTTCACAGACTGAGTTCTGTATCGCATAAACGAACATCACACTGACATCTAGAAGACGACATCTGATAGAAATTTACTCTGTCCCAAAATATTCAGCCTGATCACTCCAAGACAAAATAGAGGAATAATGATGAGAAGCATACTGTCTTGTGGATAAGCGGGTTTAATAGTTTTTGAATGCTTCCCAGTACAGGGAAGCAGGCAGTAGAAACTGAGACTTTTCTGCAAGGTATTTCTAAAACAAAGAGCAGGAGAATTTCCTAACAGATTTAAGAGGCACACTCAGCTTATTTGTCCCATGTCCTACATGGATGCAGTAGAGGGGCGACTGAGATAACCGGTGCGATGAACCTGCATGGTGCAAGGAAGAATCCAAAGTATAAAAGAGAAGGAATGTAGGAGGAAAATAAATGTCAGGACAAGCTACATATTCATTGGCTTTTTAAGCATAGCTTTTTACAGCTGCCTGTAACCTTGCTACTAAAGAATTGAAGGGACAGATTCACAGGCCTCGTAGCCTAGAGGTAATTTCAGTTTTAGTGTTGATGAAAATAGTGGTACCTAACATCATCCAACCCTGTGAGCTTTCAGGTTTGGTCATGTGTCCATTACCATCTGATAGCAGCTTTCAAAAGATGAATATCTGATGCAGAAACAGGATTTGACTAAAAGGGTTTAAAGTCCCAAGTGGAAAAGACTGTTTTTAATGCTAGCTTCAGCCATACATACAACTTGAATATTATGGATATACGTATATTTGATTCTAGTGTAGTGCTAAGTGCTTTTCAAATTAATTTACATATTCTCTGAACCAGTGATTGCTGTACCTTACCTAACAAGCTCAGTTTCTGCAGTTGATGAGACCTTTAACTTTCCATAGAAGTGGTTTTTCTCCCTTTCTCTCTTATGTTTTTTTTTACAGTTGGGGCCATGAAAAATTGATTGTCTGTTACATTACATTAGATACCCAGACAGTGTAATTGTAGTATTCCCAATAGTTAGATAGGAAATATTTCAGGTAGCATGGTGAATTAATTGCTGCAGGTATAAAAAATGTCCAATTTTAAGCGCTGTCCACGGTGAATGCAATTTACCCATCCAGACTACATCAACTCTGTCATCTTTTAATTTATTTGTAGGTGCAGCATGGATAATTTCTTTGCTGTAGGTGAAATGAGACACCTATCTTTGTGCATTCGTGTGAGGGCAGGTTACAGTGGCTCTCTGCACATTTCCTCAGGCCTAAGAATTAATTACATCAGGTTTCAGTGGCTGCATTTCATACTTGAAGCTAACTCCACCATTACATGGCTGGTTTTGCTGTGCTTCGTTTCAAGATGTAGTAGTAGTAGCTGCCTTTCAAGTCCCAGAAACATGGTTTCCTGCCGTTTAGCCTCTTACCTTATGTTTCTAGAAAGTTGCTGGATATTTTGGATGCAGGAATGCTTCTGCATTTAAATAAGAGGTAGTAATGTTTAGGATATATTTTGAAATATATCATTTAAGTTGGTTTTAAAACTTGAGAGTGAGCAGGTTTTTCTTTTTTATTTTCTGTTTGCAAATCCTTTTTGTCCAAGGGATCAATCTTTTTTTCTCCCAAAGATATCTTTTTATTTTTCTGTAGTCAGATAAAGCCCCTCCATAACCCCAGAGAGTTTTTTCTTTCCTCTGCATTCCTTCCTGGCCATGACCAGCCCCATGTTTTCTCAGTCTAGTGTTGAAATTTTATTCAAGTTGTAAATATTTATTTGCAAATCGTGCCTTCAGATCCACACTTGCCAAAAAGATTTTATCCTGTCTTGAGACACTTGACTCTCTACCTCATTTCTCCTTGCAGGCTGTTTTGGGTCTTTGCTTCACATTTAGTCATTTCTAGTTTTTATTTTTCCTTAGTGCCATTTTCCCCACTTACGTGTCTCATTGATCCTGACTGGTTTATGGTATGAATAAAATGTATCTCTGGAGGTTTGGGAGTTTGGGTTTTCCTTTTTTTGGATGGACAAAGCCTGATGCAAAAAGTTCCTGCTGGCTTTTAGTTACACTTGTCATCCATTTATTATTTAGCCTGTCCCAAAAGAACTTTGTTAAAACAGATATATTTCTTTATATTTCATTGTCTCAGCTTAGGTGCCATGATGGCTTGAAGGTCACATTCAAGTTTGTTTTAGCAGCTGTGATGATTGTAAATGTTGGGATAGGTGGAGGGTTTTTTGGTCAGGATTTGCAGTGAAATTGCTTGGCTTTTGCTGCAGTCCTTGACAAAGTATTATACCATGAAATTCATTGTACAAGATGGATTACAAAAAAACACTTGAACATGTTCCTCCCTCAGTACACTCACAAATTATCTGTCCATCTGTGTGTTCCGTTTATTTCATGAAATTATCTGTGCTGAGTTGCATACGTTTCACTCTGTTGCAAATTTTTTTATGTATATGTACCCTGTGTGCGCACACACAAGTGCACACGCACATTTATGTATATATTCTATATTTATTTACTTACATTCTTCTGGGAGAGAAGCAAAGGAATTTTTTTGCCACCGGATTCTCATGTAATTGAGTTGCTGAAATGTTGCTGCGCTCTTCTTTGCAATTGGGATTCAAGAGCATCACGAAGTGGGGAACATCCCAGGGTAGTACAATATTTGTATTCTAAATATAGCACATACCACAAATACCAGAGAAGCAAATGTCTGTATCCCAACATCAGATTGATCCCCCAGACAATTCAGTTCCCAGACTGAGGAAATTTGAAGTATTAATTTCTTGTAATTTCTTCTTTAAAAAGGCTTGATTCAGGGTAATGTAACTATCCTCTAGTACCCGTGGTCCAAGATACTTGGCTTTGACAGCGCACTTGCATGGGATACAATACTTTTTGCCTATTTGGCCAACTTTGCTCACTGAACGTGAGTTGTAATATTGGGATGTAAGTCCTGATAAATCAAAGGTAGTCAGTTCCTAATGTTATGCCCTCATTTTGTTTATGCTAGTTTGGCTTTGGTTTACCATCTTTTCACAGCTTTGAACCCGGGAACAAGTTCTTTAACAAGTGTCTTTTTCTACTCAGATAAGATAAAGTCCCAAGGACTTTGTGTTGCCATAAAACGTAGGTTGAGTGGTGGCCAAAACATAAAGCAAATCCGAAGCCTGCAATCCATCTGACATCTGTGCAATATAGCACCAGGATCTTGCGGGCTATTTTGTTTTCACGGTCGATATGCATGGTGACTCTTTCTTTCATGCTCCTGCAAGAATGTACACCCAAAGCATCATTCGATATCAGGTTTATGCAGGGATTAAACAGGGCTGGAGCCGTCCAGAAGGCCATTCCGGCACCTCCTACCAGGATAACTCTTTTTATTTGAAATTCGAGCCATGCTTTGCCTCTTGGTTTGCCATTTGTTTGGCTTCTTAATGAAGGTGGGGATTTCTAGGAAGGACCCGATCAACTCCACCTGAAAAAAATGGAGCAATAAAGAAGATATGAAGAGTGCTGGAGGGACAAAGCAAAGAGGTGAGCAGAGGGGAAGAGAGACAGAGACTGGACTTGAGGAAGAAAAAAATGGAAGAAAACAGGGAAAGCAAAGGGGCAGTTGGAAAAGAGATGCAACAGTCCTATTCAACAAGACCTGCTGTTATCTCCGGGGCATTCATTTTTCCTAGCCTGTGTATTGCTTAAGTTTAGCCTAGGACTTGCTACATTTTTAAGTGGTCCTAAAACTGACTTTGAGCTGATTTCTGGGTGGATTTCACAAATGCAAGTGATCTTGTTTCTCCTTGGGACTGTTTCAGGGAGGAGCACTGCAGCTTAGAATATTAACGAGTCTTCGTAGTTAGTGGGAACCACTGTCTTTAAGAAGATGAGCTTATGCATGACAGCTCAGAACCGGGGAGAAAGTGAACAAAGGGAAGGAGAGAGAGGGAGAAGCAGCGACTATTGAAATAAGATATTAATAGGTTAGAAAAATCAGAATTAATAAAGACTTTTAAAAACATGCCATCAAGAACCCTGCCAGTGCAGAATTATTCATGTACATTTACTATTGTTTTTATCTGGCTCAAGCAGCACGATTTCTGCTGCTTCCCTTAGGAAACTTTTCTGCAAGAGAATAATTCTTGCATTGGGAAAACTTTTTTGATATTGATCTTAAATTAGATTTTCTTAATTTTCTCCTATTACTTCGAGTTATTTCAAGTTATGCTGTACTAAATTGTCCTCTCTTTCTGTCATGTATCTGTAGATTATTATCACTGTCTACCTAAAACGCTTGCAACAATGCGTGCTAGCTATGAGCATGGCATACCTATGATCCCAGTGTTGAGCTGACATATACAGGCTGAATTTGTTTTGCTCCTTCCTTATCGGCTCTCCCCGAGTGTTTTAGCATTTCTTCAGGCTCTGTTTGGTTTGGGAGCACTTTTCTGGAGAAGAGGTACCGAGACAAGAGTGTAGCACACCAGGCGCCATCACATCCGAGCCATGGAGATGGAGCCTCTAAACTTCATTCCTGGATGATGTCTTTGAGTATACAGACCAAAATAGCCTTGGCTGTATTCTTGTTGCAGTCTGATGTTGCAAATCAGGTCTCATCTACTGTCTGTAAATCTCTTTCAGCTTTACAACTTTCCAGTCTTCTTCCATTTGTCAAACATTAGTGCTTTGGATTTTTTTTTTTTATTTGCATTTCTTAGCTGTATTTTCCAAACAGAAGTTCATTCTATTATTTTCTACTTCCATTTTGAATGTCTCCAGGTTTGTTCTTGTTATTTTCCTGTCCTGGCAAGCTATCATAGTATCTCTTAGTCTGCAGATATCGTTATTGTCTGATTTGTTGCTGCTTCTAGAAGATCCATGAAAATATTGCATAAGACTTAGCACATGTCCCAGGGAGTGTGCCAGTCAACACTTCTGCAGAAACAACTTGAAGGGTAGGAGAAGAGGTTATGCTGGTGTTCATATCCCTGGCCTCAATAATTTGGGTAAAGCAACTAGACCAAATAAAACAGGTATAAAAAGGACATGAGGAGGTGATAATATGCCAATGGGAGGGGATGAGAGGGGAATATTAGGCTGATCAAGGAAGGTGGGAAGTAGGCATGTTCTCTGTTTCATGGGGAGGAAAAGATCATTAATACCAATGGAAATAAGCACATACTTGGGTTGTTTGTAGGATTTCTACTGCTGCATTGTTTTTAGCTTATGTTGAGTAGTGTTCTCTCGAAAGCTCGAGCAGGAAAATGCACTCAAGTGAAAACAATGTGCGTGAGGGTGAGCCAGGCTTCTCCTTTCTGGAGGAGAAACTGGGGTCTGGAAACTGTGCCGATCAGCATCCAGCCTCGTGTGTTCTGAAAATGCAAAGACAGCTTCTGTGCCTGCCTGGGCACCCTGAGGTGATGCTCTGCTGTCGGGTGGCTCATGCCACCCTGGAGACTGTTGTTTGTCTCCTGCGGGAGAGATGGAAGGTTGGATGGAGCCATCCTGCAGGCAGAGTCGTGAGCTATCAGTTGGGTCACCTTGGGTTTCAGTGCACGTGCTGGGAAACAGGACTCCTGAGCCTCAACCAGCAGTTCTTCTGTAGGCTCTTGTTCTCCCTTACCTTTGTGGCATCATTCTGAGACGTGGGATATTTAAGACAGTGAAGCTGTGCATTAAGTGGAGTTCCACTGAGGTTCTAGATACTATCACAATACAAAAAATGATGATAGCACATTTAATTAATTCTTTCCACTTCAGTTTTGCTTTTGCGCTTGTCTTCTAGGTGGATTCTGTACCGCTGCCCTGGCTTAGTTTAGCCAAGAACCAACCCACCCATTTTCCTGTAGGAAGTGATGGGCTCTTGCTCTCCGGGCCAGGCGGGATGCCTGCAATTCTTACCTTCCTGGGTCTTGTCTGCGTCTCTAAATACTTGAAGCTGTGGTCAGGTGTCATTTATGGCTACTGATTACTGCTTCTTAAAATTCATCTGTGTCCGCAAGTCATTTAAAAAGCATTTTCCACATCTGTCCCTGGGTGCCCCAGCCCATCAAACTAAACCACCAATCTGGTTTTCCACAGCTGTCAATTTTGCTGTTCTTGTTTCCACTCGATTGCAGGGAGGAAAGCAACAACTGCGCAGTGTCCAGGTTTCCATTCTTTGTCTCGCAATGAGCTGTCAGGATCTGGCGTGGTTTGCAGAGCCTCCTCCGTTTGAAGTTCTTTTTTTTTTTTTTTTTCTTTCTTTCTGGCACTTCAAATACTTTCGGGGGCCCCCGAGGTTGAGAACCAGGTTTGTCAGACAGAGAGGTCAGACGAGGGTTACCGATGCTATCGCTGAGAGGCGAACTGTCATCACCAGACTCGGAAATTATGAACGGGGTGTGGAGGGGGAGACCTTGGTAGCTGCTGCTGCTGATGATTCAGAGGTACCTGGGAAGAGTGGCAGCTCCTGACGGTGCTGCGGCTGTTTCGGAGAGGGGTGCAAACGGGAGCTGTCCCCAGGTGGGAGCACCCAGCAGCTTCTGCCGATGCCAAGGCCTGCTGATGTTGGTGGAAGGATTCCCGCAGCTTTGGTGGTCGTTGGATCAAGCCCCACCTGCACAATGAGTGTAGGAAGAGGGACAGTATTTAATTCTTAGTTATATCATTGCACTTGAGGACACCAGCCTTTTCTGTTTTCATACTTTCATGCATTTCTGGATGCTTTGACAGTGGAGGGTAAAATGTTTCTTCTCCTTTTCCTTTGTCTATCCCCACTTTCTGCCTCTGCTTCCAGCACTTTCTAGTGCTCACTCGGAGACAGAGGAATGGAGAAGTGGCTTTTTCTGTGGCACATACTGACATTTGCTTCTGTCTTTTCTGCCCAGCCCATAAGTAAATGCCATCTTTATTTCCCCTTTCTTCTGAGGAAGGATGTATCATCTTTTGCTGTACTCCTGCCTTGTAGATTTGACAGGCAGGCACCAGGCAGCCTTCGACATCCACGGGGAATCTACCCAGGCAGAAACAATGCGGGCTGTCATATCACAGTGTGGAATAAACTGCACAGTACCGAGGAAGACCCTGGAGTTCCTCTTTGGTACATGGGAAGGTTTTCTTTTCAAGTCATTTGTGTCTCTGCAGAAGGAGTTAAGGATGAATTAAGTATTTTTGCATTGGTAAAACTGCATCGTATTTATTCATACCTGAACCTCCTTCAGAAATGCGTGCTGGAATGGCTACTTACGGTTTCTGTCTGTGGTGATCCAACACTATGTAAGCAGAAGCTTTCTCAGTAATTTATCACACAATAAAATCTTAGTAGAGTGGGAACGACTGTGCTGGTGGCTGCACATGCATTGATGGATTGTCTGCTCCAAAACGCTTAAATCTTGTTAAAATAATAATATGAATGGGTTGCTCAGCAGTAACAATGCATACAACACTATACAGAATATAAACCAGGCTTACAGATAAACGCTCTTGGCATTAAAGAGGTTTTAAGCTAAAAGGCTGGGACCCATGAGGGGGACATTTTAAGTTTTATCCTACTTTGTAATTGTAAATTCCCTTCCAGCAGGGCCTCATTGGTAACAAGATATATATTGAATTAGCTAAACAGTTAATTGATGAAGCTCTGGCTTTAAAATGAGTGCCTGTAAATAATGGCTACAATTCATCCATGGTGTCCAGTAACACCAGTGAAGTCAGTGAAATTACACCAGGATTGCATTTGATTCCTTCTGTCTTCGCTTATCAGCAATAGAACTTGCCCAGACATTTTATGGGGAAACATTTGCCTTAGGCTGTTTATGCTGGCTGGGCTTAAGGTTTGGAAGGGGAGGTGAAAAAAAAAAAGAGCAGCTGTAGGAAGAAATCACAAAAATACTTTGTGTAATGTTCTACCTCCTTTTTCTCTCTCCTTTAATAACAGGGCAGCACGCTGAGGAAGCGGAAGATGTATGAAGAATTCCTGAGCAAGGTCTCCATTTTGGGTCAGTTGCCCTTTGGACTTTCCTGTTAGTTCCTCTGTTATATGTGTTGGCAGAATGAATTTTGGTCTTTGATGGCACGATGAAAGCAATGGTGGTCAAACAGAAGGCCTCACGGTTGCATCGTTTCCGAAGGAATGAAAGCGTAAAGGGCCCTTTTTAGGACTTGTTTTTCTCATTCTTTAACACGCACTGAGCATTTGTTTGAAGGGCAAATCTTCCCTTAAATATGGGAGCAGGCATTCACTGGTAACCCTTTGGTAGCTGCTGTTGCAGTAGAGACCATATGGATAGAGGAGAAAGCAGTGCAGAGATGTGAATTTGTCATAAAATCTAGTTACATCCTTCCAGGTGACAGGGGAGAAGCTTTTTCCTGTAAGAATACTGTATTTATGTGAACTAAACACACTAACCTCACAAATCAAAATGGACTGATTTTTTTTTTCTTCTGTGTATTTTACAGCCCCTGTCTCACATTCTTAAAACATCTGTTTAGCTTCTTGTCCTTGGATTTTGTTGCCCTTTGATTAATGTGATAGCCACAAAATTTGGACATGTTCTTGATGGCCTTCAGTAGGAAAAACAACAAACCCATAATGCCTGACCAATCAATCACCATTAGGAGAACAAAAGCTTCTAATAAGGAGGACAGTGTTAGACAGTACAATGAAATGTTGGTGCTGTAGGAGAAACATCAAGTTTCTGCTGGGGCTATCTTGAAAAAAAACCCCACAACAGTACAGGATTAATTTGCTATATAATTAAAATACTTATATTTCTATTTAAACAACTTTCTTTTCTTGTTTAAGGTAATCCTCTACCATTTGAGCTTATTTACCTGAAATATGAGAGTCTTAGTGAAAATGTACTTGAACTTCTGCAAGGTGCTATGCATGAAATTTTCAATTACATTTGTATGCTTAAAGTAAGGCCAAGTATGTTGCTCACTTATTAATGAAGTTTTCATCATTTAAATGCCTTATTTCGTGCTTAATTTAAATCTTCCTAAGTTAAGAGCACAAATTATACCAAATTACAGTGAGTATTTAAAGAAAAAAGGATCTCTGTACCTGCACTAATGAGAAGCAATTACAACAATGAGACATCTCAAAACAATTTCAGAGTAGAAAGGTTATTCAAAGATGTGCTTCCTTAAACATGCGGTTTGCAATATAATTATATCCTAGTTTGTGGTATGGCTTTTCAATCTCAGTAAAAGTGAGGTAGGGCTTCAAGATTTGAACCCTTTTTTTTAAGTACGAAAAAGCACCAGACAAAATAACGCATCATTTCAGGAGCATTGAGAATTTAGGTGAAATGTGTAAGGATCTATTATTTCACACGTCTAAAAAGTAGACGACAGCTGGGAAACAGAAAGGTATTCTAGAAATCTCAACACAGCACTGAGAAGTCCACTTCATGCCTTAGTGTGGTCAGAACTTGGTGATTTCATGGTGGAAAATCCTCTATCTCCTTCTTATGTATATTTTTTCAAGGCTTGCGTAGTGTCTGTAGCTAGCCATATAGCTGTAAGAGCAATTATTATTTTTTTAATCTAAGGATTTTTTAGCTTTTCAGTAGTGTATTGATCAAGATTTGAGAAAACTAATTGTTTAGAATCTTTCTTCTGGAGTTGAATTAAATGTAAAGCCATGCATTGATACATACAATTTAGAAATTGCAAAAAATTGCATATGGTCTACTTTATTTGATGCTTGACTTCAACTCTGCAACTTAAAACTTTAGGAGTTTTATCATGTACAATCATCTTCTATATAGTGCCCTGTTTGCAAGAACCATTAACCAATGTATTTGTAGTGGTACAATTCCCTTAGACAAAAGAGAGACACTTCGTGACTACAGCTAGAATTAGCTTTGAATTTTTCATAAAGCCAACTGAAGAAGAAGTTTCAAGAGACTCTTTCTTTTCATTGTTAATTACCGAGTTCTTTTAAAAAAAAAATATGAAAAAGCCTACTCTAGTCTGTATGAAAGAGTTTTATGCTTATTTTTAGTCAAACAGAGCACTTTTTGAATGTTGCATTGGCAATATGGGCTTGGTCTTTGATATTAATTCTTCTGCAGCAAAGGTCACAAATACAGCAGGAAAGTAAGTGGATTAGTGATGATAGGTGGGGAAAATATTGGAAATCATCATTTCTCAAACAGCAACAGAAAGTGGCATAAAAACATGAAGACTTATGTGTGTCAGGCAACTCAAAACTTACCTTTGGTGCATTGATCACTGTGATCTGGTTTTGTTACTAGAGCCAGTGTGTGCTTCTGAGCTCAGCCAAGAGGCTTTTTAACTTTTAAAGAACAAAATTTTTTAACTTTTAAAGAACAAATACTTCTAAGCAATATTTTTAACAAAATGGGGAAACCAGAGTCTGAGAGAACAGCCCAGATCTAATCCTGGTGTCAGAAAATGTGTCTTGACTTATATTAGTTCAATAATTCATCATAAGTAAGAATCAGCAGAGCTCTAGTATGTGAATTTTAGCCCAGCTTTTTGAGGCAGCGAAGGTTGTATCATTATATTATCTGTTTCTTTTAATAACTTTTAAACCTGTCACTTCTTTCAGTCAAATCTGATAAAAGTACAGAAGTTCAAGCGCAATTCGTTGTCTTGAATTCTCATGCAAATGGTAGAGAGACACGGGTTGGCACCCCTCATCTCCCCGAGGGTAGGATGGGTAAAATTCATCCCCGGGAAAAGGCAGGAGGAGGACGGCAGCCCTGGACCAGCTGCTGTGCAGGCTGTCCCTCGCCTTGTGGGTATGGCCGGGGATTTGTGGCAGCTGCAGGTGGGGGATAAGGACACGGAGGCACAGGAAGCAGGCTGTGTTAGCTCCATTCCTCATAAAACACACCGGTAATTTTTTTCTTATTGAAGTTTACTTTGAAGTTTTCTAACTTTTCTCTCTAAGTGGGAGAATGAAAAGAAAAACACTTTGTAAACCATCCCGCTGGCAAATGAAACAGAGGTGCCGCTTCAAACGTCCATCCTGAGCCTTCGCTCTCACTGCCACCCACACCACCAGGGTCTTGCTGTTGGCTTCAGCCCTGCCTGGTCTCACCCACGGGGGAAGTGTCATCTCTTAGGTCGGCACTTTGGCATCACTTATCTAGCGGGCCATCAGTAACCGGCTGAGAGCAACTCTGACGAAAAGACAGTAGGACTTGTTCTGACATCTGGTGTGGGATGCAGTAAGAAGATCTCCGTGCTCCCGTATCGCTGGTATCTCCAAACAGCTCCTAGGCTGCTCCAATCCGCTGCAGCACCAGGGCAGCGCAGATCAGATCGCAGGCGTAGGGAACTGGAGCCAACTTTTCCTGTCCAACTTTTAAGATTATTATCTGGGTGATTACTAAAGTTTAAGACACAATGAATAAATACATTCATGTTCCCCAACTGGAGGTTCATGCAAAGTGCCTGCATGAAAGAAATGTTTCTTTTCTAACAGAACCAGGCATAGCAGAGCTGTCAGTTTACATACAAATCTTCAGCCAAAGTTAGAGTCTTTTTATAATACAGTTTTATGATCTTCAATATTTTAGAGTCCCTGGACAAATGGGAGCGGCTGACAGTGGCTGATGCACTGGAACCTGTCCAGTTTGAAGACGGAGAAAAAATTGTTGTGCAGGGAGAGCCCGGTGATGATTTCTTCATTATTACAGAGGTAAGATTGGCATCCTGATAAGCTCTGTGATTTCCTGGTAAAGATCAAGACTTTGTATTAAAGAGATATGGGTTCAGTTTAATCTCTTTCTTCAGCATAAATCTGAACTCACTCAAACCAGAACAATTGCTCAAAATTCAAATTAATTCCGATACCAGTTCCGTGGAAATGTCTTAAGTGGGACCATCCCTGATTTCCAGTAAATTGAAGATACAGAGGAATTTTGAGGTGTGTCTACTGTCTCTACTGTTGCTACACGAGATTTTTCTTGTTTAAATTGCCAGTGCTTTAACCAGGCTGGCCAGCTACACGGTGCATTGATCCTCGTTCCCAAAGGGACTTACAGGGGAAGTCACAAGCGAACATCTGTAAACTGGAGCAGGAGACCTGATCTGAAAATGGATAATTTGTTCTTTGTTTTGCCTTAAACTCAGTCCAAATGGCTGAGCCATTTTCTTGTTTACTCTCACAGAGGCAGACAAATCTGTCAGGCAGCTGAAAATGCTGACATCTTTTTGGGAGATTATCTGACACTTCAGTTCCACCATCTCACTTCTGCAAACAGATGCTGATGGGGTTTTTCCTCCCTCTCTGACATAAATATTTGGATCCTTGCTATGTCACACAAATATCTAGGCACTGTGATATAACAAGTTATAAAAAGGTATTAGAGAGACTCAGACTAAAAATAACAAATCAGCGTTAGGCTATGATTGTGCATGTATTGAAGTACATACTTCTCAGTACCAGCTGTGAGTGTTCATACACAAATATATAGACTGGGAGTGACCAACACATGGCGGTGGGGTGACAGTTCAAGTGCAGGTGCCAGGCCCCACGTTACGTGGCCAGGAACGAGGCAGTGGTGGCACAGGAGCTAGGAGGCAACCTCGGTCCCTCACTGTGGGAGAAGGTGGGTCAGATGGATGTAAGGAAGCCGGTGTCATTGTGTTCCCTTGGGATCCAGTTGTATGTACCCAGGGTATGTCTCTGTCAGGCTGCTGTGTTGTGATGGGATTTAGGGGAAAAGAGATCCTGCCCCACTCAGGGGGTAAAGGGCTTTACAGCATCAACTGCAAATGGCTTAGAGGCCAACAGGTTGGGTTTTTTTCGCTTGCTCCTTATCTGTGAATTTTTGGACAGGTGCCTCTATCCAAGGCAGCCAGGATTTGGTTCTTAATCAATATCTGACACTTAAAATTCCATTCTCTATTTCCTCTTGAGTGTTGGATGCTGGTGCTGGAGTACACACTCGATTTATGAACACAGTTTCTCTTCTGATGCTCACAAAATTGTCGGTGCAAATAACTGTGCCTGTATATCACACAGTGGGACACTTAAGGAACTTAAAATATGTGACGCGCAGTGTCCCTTCAAAACAATACTGTCAGAATAAAAGAGACTAATACTAGATAGGGATTATTTTTCATTATCAAGATACTTAGTATATAAGAAAATTTTTTATTTCTACTAGTGTTCCTATGTGTCCTGTTATTCCTTACAGTAGCATGAGACTAGGAAAACCTGATTTTCTTAGCCATCGAATCCCATGTGGAAAATTGGCAGCTTGCTTAAGAATTACCAAGGGCCTTTATTTCCCTCTCTTGATGGAACAGCTGTTAAGACTTGAATGGGTAGAAAAGTATTAACACTGCATACTGCATAGTCATAAAGTATCTGCTCACCTCGCCCTTCCACTATAAATCTGATATAGTTTCGCAGTTTGGAAATTGCCTATATTTTTCTGCATTAAAGAGTGAACATCCAATATCAACTATTTCTTGTGCTGCAGTAGTATTTGTGCCCGCTCACACATAGCTTAAGCTTTGTATTTTAAACCTGTTTTCACAGGAGTTTACATCTTTGATGTTAAACTTTTCTGCAGGAGAGCTGATGTGAGTCGCCAGGAACACATTATTCTACAAACTGGTTGAAAGTAGTTTTGGCTGGTTTGTTGTCACAATATGTTGAAAAGTCATTAGCTTCTTTTATATGTTTTTTGATGTTTGTGGCCTTATAATCCAAAACGCTCAAAATGCAGCCAATTGGTTTGGCTGCTATACATATAGAAAGCATTTCATATATCACCAGAATGCAGCCTCCTTCGGAGTACTCTATGTCCATTAGTACAAAGCTAAGCTTTGCCATGCAATTTTGGGGCAAGGCACTTATTTATTATAACCCATGGTCATTCATGGCATGCTTCAGTCAAATCAGTTCCCGATATACACAGCTTTGGTGCACCAGCATCACGAATACTGGCTCCAAGTGGGATCTTGTGAATCCTATTGTAAAAGCTTTTCTAAGGCACCCAGGACTACCCATGGATTTAAAATTGTTTGCACAGTTTTGTATGAACTTCATAAATTAACGATTCATTGCTGATTGGCCTGAAATGCTGCCCTCCTCTGTCACATCCCTGTGAGATACCATCTTTTTAGCATATTGGTCCTGCAGAAGAACATAGTGAATTGGCACCTTCACGATTTGCAGACTGAAGCGCAACCATGAAACCCTTTTGAAAGGGAGACTTCCAGCCTCCATGATGATCAGAACAGCAATTCCTGCTTTAAACCAGGAATATCATCCTGCTTAGGATGGACAAGAATATTTAGTCTCCCCCTTCTGTCTAGCAAGCACATTGACCTTTTCTCCTTTTTTCTTAGTATAACCTTTTCTTCACGGCTTTCTGTCCACCTTCTTATCTTCAGTGTTGCACAGATCATAGTGGGGTGCAGGTTATTTGAGATGCAGGCTGTATGCATGAAAATGCTACAGTGCCCCATGGAGAGCAAGGCTGCAGCAGGAGCTCAGCCAAATTATTAGAATAACAGAAAATGTGCACAGGGAAGCGTCACAGGAAACCAGGGCTTTTTAAGTTCACTGCCCACAAAGCTGTTTATGGTTCATTTTTTGTTAAAGAGTCTAATGAGAAAAGTATTACGCTGAGATTCCAGCACAGCTACAGTTTTTCTGCCATCCTAAATCTTCACAGGCACCAGTAAGATGTTTACTTGCAGTAGGTTGGGTGCTTTTCCATTTAAATCTCAAGCAGCCTTCAACAAGATTTAGTTTTAATATTTAAAGGCTGTGATTTTTTCCAGAGATAGAATTATTTTAATGTTTATACCATATTCCTTAATTTGAAGATAGGATCAGAAGTGAATGTCTGCTTACAAAAGCAAAGTAACCGCTTCTGTGAGATTGATTGACTACACTTGAAATTGGTAACTAAAAAAACCCAAAAACTCAGAAAAAAAGAAGCAGCCCTGCAGTTTCTGTATTTTCAATATTTCCAGGTCTTATTTTCCCACTCTGGTTTTCACACAACAAACTCGGGCTTTCCCAGACCAGACAGATGTGGAATGTATCTGCTGGATTCCAAGGTCATGGAATTATCCCATATGAGATTCCTGGCACAGAGGTGAAAAACTTTAAGCACCATGAAACAATTGTTGCCATAAAGAATTATATTTTGGCAAGCGTGAATCATAACAGATGTACAGTTTCTAACAAATAAATTTGCAGTTGTATTGTACACTGCCACACTGTGTACCCAGCAGTAGGGAGGATTTATTCATCTGACTTCAGATAACGCAAATATTTTTAGCTAGCATTTTAAAGTGGTAGCTTGCAAAGGCATGTGAGCTTTGCGGAGTTAAATATCCCAGCAAATGTTAAGTCCCTTTAAATGAAATGCCAGTTGAATGGGGGCTGATTTTATTCCCAGCTCGTGCTTTGCCACTGACTTCAGCTCGAACAGTAGTTCAAACTAGTGTAGTAGTGCTCTGAAACTGGAAAGAAATGAGGTTTATGCTGTTGTCTAGGTTACTGAGAAAGGTAGTGACAATAGTATTAAAAATAGCGGTTATGATCATGTACCACTCTCTTAAGTTCAGCTTCAAACCTGACTGGGTGGCACAGCACCTCAGAAAGTCCGTAACGCAGCTGCCAAAAATGCGGGGACCTGCAGCCGTGAAGAGCCCTGCTGGGTCTTCCAGCTCCCACCCCTCCCCATGTCAGATCATTTGGATCTACTTGTCAGGACCGAGCACCGTATATGGCACATGGATATTGTCACGGGACTCTGCCGACTGTGCTCAGGGAGTCTTTTAATCTCAGCTGCATACTGAGAGCTTGCTGAACTGCTGCCATATGGCCCTAATACTCCATAAAGTTTGACACGGCTTAAGAAAAATGCATGCACAGACACAAACGTACGCAGGTGTGGGAGGAGAGAACAGCAAAAGGTTTATAATAGTGCCACACTGCGCCCGAAGAGCACAGCTTGTAACTGTCCTTTAAATGTGCTCTCTCTCTCTCTCTCTCTCCGTAGCCTGTCATCTCCTTGGAGGACAGTTTTGGTTTAAGTGGTGCAGAAAGCAAAGAAATAAAACTGCATGAGAAGCAAAACATTTCCAATTAATAGTTGGTCGAGTTGCCCAGCATGCAGCAGCCTAAAAATAAAAGACCTAAAAATAGAAGATAATTCACAGGAGAAAATTCAAGGAGAAATGGACCCATTGTATCGAGTACTTTCACATTAGATTTTTGTTTTTAACTTTAAAAACTATTATATTAAATTGTAGATTAGTGCTAAGTCACAGGGGGTAGTTGCTCCCTCCTCTGCAACTCCTTTGTGAAAAGCACTTCAAAAAAAGCTGAGAATTTGTGTTCTTTGTTACTATCCTGCTGGTTAGAGAGGAAGCAGAGTCAGGGCATCTGATTTTCAGTCTCACCTGTATTATCAGTTCATTCTGTGGGCAGAACGTCACCGTCCCTGTTTCCCCATCAGCAGGAATAATCCTAATGGCACTTCATACAGGTGAGCAAAAGCTTAATGGGAAGAGGCATAATGTATCTGTCAGTACTGAAACCAGGCAATGGGAATAGCACAAAATTGGCGAATAAGGGAACCATTTTCATTGATAGTGCAGAAAACCTTCCAGAATTATCACATAGAGCTGCCCGATTGACAAACATAAATAAAATTAGTTGGTAATGATTATTTGTCCAGCACTATTCTTGGCTGATTGCGTTGAAAACAGTCCTGTAATCCTCGGGGGGCTGCTAGCTTTCATGCTGCTGTTGACATTTCAAGTCAGGGCCACAAACTGGTTCCAGTCTGGGCAGGATCCGCTGTGAGTTCTTGCTGAGAGTGTACTTGAGATACTGTCCTGTAGGTGAAATCAGTGTTTCCAGCCCCGCTGACACTCTTGGCACGCTATGGAGTCTGCTATGTCTCTGCACAAACGTAGTTCAAAGCCTTGTTAGGTGGAACAGTGTTTGTAAACTCTTCCTACCATGGTAACGTGCACCAACAGAGGAAGGTCCTCGGTCTAACTCGGAAGGGTGCTCCGTTCTTCACAGAATTGGGCCTTTTTGTAGGAAAAGTCGACTTGAGTCTTAAATTGCACAACAAGCATCCGAAGATTTATGATTTAAAAGCTCCTTAAGAAGGAAAACAAAAAAGAAAAATAATAGCCCAATTGTTTCCTGCTCTAAATTGTTGCTCTTTGACTTTCTAACCCAAGAGAGACCCCTTTGGCACCTACCTCTGCGACAGGCTGGAGAACTACAAAGTAAACGTCTTCCGTATGGTTAATGAAGTCACTGCCTTAGGCACACTCTGCTATCACACCTGATAATCTCTTTAAAAACACAGTGTGATTAATTATTAATTAGGAAGATGAATGTTGTCTAGAAAAGGAGTTTCAAAGGCTACAATCCGAACTGCTTAGTGTTACCGGGATTTTGTTGATACCGAAAATGTTTGTCAAAGGCAGTCTACAGTGACTCCTAATATACCTAATAAACAAAATATACCGAATAAACAGAGCCAGCAGTCACTGAGGGCTCTGTACTTTGCTTATTTTTAACTGCAGAGACATTGTTTCCCATAGAGCTCTTACAGGAAAGGTACATTCCGTTTTCTTGCTATCACCTGGTTGTGTGGGAGCAATAGCGTTTCCATTGGCCCTGCTTCAAAGTTCATCTGTGTTCAGGTTGGCTTTTTTTGAGGGCCAGCTGATGTCAAAGATTGAATGTTAGGTGTGTGATTGGGTCCCATCCTGACTAGGGATGGAGGTGAAGTATTTTGCTGAGTCAAAGAGACTAAAACGTCAGCTTAGCCCAGCTCTTATTAAACTCAGTTTAACTTCAACTTCCGTGGGCAGTGGATCAGGCTGCATATACATGCAATATCCATATGCATGCAATCTTGAGCGCATCTTTATCTCTCCTCTGTCAGAAAGGGACAGTGTTTCATGGGAAGCAACTGGCTGCTCCCCTTCTTCTTCCCACCCCATGGAAGACCTGTCAGTGACTGCAGGTTTTGGTCATTCCTTCCACCTCTTTTCTCTAGCCCCGCTAATAACCACTGCAATGCAGTCATCTACAGTAATTTCTGCAAAATCTGAAACCTCAGAAGTGATGTATGATGGAGCATTTTCTTAACAATTTTGTGAAACTTCAGATTAGCCAATATTTCTAGTCTATTTTAGAACTTTGCAGATTTTGTTCCTCGTTTGTGGCAGAAACCAGGACAACTGTATGTAAATTCTGTGAGTTGCTATGAACCCAGAGACTGGAGAATAATGTATAATAGTTTAAAAATGTACGGTTAAAAAAATACTGTCAAACCCAGTCATGACTCAATCTTGAGTCCACAATCAGAATTAAGTCCTCTTGCATCATCCTACTCCAACACCATTAGGATCAGCTAGCTTTTATATTATAAAAATGAAGCTTTTTTAAAAAGAGGTCTGATGGATAGGAAAACAATGTAAAACCAATATACATAGCTTGTTATGGAAAAAAATTCTCACCTGGATTGGCACACCCATGTGGTATGACCAAATAATTTTAAGAGTCGTAATAACTGCGGTCCTGCACATGGGTCAGAGCAATCCCAAGCACAACTACAGGCTGGGTGGAGAATGGATTGAAAGCAGCCCTGAGGAGAAGGACTTGGGAGTGTTGGTTGATGAGAAACTCAACGTGACCCAGCAATGTGTGCTTGCGGCCCAGAAAGCCAACCGTGTCCTGGGCTGCATCAAAAGCAGTGTGACCAGCAGGTCGAGGGAGGGGATTCTCCTCCTTTACTCTGCTCTCATGAGAACCTACCTGCAGTACTGCATCCAGCTCTGGGGCCTCCAACATAAGAAGGACATGGAGCTGTTGGAGCGAGTCCAGAGGAGGCCACAAAGCTGATCCGAGGGCTGGAGCACCTCTGCTATGAGGACACACTGAGAGAGTTGAGGTTGTCCGGCCTGGAGAAGAGAAGGCTCCAGGGAGACCTTAGAGCACCTTCCAGTCCCTGAAGGGGCTACAGGAAAGCTGGAGAGGGACTGGTGACAAGGGCAGGGAGTGATAGGACTTAACTGTCATACATGAACATCTCATGAACTTTACTGGGTTTATCCTCACTACACCTGTGTGATGAGGCGCGTGAAGCAACCTCCACATTGCATGGTGCAGTCTGAAGCACGGGCACAAGAATTAAGATAGTTCTTCATTCCTGCTGAAAACAACCAACGGGAATGAGGCAACTTGGAGGTCTGTACCTTCATGATTTCGCTCACAGAAGGTCTAAGGCAGAGAAGCAACGTTGGCCCTATGGCCAGCATCCCAGGCTGACACATCAACTGACCATCCTTTTTCCTGTACGCTAAATTTTACCACCCAGAAATGATGGGTGTTATTTTCTGCTGCAGCTTATGTGGAAGTCACTTGCACTTTGTGTTGCTGACTGAAATTTGTTTATTTCTTCCCTTGGTTTTGTATAAAAGTCTTTCATAAATCAAAGGTTGGCAAATAATAAAAATCCCAAGATTATTTACTGGCTAAAGGAATATTTGCAGTGTCTTTGGCTACATAGTTCAAAGGATTTGTCTTGTCTTGGAAACTAGCCCTAGAACTGCTGATCCTTAGCTGTAACATAAAAGCCGTCCCAGGAATGATGCTATCAGCAGTCCCAAAGGGCTAAAATGGCAGCTGAGGAGTGATATGCTAGTGGTCTTCCAGGACGTTGCGACTGAGAACATTGCTTATGCCAGCATCATGAGGTACATGCAGGACTTGCTGTGCTGCTCTGTATCACTGGGACGTAGGTAAACTTAGGTCTTGAAGCAAAACCACCGGGAGGATGCAGTGCAGCCGTACTATTCTCAAAGGCTTAAAAGTAGTTTTCATAACCTCT
Source organism: Balearica regulorum gibbericeps (assembly GCF_011004875.1). Lineage (NCBI taxonomy): Eukaryota > Metazoa > Chordata > Aves > Gruiformes > Gruidae > Balearica > Balearica regulorum. The sequence goes on from NC_046198.1 coordinate 14,238,259, forward strand.
CTTTTGCACATGCTATACCCAGTGCAAAAAAATGTGTGTGAATGTTTCCCCAGTTCACTTTTGACATGACAACTTGTGTAGGAGTCTTCAGTCTCATTCAGCTGTAATTTAAAACATCTGATTTGTAAACCCATAAAATTGAAGTTTATGCTGGAAACACAGGCACACCCTGGCCTCTTACCACTATAGGATACGTGGAAAACTGGGAGATCGTTTGGTGTGCAGAGAACTAAAACCCAAAGTTAGTAATTGGCAGTTTCATTCTTAATATATACATACTCCATTTGAATTTTCATAAAAATCAGAGTGCTAGCTTTTCTCCATGTTCAAAACAGCCTATGACTTTTTATTTAGCTAATACTTGCTTTAAGGTTTGGCTGATGCTTTGGCTCTTCTCTCTTTAGTCTTGTCCAGTAGTGTCCTCCTACCATGGATGTCTGCAAAAGCAGCGGATGTTCCCAGGTAACAAAATACCTCTCGGTGTGAGTAAGGAGAGCAGCACGGGCTGTTTACCCCTCAAGGTTTTCAGGAGGTTCTCAGGATCCTTATAAGCTCTTTCGGCATTGAAGACCGAGTTCACAAGCCCTGATTCAAAGCACTTAGTCAACGTGACCAAAAACTTTATCGCCCGAGGCACATGAAATCTAAACTGAAATTAAAGGCATCTGCTGTCTCAGGAGCTAGGAGCACCGTCCTGAGGAGTGCTTCTCTGTCTTTAAGCAAAAATACTGCAATATAAACAAGACCTGGTGTCCAACCTGGTGGAAGAGGAATGGAGAATTTCCTAATCCCTGCTGAAGTTCATCCCTTTCGCTGGATCATTTTAAGGCTGTCCCTTACTCGGATGGCTTTTGTCCCCCTTCTGCAAAGATACCGTTGAGATGACTGCAGGATTGCTGGAAGAATATGCCCCACAGGACTCATTCTTCAGCTGTGTAGTGTGGATTTTGTGGAGCATGCAAGTGCACTTCAGGAAGGGGCAACTCTGAGCCCATGAGGTTTTTTCTTCTGAATTTCAGAATGTGGTCCTTTGAATACACAAGGTTCACCATCTGAAAGGACTTAAAGAAAGCTTTCCATGGGGGATTTTCCTGATCTCCATGATAAACTCCCTTCTCTCCTTCCCCCAGTTTGCTCCAAGTTTTATTTCTTGCTCGGAAGCTGTTGCCCTAGCTGGCTACAGCTGCTCGCCCAGCCGTGGTCATAGCATTAGTTATGAGACTTCAATGACGTTGTCTGTCTCAGCCTTTTGCTTGGTCTGGTTACTTCAGCATCTACAGAATGTTTTCACAGAGAAGCAGATGGTGGTAGGAGTAATTGGGCCGTAAAACAACATTAACAGCTAAAAACGATTTTCACCAGAAAGGATTTTGCAGGCAGGGTGAGGGAGGTTCAGCACTGTTTTCTTGTTTTCTCTCCCGTACATTCAACCCTGCCCCTGCTGTAGGTGGTAGTGCTCACCACTGTCTGCTTCCAGGAGATGAGCCCTGTCAGGTCAGTCACAAATATGAACAGTTGATGAATAACCCATTATAGAGTCACTTTTATGTTGACTCAGTGGACGTTTCCTGGCTTCAGAGAGAGTCATGATAATGGCTAGCTTTGTAGAAAGAAAGAATCTCTAAAATGCAACATTTTTTTTCCTTTGTGACTTTTATTGCTTTGTACGCTGACATGTCTGAGGGAGGAAAACAGTGCTTTGTTGCCAATAATCCACAGCGCTTGGCACAGACGGTCTTTAAAATCTGGCACCAGGATGAATATTAATTCAGTTGTTTTCCCACAGAAGCTACTGATCAGTCAAGGCCAAGTATCCCTGGGATGATTCATTAAACCCCGGCATCTGAGCCCACCTTTACTGAGTGGATCTGCTTTTGGTCACCCCTGCCACAGGTGAACTGAATGCATAACGAAAGGGGCGACTAAAATCCTAGAACGGAGTAAAGATAAAAATGCGGAGGGACCCCAAAGGCTGGGCTGTGGTGCAACTGCTTCCCAGCTTTCTGGGCATGGAGCCAGGACAACTAGCCAAGGAGGATCACACCCCAGGCACGGGGCTCCTCCCATGGCTCAGAGCTGGGATCCTTACCCCTCTGCCACCATCCCCTTGCTCCTGGGCTTCCCAGTCCCAGTTGGCAACTGGTGGCATGGAGGAGAAGCATGGGACTACCATGGGACTGAGGCTGGGGAGCACAGAGGCCACCGTGGTGTTCCTTCAGCTGGTGATGGGGATGATGATGACTGTCGATGAAGTCTTGAGTCCCCTGACACACAGATACGCCTCTGTTAGACACCTGCGTGATCCAGCCTGATGTTAGCTCTGCTGCTGTGGCTCAAGGGCAACATTTTGAAGTCAAAAGACTATAAAACTTCATGTTGTGATTCTGAAAAGCCTTTCAACTGAAAAGGCTTAATGAAAATCCCAATTTTTTATTCTTTGTGCAAAACCCACAGGTATTGCAGGGCTCTCCATGCAGGAAGCAAATTGCAGTTGTTGCAGTGTATTTTGCTTCTTTTGGCTTTTCACTGTGTTTACTGGTCTCTCTCTGCCTGAATCTCGTCTCCTTCCATCTGATAACAACATTTCTTGCACTTCAAGGGGAATACATTAGGTACAGCACAGGTTTAATGCAGACTGTATCAAAGAAACACTGAAGGGGAAGATTGTCTGAGATACTGCAATAGGAGGATGAACAAAACGATTGAAAGGTCTTCCCATGTCAAACGTCTATGATTTTAAATACTAAACGATCAAGGCAAAGGCGTTTCCTGGTGATTAATGACGGGCTGGGTGTAGTCATGTCTGGGCCTTAACCCTGGCCTCTCGTATATCCCTAGGAAGTGCCCTGTGGCTCAGTTGTTTCTCCTGTTTTAAGCTACACTTGGTTTATAATTGATTGTCATTTTAAAAGTACCTTTATGTTTGTGGCTATTTTGGTGACTGCTCTAGCCAGCTTTGTTCCTCTCTCTCGGGTCTGGGGGTTATTTCTAATACAAATGTGCCTAGGCAGCAGAAGCGGTGGAAATTTAGACATACATACAGTCTTACGCGGGTGCAATATAGCTGGTACACACGGTGAACTGCAGATTGTTTGATATCCAGCGTGGCTGTACAGCTAATGTATAGGATTTGTGCCAGCTGGGGAGGAATATTTGCTTTCCGTCTTGGCTAGATTGCCCTGTGCATAACTGTTGTTGAGAATTACGGCCGCTAAGAATACGATGCATTAAGGTTACAATGTTATGATGACGACGTAACGATAATCGTATCCATTGACACTGCGGTTGTGGCAGCGTAAAGGCACTTTCTGCGGCACTGCTCCCTCAAGGAGGTTGTATGGGGATCCCAGCGCACCCGTTGTTACTCCAAGGTTGCCTCTTGAGCTTATTTGACATTGCACTATTAATCCTTACGATACTCCCAAGGTGCTGGCTTTCTGAAAGTCCGCTGCAATGAGTGGCACTCGAGATTTCCGGATTCATGGTCAAATTTAAAAAGTTGAATGTGTAAAATGTTGTATATTTGTTTCCAAAAGTTCTCAGTAGCTCATTAGTTGGGGATTGTCTCACCCTGTAATCTGCAGTGAACCCTAATGGGTGCAGAAAAGAACTCACTTGCTAGAGATAAGCAAACCAACCACCCACCATTTTTTCAGTTCAGGCAAACCTGGAGTCTGTCCTTGTGGCCCTTACCCACGCGACAGTCGTGACAACAGGCGCATCATAAATGATAGTCATAAAAGTAAAGTTTGCCAAACTGCACCAAAGTTGTTTAAGGTATTGCATCAACCAAACTGATTTAAATGACCATTTTTTTAAAGTGGAAGGTGAAACATTAGCTGACAGATTGTAGCAGGTCTGGCAGTTTCACCCAGCAATCACTATTTCCAGGAGTTTTGTAGCATTGGGAGCTAGAGCTTTTGATTCCATTTAAGCTAATGATTTGGAGGTGCTCTATGAATGATTTAATCACATGCATGCACCAGTAAACGGGGAGATATGACTAAATAAGGTGTAATTTATCGTGGTTGTAGCTATGATGGTGTTAGAACATTGCCCAGACAGTGTCTGTAGGTAGGTAAATGGTATCTTTTATTAGATATATAGGCGATATTAGATATATAGGCAACTTGAAGAAAGGTATGTGTGCCCAAAAGCTCTTCTCCCTTTTCTAGCTATCCTAGTTGGTCTAATAAAAGATATTACTTCCACAAACCTTGTCTTGCCTGCAATTAAATAAAATACTCCCAGAATCATACCGTGTGAAAGATCTTTTAATTCGTTTCAGATCTGCTATAGCTTCCATTAAAACCGACAGGAGTCTTTACATCCGGTCCCACCTGCTTCGCCGTGTGAACAGGAACGTTTTGTACCACATCACAGCCCCTTCCTTCGTCATTTGTAGTAATTTAGCGAAGATTTAATAGCGACGTATAATGAGGGTTTGTGTGACTGTGAGTGAGGGGAAACTCATCTTCTGAATGTGTGAATTATGGAGTGTGCAGATTAACAAAGTGAGAAAGAGCAAAGGTATGTTCGTAATAGCAATGGATAGAGTTAATAGCAATAGCAGATGCATCGGCCTGACCTTTTCCATCTCTAATTCTATAGACTGCGCTGCTCTTTTCTAGTGGATGGGGAAGAGGAAAACAAAATAGACTAGAAAATTTTTCTAAGCTCAAAACTAGGATAAAAATGTAACATTTTGAGGGCACGGGGAAAAAAACCTGTCTTCCATGCTTTTCTTTAAAAAAGCAGTAAGTAAAAAACTATGAAGTAAAAATGGAAATAGAAATAGTAACTTCATGCTTAGGAAAATTAAAATTAGTTTCTTTGAAAAGTAGAAATTTTTTCTGTATACTTGGTATATCAAAAGGACATAGACATTGAGTTTGCACACAGTCATGGTTGAATAAATATTCTTCAATTTTAATAATGATAAATACATCCTTTATTACAGATGGACCCTCACTATATTTTTTACTGATTGCTATATCTTTAAAATGGGAGGTTAGACCAGCAAAACCAAAACATCAACAAGAATGACTTTTAAACCAAAAAATTTGTGAAACAGTGCTGAATCTCCCTCCCCACCCACTGCCCTGGTGAAGGACCGTTCTGCACAGCCTGTCCCACCCAGAGCTACCACGGACACAGCACCGACCACCACATTTTGCCTTGTGCTGCCAGGGAATGATCCCATCTGATCCCCTGAGCTGGAATAGAGGAAAAAAATACAGGATTTCAGTTTTTAGCATCATGAACACTTGCCTTTTGTAGCCAGGCTACTTAGGCCAAGTGCTGGCTATAGGATCATACATAAATGTAAGAATAGGGCTCCTGAAGCAATTAGTGCTTATAAGTAGGTGCAGGATAAGGCCTGGGAATCTTAGTGTTGGCCCAGATGGGACACTGTCTTTATGCTGTAGGATGTCTCACTCATCCGTATGGTCCAATAGCTTGAAAGTGAAACATCTATCAAAATCTCATTACTCTGGAGAGGATGGGAGCTCATGGATTATAAACCTTAATTTGTTTTTTATATCTTAAATTATGGTGCCGTATCTAAGCCGTAAATTTTTACAAAACAAGCTGCTGATGCATTTGCAAGAGTTGAATAAATGCTCTCAGCACCGTGACAGAGCAGTGGTGGAGGGAGGGAGCAGGGCGAGGGTGGCAGAGAGCTGGCGATGGCACGTTGCTTTTGGAACTGCTACTCTTGTTGTGTTTGCAATAAGATGCCTGTATATACTTGGAGGAGAGCAGAGAAGATTAATGATATCAGTTCCTGGGAGTACAGGCACTCCCTGGTGACCGAAAGGGAGTATTCCTGGATCCACCGAAGATCATCGTTTCACTCCCAAGTGTGTGCTAGCAGAAAGACATGCCTGTCTGCTTCCAGTTTAATATCATCGCAAAGTCCTGATTTATTAAATGGTGTCAAACTTGGTGACAGTCTGAGCCTGTGCTCTGTAGGTTTCGCTCGGTGCTGTAGGAGGCTGAAATGGCTACCAGTGTACAAGACAGTATTTTAAGTTGAGCAGCACTAAATAGCCTGATCCCACAAATCCAGGATCGTGCTGTTTATGTCAGAGAGACTCATCTTGCCAAGTTTTGTGTGCCACTTAAGGGGAAATCTTTCCCACTGAGACCAAATGCTTTTGGGAGTGCAAGTGATAAGCCCCTTGAATCCTTGCTAGATAATGCCCGTACCTCCTGGGACAGGGCTCAGGAGATTTATTCAGTCGTATCATTTATAGGAGGTAGGGTTTGCTAAAGCACAGGAAGCATAGAAAGCTCAAAAACTGCGTCAGAAAGATTTGACAAATAAAATGAAATACAGCCATGAAACCTGTGATGGGAACAAGGGTAGGGGTCAGCACCGAATTAATTTAGTATGACTACTTCATTAAGTTATGGATAATAAGGGATTGTTTCTGTAGTATTTTATTCTGTATTGTTTTATTTCTGTATTATTTTTGTCCTGGTTACACTGGTCGTTGACAATTGGACTCTTCCTCTAATACAGTCAGAATAGTGATGATTCCAGAGATAAGACATGCAAAGCGAGGGTGATACAGATAGATAATGATAAATACATCTTCTTTGTTTCATGGTGTGGACAGTCTTCCCGTGAAGGTCACTCTGACAATGCTCCAGGATGTACTTGTGGAGCTGGTGACTTGTGCGACAAGAGGCCAAGCGGCGTAATCAGATCTTGCATCTGGGTGCTCGCTGTCAGGGTTTCAGGAAACTTCTTTTGCCCTGTGATAGACCTGTTCTCACTGGGCAACGGGAAAAGCCTATGTGACTGTTAAAACAAGAGTGGAAAAATATGTATCTGGAATATGCATTGCTTTATCCTGCCAAGCCAAGTGTTTATTGTGGAGGCCAGACACATCTGTCCTCCTCCAACAGATATCATGGTGTTTCTTGGATTAAAAAGGACGACTGTAGTGGAACAGTGGAAGAAATTGCTTCAGAAGACTGACTTATTGGAGTCCTATATCATATGGACCCTGTCAAAAAATATTAGCCACAATAAAAGCTGACGCTTGGGGAGATGAAAGCAATATTGCTTGATATTGTGATTACCTTGACGGCAACACGCTCAAGGTGGGCAGTGGGGAATTGCCTCCTCTCTTCCTTTGACCTAGGCAGTCAATATGATTACTTTGGGGATTTTTTTGTTGTTTTATGTAATAAAACATCTGTAATAAAAGGGGTGGTTTTTTTAAATAGTTTTGGGAAAGAGACTGGAGACATGGATTGCAGACAGCTATTTGGGTCAAGGGGTTAGGTTTTTGCCAGGCTCCAGATGGGGACGGAGAGGAGGACAGGGGCTGGAAGCGCTTCTGAAGCTGAATCCATCACACCGCACAGGCAGTAACAACAGCATCAGTTTAGTGAGCTGCACCTGGTCTGGAGTTTGGCAAGAGAGAGGACGGTGTAGGCATTATTCCCTGTATGGGCTACTTCCAGGAATGCTGCTTATGAATGTGTGTTTGTTCTGAAAACTTGCAGTAAGTGTGAATAACAAAACTCATTACACGATCTTTGCATTTTCATGCCCTTGCAGATTTACTGGAAGATCTTGGAAAACAGCAGCTTTGGCGGAACAGTTCAGTTATATCAAGGATAAGGAATTCTTGCTGGAAACTTGACAGGCACCAAATCACTTTCTTACATGCAGTCCTTTCAGTTACTTCTGTGGATAGCCTTACGCTTGCTGTGGACAGTTTTATGTGCATGGCATGTGTTAATGGCAGATAAAACCCCAAACAAATCCCACAAAAGACCAAAACCAACCTTCCCCTGTATGCCTGGCTTCTGTTTGAACAACCTTGCCCGGTTCAGGTGCCCTTGCTCATGCACGTTGTGCCTAGCACGTGGTTCTGAATCTTCTGCCATCGGCTGCCTGGCACAGTAAGAGTGAAAGCGTTGGAGCCAAGTTTTGTGATTGTTTTCAAATGGTCCTGAATTTACATCCCTGGTGTTTCTTCAGTATTTTTGTAATACTGATATGGCACGATGGGGCGGAATGGTAAATCGTCATGACCAGTGTAACGTGTTGGCAGTCTGATATCTGGGGATTTGTGTTAAGCACAGGTTACTGCTAATGGACAAAATGAAAAATTGTAACTTCTAGTGTGTCAGATTAATTTGAGGTACATCCAAGTCTGTATAAAAACCATCCGATGCTTAGCATATATCAAACAATACTTGCACATAATTTGATTTTTGTTTCTGGTTCTTGGCATCAGCAGACAGAAAATTTACCTCTTCATTGATATAGCACATAAAGGTTACGTTATAAGTTAACTAGAGAGTGGCCCAGCAATTTGTAAAGTATATGGGCTTAAAAATAACCTGGTTATGAAATAGGATGTGATGCAATACAATGGTGTTACAGCAGCTTAGTAGTGCTCGTTCAGAAGAAAGCAAATTATGATTATTTGCTACACAATAATGGATATTCTACTGTTCTTCGTTATTCCTGGGACCCTCAGTTCCGAGAAAACTGGAAGCCAGTCCTGAAGCAGCCTTACGTTGCTGTTCAGATTTGCAATTCGATGACAATGTTTAGGATACAATATCGGGTGTGTTTAAACACAGTGCAAAGGTGAAGGGCCGGTTCTGCAGGGTGCTGAGTGCCTCCGACTGCATTGAAGCCAAGGTGTACGAGGGTGCTCAGCGTCTCCTCCGGCCCCCCACCGTACCCCGAGGCACACAACTTTCTTTTGGCGCAAGGAAGCTGCAGGATGTTTGCAGCCAGTGATTCTGCACCGAATTCTCCGCACTGCAGGGAGGTTTGTGCTCCAAGCTGGGGTGGTCCTGCAGCCGGTTACAGGCACCGGCAGCGCCGACGAGCCCAGCAGTGCAAACTGCAGAGGGAGGGCTGTGATATGTCCAATCACTGGCATCACTTCCGAGCATAGTCCACATTACCGTGTCCTCCCCTTCCCTGTCCTGGTTGGGACAGGATCAGCCCTCACACGTTACTCTCCAAGCTGAAAGTCTTAGAGAAAACGTTATCGATGCTCTCCACTGCACTGTCAAAAAATGGCTCTCCTGTCTATTTAAAAATCTTCTAAATTTCAATTAAAATCAACATATGTTAACATTTTGCCTTTTCCTATGCTTTTGCTCTGGACTCAGAAGATAATTTCATATGTTACTGTAATTTTTTTTTTTCAGAAAAGCAGATAGTTTCTCTATTCCTCTACAAAAGCTTTATGCCACAATAATTTAAGATTTCCTCCAGGTTAGAATATTTCTGCATGTAAAACCTCTTTGAAGGTTTAAATAGACTGTAACTGAGTTTTGACATGTATTAGCATGCGTCAAGTACAGCAGTTATTAAGGGTAGTGGAGACAAGACACATTCCAGCTCTCCAGCGACTCACTCGCAGGTGTCCAGATCACTACAGGCCACAAGCAGGCAAAGCCACTAAAAAAAATTTAAAAATAACCCTTTGTTGCAACAAGCATTAAAATCTCCCTTTACCAACAGATCCAGTGAATGATCAGGTGAGGAATAAACTCAAGTTGCTGCCTTATAAAACAGTGTCCCAAGACTGAGACTGGGAAAATTGTCTTTTTATTTGTTTTGTGTGAATCTTTTCCACGTCACTTGTAAGGCTCTGCATGCCCCCAGAACGTATTTTTAAGTTATATTAGAGCATACGTTTGCACAGCACGACGTGCGTTAGTTAACTAGGAATTACTGAGTTCTGTCCTGTTCCTCTTCTCCTCTCTGTGAGCTGAATCTGTCTGCATCCAAACAGTTCAGAAGAGAGAAATCGTTTGCCATACTGATGGATTTTTTTTTAAATCCTTTAATTCCTTTCATTGGTATATAAGGAACTGACTGGAATTCTCATCTCTCCCATAGCAGAACTGAAGGAGTGTGACATGCAGAAGGGAACGCTCGGGACGAAATACTTTTTAGAGCATAACAGGTTTAAGCAAAGCAAACTGACCTCCTGCACTTCCCTCCCCAGGGCACGGCTTCTGTTCTGCAGCGCAGGTCTGACAACGAGGAGTACGTCGAAGTTGGAAGACTTGGTCCCTCAGATTATTTTGGTAAGAAAATTCAGCTTAAGGATGGTTCAGAAAGATGGGCACGTGGAGTTGTATCATGGAGTTACTGCCTTAATTAGCGTTCTACTCTTTTACGAGCGCGGGTTTACGCGTGGTTCAGCTGCTGCTTTCAGCGGTACTGAGAGATTTCAGTGAAGCTGAAACCGTTCCTTGGTTTACACCAGCGTAGCTGACAGGAGACGGATCCGGAATCAGCAAACCAGTCCGAAAGCATTTGTTTTCAAAGGCATTTTACACGCCTGCATTATGTATGTGTAATGCATTTGTACTGTCAGCAGAGTTATGTAAAGTATCTATCAAGAGATAGATAAAGGGAGATGTTCTACAACCAAAGCAGCTGCGTGGTGGCTGGAATATGCACCCTCCAAAAAAGAGGCACAGGGCGTGTGACGGCGTATTTATCCCTGTTTTCTCCAGGTGAGATAGCGTTACTGCTCAATCGGCCCCGGGCTGCGACAGTGGTGGCACGCGGACCACTGAAGTGTGTAAAGCTGGATCGGCCCCGCTTCGAACGAGTCCTCGGTCCTTGTTCCGAAATCCTCAAGAGAAACATTCAGAGATACAACAGTTTCATTTCGCTCACCGTCTAAATGATTCCTCCTGGAAAGCTGCCTTTGTGTGACCCTGTGCACTTAAATTTGCTCTGTGCAGCTCCATAGCTTTATGAAGAAAAAAAAAAAAAAAAAAAAGGTGTGCATTTTATGTGTATTTTTTCTGTTGATGTCACGTACTGGATGTCAGTTCAGATCTCATGTATCATGTAAGTGGGAAGACAACTGTTTGGGTAAGACTGGCTTTGGGGAAGATTAGGCTCTTGGCTTGCAGGCAAGATTTTTACCTGTTGTTGAATCATATAGCTTAAAACCGTGTTTTTAACTGTTTAAAATTTAGATGAATTTCTATTTCCCTTATTATCTCTGAAGTTGATCTTATTCACCTTTTGTCAAGCTGCTCTGATCAAGCGATGTCCCTCTGCCTGTCACTTTTAAAAACCTTTTCGCTGGTTGTGGACTGGAGGATTCTGAAATCCCGCGGGGTGAGTGGCAGTCATACCGCCTAAGTGGGAAGGTTGGAGGAAGATTTTGATCATTCCAGCAAGCCAGGGAAGAGTGGAGCTTTGGAGTCATTTTGTTTGTGGCTGAGATACAAGGGCCATATTTCCTCCGTGTTACGAGCCCTTGCAGGTCTGCTTTGTAGGATACGCTAAGCCAAACAGCCCGCTCCCGTCTTCTGGGTGAGGAGGTCAAAGAACAATGTTTCGTAAGAATTCAAATGGAGCCTTTAGGACCCAAGTTATTTGTCCTCAGCTTTTTTTTAAATGAGGGTTTGCATTAGATCCCTTAAGAGTCCAATGGGAACATCTCTGCTGAGTTAAACGGGCTTCGAAATGTATTTATCTGCAGCAGAGTGCCCTCAGCCACTTCTCTGAATATTCAATGCTGAAGAGATGGTGCCAGGTGTACATCAGGGCCAACCACAGCAGTTTGGTTTTTAATAAGGTTCACTTAATTAAATTCAAATGCCTTTCTTTTAGTATATGACCAAAACATAGGATTTTTTTAGATTTTCTGAAAGCCAGATACCCTTCAGAAAGCTGCCTCTCCTCCAGAAGACACCTATTGTGTACAAAAAGCACCGGGATCTTGCAGGCAGCTCCCCGCGCCCAGGTCCCTCCAGGCGCGTGCGGCCTCGCTGGCAGCCGTTGCTGCCCTCCCAGACGTGGGTCTCCTCTGGAATGGAGCTTTTTGCAGATCCAGACCCAAAATTCCAGTAGCTGCCCACAGGGGTTTTACAGAGCTGGCTGCTTCTCGGCTTCAGGCTCCGCTCATCACTTCAAGGTGCTTCATTTCTTCCCGCGTATTTTCAGTGCTCCTGTCAGCGTATATTCGTTGCTACTATTTATTATGATTATGTTACGCTTCTTGCACGTGTTATTAAATATGACCATTCACATTTTTCAACCTGGCAGTTTTTATCATGTACGTTTATACAGGCAGACCCCCATTATATATAGAGAGAAATGTATATGCATTTGCAAAACTTTTGATTTGCTTCATTGTTTTCGTATTCTCTTGTGCAATTTTTTAAAAAAAAATTTTTTTAAAGCTTCCCAATCACTCACGTATGTTCTTTTACCTATTGCATTTCTGTTGTATTGGTAAAAATTTGTGAGTGTGTCGCATAATGTGCAAGATACGCATTTCTTGTTGAACACCAAGTATTAGCCTCACTGTTTAGAAGTTACTCGAGCACACACACAACACGGATTCTTTGCTTTAAACCTTTACAGCTCATGGAAAATACATTTGAATTATGGTTCTGTTATAAGCGATCTCAAGAGAAGTGTAACCGTTTAACACCAGGATTTCTATGCTTTAAGTGGAACAAAATGATATTCAATGATGTTTTAAAGATAATTGTAATATTTGCAGTGGATGATGGGACAGGATTACGGTATGAATAAAATTCTTCTACATTATATGCGGCCGTTGTGGGTTTATTAATAGTGGAGGTCTGTATGAACAGAAGTCACGTTCTAGTTAAAGTCTGCATATCGTAAAAAGTTTGAACTCTACTGAAAATAATCAGATGCAAAGGGACAAAAAATAGACCCCGCATCCCAGCGCTATGTATAGTAATGGCAACCAGAGTGGTTTTCTGGAGGATTAGCATTGTGTTTAAATGTAACCATGTATGTTCCCCCCCAGTGTCAGAGATAAAGCCCATGGCCCCGACCACGCTGAGGATCCGTCCCAGTCGCTCCTCTCAACTTCTGGCCACGTGTGGATTTGGAGGAGTGCCGCTGCCCTGGGACCGAGGCACGAAGCCGCTCGTGGCACCAGAGGTGTACGGCTGCTGCCGCGGCTGCTGTCTGTGAGCGGGCTGGCCAAGAAGAGCTACACTGAGGACAAACTTCTCGGAGAAGGCTGAGCCTCCCGAGGAACCACCTGTATCTCCTGCGTCAGGGTGAATGCATGGGCTGAAGGACCCATACGGCTTCTGGGTGAGGAAGAGGTGTGCAGCGTGGCGCTAATGCCCCAGTGGAGCTCTGGGTGGGCTCATACGTCGGTATGTTGTGGTCCCAGCTGGGCTCCGGTGCTGGAGCCGTCGCCCAGAGCAGCGTGCAGGGCTGGTGGACTCACTCCGTGCAGCTTCTCTGCGGTGGCCCCCGCACAGGGAATCGTGGGCGGCTCCCGGCATCCAAGGGCTGTCCAGCTTTCCGTTTTTGGAGTGTGTTATTTTTCCCCCCTTTGCTATGATTCAGGCGGGAAGGACTCGTCTTTCCAGAGAATTACTCACATTATGTAGTAATCAAAAGTGACCACTCTCTCTGAGGTTCTTCCAGAAGGACATTACCAGCCCACGCTCCCCAGAAAAGAGCATCTCACCACTCCACATGGTCATTCTTTTTTCGGTTGGTTTTAATTGTGTCGCAGCCATTTCAGGACTCCCAAGACAAAAGAAAAGACTTTTTGTTTTAATAGAAACTAATTGTACCTCCAGGTTTTTAACAAGGCCCATGTGGCTGCCCAGGCTTTAGCGTGTGCGTGGGATTACTGTAAGGGCTCTTTAGCATTCCCACCGCTTTGCGGCAACGGGCGCCTGCAGTTGTGGAGTTGCATGAACCCCCTGAATCCCTGATGCTCGCGCCAGCACAGCCCGACGTCACCTTGCCTGTCCGGGTGTTGGTGGAAAACAAGAGCTGTTGCGGAGAAGCAAGTAACCCCGGCGCACCCGGTTGGGTTGTTGGCTGCCGGTTTGTTTCTCTTGCCGTAAGTGGTCTTCAGAAGCGGAGTCACTGCACGAAGGGTGACACGTCTTCCGCTGCGAAGGTGCCGCAAGGTGCGCGCATCGCATTCTAAGTCTTAAATGGTGCATAAATCCTTTCCCTCTCCTATTTACGGAAGAGACCACGTTTGTTCTTCACGCGTGTTTCTGTGTAGCAGCAGATTATTACCTCGTGCAGAGGCAAACCCGTGATACGGTGAGCCAGAGACCCTACGGCCTGCTGCTCCCGGCGCTGCCGCAACCGCGGACAGTCACCGCAGCCGCACTCGTGTCCCCCGGCAGAGCAGAGAGACAATTTTCTGTTGTTGCACTATTGACCCAATGAGCACTAGCTGGTTTAAAAGCTCACGCTTGATAGTTCAAGGACCAGCTCACCATTTAGAGACCAAATCATCTACTCTTCCATTCCCAGGCATGTTTTTTTAATTTGTTTCTAATGATTTGGCAACTCTGACTGGAGCTCATTTTCGCCTTCTTCAAATGCACACGACTGCTCAGAAACCCGTAGGAGCGTTTCCCCAGCCAGAGTCACTCCTGTAGGTCCCACTTCCCTCTGGAGAGGAACATATTTGGGTATGAGCATATGTGTAGCCTTGAAAAACTGGTGTTCCGGGAATCCATTGGCCTCGGTGCTCCTCCTCCAAGGGTTTCTCTCTGGCTTTTTGCTGCTCAGCAGAGTTTTATCTGGGGTGCAGCACTTACACCACAAGCTGGCCTTTTCTCTGAAAGAGCTGCGGGGCCAAAGGAGCTGGCATCTGCAGCCATCTGGTATTTTTGCGAAGGCTGAGGATGTTTTTTGTGCTTGATCAGGCTCCAATACCAGAGTGATTCTTCTGATGTCTAAAAACCTGGATTCAGCTTTTAGAAAAGAGGCTGCACTGTGCCTGGGAAAGGAAAGCAAAGCACGAGCGTCTCCTCGGGCATACTCCGACTCCTCGCTCGGAAGTGCACGGGTAACTTCTCGCCTCCGAGTGCTCCAGCCCCTCCCCAGCTGTGCTTTCAGCTCTGGTTGCGAGCCGCTCTCTGCAAAAGCAGCGCAGAGCCTCCGCTGCCCGGGCAAGCTGCAACACCCGTCCTGTTCTCTGGTGCTCAGGCAAGTTTAAGTGTGCAGAGTTCTCTTTAAAAAAGTCGTGAGCACTCATGGAGGAAAAAAGTGATCATTTTACCCAAGAAGACTGCTCCTATTCCAGTATAAACTGTCTCCAAACGTGGAACAGCGGCGTGCCATGTTGCTGCATGGGCCAGCAGCGCTGAATGAATTGGCAGATGCTGCGCTGCTGCGTGATCTCTGGTAGCTGGGCTGTGAGAACGCCGCTCCGCTCTCCCCACAGCTTCGGTTCGAAGCCGAAAGGGTCGATTTGCCAAAAAAGTACCCCTCACCCCAGCCCGGATGGGATAAATCGAGCCTCGCGCTGCCAGGAGTCCTGCCGGGTGCGTCCACCTTACCCTCGGTGGGTGCGAACAGCCTTCGCTCTTCGCAAGAGCTGGCAGTTGGAGACGGGACGTGTAGACTGATGATGAGGTAGGGATTTTCTCAGCACTGCCTGCTGTTACCGGCGCTCTGGATGTTCATACTGCTGGCTCTAGGGAAATCAAGCCTTTCTGGAAAGTGGCTACTCCCTATCCTCTTTATACAGAAAATGTATTGTTATTATTTGAAAGCACTTTTGTATTGCCCTTAGACTACAAGCATGGTGATTGTTCCATTGGAAGACATCATGGTGCATAGCAGTGAAATACGACGTACAGTACCATGCAGTATGTATTTTCCAGATAAACTGGGAAAATAGTGAAATGGATCTGCAAAGTGGGGGTACAATAGCTGCTTTGCATTCCTCCACATGTGTGGAATTTATATGCACTACAGAGTGACTCTGTTTCGTTCCCATGTGTTTACGATGATCGGATAATTAGTCGTATTTCTAGCCGGTTTCATTTTCTCAGTTGCATTTGTGGGCCAAGCACAAAGTCGCCGTGACTTCACATCGAACGCGGCAATGAATTAGTGCTGGCTAAACCCTCCCACCATTTATTTCCACTACGGCAGCGAGAGGGAACAGACTTAGCAGCTGAGAAATACAAGAGATTAGTTCTCCTTCTCATCCAGGGGCAGCTCAAGCAATTTGCCAGATAGAAGTAGTTGGCTGCGTTTGCAGACTCGGGGTTATTCGATGGAGACTTTCCAGCCCGGAGGTGCATCTCCTCCACACCCCACCCTGCCCGCGGAGCTGAATGTGCCGCAGAAGCGCCGAGCGGGGAGATGCGCCACTGTTGGCGGTTTAACTTGCGTAACGATGACTGCGGGAATCGCTGCCGGAGGAGAATCCGCATCTCTTAGCGCCGGCTTCTGCAGAGATGGAAAAGCCCCGCTCTTGGTCCTGCAGTCGGGAGGAAGGAGTCGTGCCCCCGCGCACGGTTCGTACGGCTCTTGGCAAGGCCGGGGAAGCTATCTGGGAAAGCAATATTGCTGCTCCGGAGCCTGGCAAGCCTGTAAGTCGCCTCTAACGGCCACCGGCAGCATCACGAGCCCCGCTCCCACTGACGCGGACGCTCAGACACATCCAGCACGTGCCAGCATGGGCCGAATTCCCGTGAGGTGGCAGGATGGTTCATATCCCTGACACGTGTCCAGTAAAGCATCACACCCTCTCCCCGTGCCTTGCATTTCTGGCTCTTAGCCCGGGATTTAGCTTTTAGAGAAATACAGGATTAGCCAAGGAGGGCTTTTGAAAACTTGGATTTTGCGGGGGGCAGGAGAAGGTACCCAAACGGCCGGAGGTTCCCGAGGAACACGAGAACCAGCCCAACAAAAGCGCCCTTTGTGGGAGCGGGGAGATGCAGCAGAACCTGTGTCCGGATGAAAGCTGCCCTATCAAAATAGCCACAAACAAACCCGCCTCCTCCGCTACAGAAAAGCTGTTGTGCCAGGAGCATATTAACTTGTATATGCTTTTTCTCAAGGCAAAAGAATTGCAGCAGTGACGGCAGCTGTGCGTGCTGGAGCTGAGCCACTGTATTCAACTAATGACGGCCTTGCTGAGGATGGGGTGGGGGAAGGACTGCGGATGAATGTATTATTCAGAGGGACCCACGCTGAAATAATCTACCGGCACCGGGGATATGTGGTAGGGGGAAAAAAAGTGATTGCCCCGGTACTGCAAGCTGGTGCATTTTCCCGAGAGCAGCGCAGGTGATGGGCAGATCCCTTCCCAGGCTGGGCTCTGCACTCCTGCGGGGGTTGCTGGGGATGGGGTGAGCCAAGGCGTGGGTTTTCCTTCCCCCGGTTTCCCTGGGGACGTTCTCGGTCTCAACCCCCGGGAGCGGAGCTGGAGGAGCAGGTTAGAGGCGGGGGGGTGCCCAGCGTGCCCGGCGCAGGCTGCGCAGGTGAGGAGCCGGGAGACGTGGGCAAGCCCGTTGTGGCCGTGGGCTCTGCCGGTGGCCACCCGGTCGGTCCCAGGTGTGGTGAGTAACTAGGAAATGAAGTGGCCTCATACGCACAGGGAGGGCAGCCCCGGCCCGTTTCTCACCCGCGGGGCTGCTCCCTGCCCGCGTCCCGGAGAAACGGGGTGCGGAGGGCTCGGGGCTCGTCCCCGCCACGCTGCGGCCAGTGCAGCGACATCTCAGCGGGGCCACCTCTGCGTGAGTGTCCCCGCAGCGGGGACAGGGGCTCGGAGGGATCCCTCTGCCTTCCGCAGCCTCCGAATGTTGGTGCGTTGTGAACAGCCGTGAAACGGGATTTCCTCACCGTTCACACCGTCTCAGCCGCGTGTGAAATGAAGCTCACAGCCAAGCTCACGCCTTGGTCGGAGGAGGATCTCTGCGTCTGCTGCCCGTGCTTTGCTCTTAACTCCTGGGGCTACTGGAGGTCCAGGGCTGAACCTCGCAGCCCTGCAAGAGGAGACACGCAGGTCCCGGGGGAGCCCAGATCAGCCAAGGACGTTCCGTGAAGCGTGACGAGTATCTAAAATCTTTTTCCACCTTGAGCTGCGATTCCCTTGTGGGATAATTTCCCATTCCTCCCAAAATTTAGAAACATGAAGAAAAGTAGCAGGATGCTTTCCTTACTAACTCAGGAGCACGCTAGCATAGAGGCACCTCGTGCAGATCCTCCTCAGGAGGGAGCGAAATACAACAGAATAAATTCAGAAAGGACGACTTCTGTGCAAACACCTTGCAGGTGCCTCATCAAAGATCAGTTTATCCCGAGGCGACGTAGTTCAAAGGCTGCCGTGGAGGAACGGGATAGAAGAGCCTGACAGCCAGCTCAGCTGAAATGCAGTCGCTGCAGCTGCCCCGCTCTTTAAGGCAGAAGAGGAAATTTACGGCTCTCCTGCGAGGCGAGCAATGCTCTGAGCACCCACAAGG
Organism: Balearica regulorum gibbericeps; assembly: GCF_011004875.1. Classification (NCBI taxonomy): domain Eukaryota; kingdom Metazoa; phylum Chordata; class Aves; order Gruiformes; family Gruidae; genus Balearica; species Balearica regulorum. Next base: position 14,256,517 of record NC_046198.1, read on the forward strand.
TAAATGCCCTTCTCTGCTTGAATCCGTTCCCTATCTGAAGTCGCTGCGCACACGATTCATGGGCTAACATGATTCAGGGAAAGAAAACCCATTTCGGTTGCTTTTTAAGCAGATTACAGCAGATTAGCCGACTAATCTATACGGAATCCTCTCTCCAACAATTTCAAACTGTAAACAAATCCAGCCACTTTTGTATTGCGTATAAATATTTACTGTGGATTATATGAAGATTAACCTCAAATGATATTTGCAACAATGGTTTTACTTTGTAACTTGCTACCTTTAGTAATGTAAAACCTTTTGAAAGAAATATACCTGCAACAAAGCGTGAATTTAAGGCCCATCAGAGCATGTACCAGAGCATGTACCCAAACAGAAACTGAATACCTCATCGCCGACAGATGAAGGAAACTAAGAATAAAAGCTACTGCCGCAGAATAAAGATGCCTGGGATTATCGTAACATGGAAGTAAAATCTTCCCTACAAAATCTGACTCGGTGTTAGAAGCTGACACCTCACCGCTGCAGAAAAAACCTGTGCGTGGTTTGCAAGCAAAGGGCGTTTGATGGACGTAGTTTAGGATCCTGAGATGTCACGCTCCTCGGGCGGTCAGCGTGAGCGACCCTGGCCCTGCTTGCTGCCCGGTAAGAAACGAGGCAGCCTTTGTAACCAAGCAGTGCATCTTGCTGAAGATCCGAGGTTTTCGTGGTATCTCCAGCCACAGGGAGAACCCCAAGAGCCACCAGATCAAAGCTTCGGAGGCTGCTGCTGACCCCGGCGAGATCCCTGCAAGCCCGGTGACCCGCGGTGTGAAAGCTCCTTGGTTTCATTCCCGAATTGAAAATGTCCCTGGGGAGCTGAGGGGTGGGAATCGCTGTTGGTATCACGCAGCTCGGCGGAGGAGGGAGCCAAAAGGTTGAAGACAAAGATCTCTTGCTGTATCACGTCGCCTGGAGCCGAATCCCAACGCGCAGCCCACGCAGGGACAGTGTTGGGGGGCACCGGCAAGCGGAGGGAGAAGGGGGTCGGTGCACGGAGCAAAGCGCATCCTTCCCAAACACAACAGGCCGGAGGCCACTGCTGAGGGTCCACCGGCAAAAGCCAGCTCAGAACCACGTTTGGCAGCACGTCGTGCTCCCAGTGGGGTGTTCCGGGGGCAGCCAGCACCAGCCCACCCGCACCCCCGGTCCCACGGGGCCGTGCCCGCAGTGCTGCCTGGCTCGGGTACCGCTGCTGCGCAGAGCAGAGCCGGCCCCGCACGGTGTTTGCTGGGACACGGGAATGTTGTGTCTACCAGGGTAGCGAAGGAATGCTCAGTTTACAAGACAATGGCTTTTTAGGAAGCCAGCAAAAGTTAAACAGCCTTCCCAGATGGAAGATTGTCCCTTTCCACCCTTCGTATAGTGAGGGCAGCTTCATGCTCCTATAAAGAGACGATCTATTTAATATAAGAGATTTCCAAAGTCTTAGCAAATGAGTATCCGAGAACTGGCTTCTGATGTGGTTTATGTTCTTTTTGATAGATTTAGGTTATGGGAATGTTGGTTACGGAGGCAGTGAGTGATTCATGCTGAAACCATCCGGGTGCCATCTGATACACGCTGTCCACCCCAAGGTAGAGGAGGCTGCTGCCTGTGCTGTCTTAGGGCCTGCAGTTTAAGCTGTTCAGTGGTAAGTTATAATTGCAGAAAAATTACTAGAGCAGAGAGAAAAAAAAAAAGGGCTGTGTTTTGCAGAAGAGAGGTAACCCTTACCAGATCAACATTTCCATAGCAAGCTGGGGTCTTACAGACCTCAAACCGACGTGCTCCACGGGGGGAGCTGTACGGGCACCCTAGACAGAGCGGGTCTCCCTGGGGAGCCTCTGGCACGAGCAAGACAGACAGGAGCTGACTGCTCTGCACTTACTGCCCACCTCGGGGCTGTCCTGGAAAACATCTTTCCGCCACTGACTGCAGTTTTGTCTCAGGAGTACTTGCAGGATCAGGCCCTTGAGCAGATGGGGGAAAGAAGCAGCGTGAGAAATAGCATTCTCCTCTACAGCTTTTTCCCTATAGTCATGCATTTTGAAATCCTGTCTCCATCTGAAGGGCATCAAAGCAAGCAAAAGGGCAGAGGGTGCTCTCTGAAAGATCTCAAAGCAGGGGGCTGCTCTTCAGAGCAGGACTGCAGCCCTCCAGCTCGGATGTGCTCCCTGGAGCCCACGTCCCACCAGGTGACCCTGGGTGCCTGGCCGAGGCTGGGCCTCGCCGCTGCACAGGCTGCCGGCTGAAAAATCACTCGCAGACGAACCTTTAGCACCACAACAGGAGAGCGGACACTGAGCATGGAAAGAAAATTGGGCGAACAAAGCCGTGGGTGCAACGTCGGGCAGCAATGAAGTGGTGCACATCTCTGTGCTGGCTCCTGTCACGAGGGCAGGAAAGGTGGGAAGCAGGGATGCTCCTCATCACAACCTACGGATTCCCGTTGGAATTCTGTAACTTCTCCAGGACTTGTGTGAGAGCGGGGCGAGGCCATGAGCCAAGAGCTTTGCAGCATCACGTGCCGTCGTTGTCCTGTAATAAGCAGAAGACTCAAGGATACCATTTTTGTTTGCAGGTTTTTCCCCCTCTGTTACCCCTGTTTCAACTACACATAAAACCAGAAGGAAAATTTGTGTCTTCTTTTATATCAAATTTGTAACCAAATTATGGGGGTTCCTTGCCCACTTACTCCGAGTTTATTCATGTTGAAATAAATTCAGAGTCACTGGGGATCACTAGCCTGTGCAGGCATCGAGAAAACCCTCAAAATGGTGTGGGAGGCTGCTGGCACCGGCTCCAGCCCTCCGAGCCCGTTGGATGATGCTGGAGCACCAGGACCACGCTGGATGGCCTTGGAGCGGCTCCATCACGGCCACGTGTCCTTCCCCACCAAACCCACCCCTCTCCGCCTCCCGTTTTGCTGGGGTTTGCTGGCCGCGAGCCCGCGGGGTCGGCTGATAAACCCCGTTTCACCTGCAGCCGTTCCCCCACGCAGAGCATCTCCGATTGGGAGAGAAAGCAGCTGCGGCAGGAGGGACACATCTCTTTTCTGAGTCGGCATCCCTCTTCCATCGCAAGCTGGTGGCCTTGGCTGAAGCCCGGCGCTCCAGATAACGGGGCACCGAAGGAAGCCTCCCCGGGCTGGCGAAACGCTGGCCAGAGAGCAGTGCCAGCATCTCCTGCCCGAGATAACGCAGCGCGCTTTCAAGATTTATTGCCTTTATCCCCCATTTACTGCCAGCCTGAATGTTCCAATTATCTTTTTTTTTTTTTTCTCCCCCCCAGTTTGGGCATTTCCCTAACAAGCAGTGTTATTTTGTTGCTTCTGAGACAGACGGGACCTTGTTTTCCAAACATGACACACATGCATTGAAAAGCGAGCGGACGATGGCAAAGCATATTTGGCCTGCCTTGGTGATTTGAAAGGTTATTATCTGACCCCTCTCCCATCACCTTGGCCCCATAAATCTAGCAAAGGGGCCGTTCTTACCCCCTTAGAAATGAATCCTCTTTCCTCATGGACTCATGATTTCGTTGCTGACCTTACCAATTAATTCCCGTAATTCGTTCGCTCTGAGTTTCTTAGCAGTTAATCCGCTCCCCAGCTTGACTCTCTTGAGGGAAATTCAACGTTGGGGCAACTTCACCCATAACCAGGAGCAAGATCCGCACTGACGTGAGCCCACGGTTCCCGCTTTTTGGCTCTAGCAGTAGCTCAAATCGTTTATTGGCATCGGGCAGGTGCTTTCAAGACCTCACACAGCTTCGAGTCTTCCTCTCCGATGCTACGTACACTGATAACGAGCCGTGTCAGCTAATCTCCCATCAGGATTCAAAATGTCGGAAGAAAAAGCTGGTAGAAAAAATGTTCATCACGGTTTGTTCTGCAGTACAAAAGGTTGTTTCTGGCTGAATAGTTTATCAGAAAATTTCCATTTGGTGTGAAACTTTTCAGGGAAAATTGTGAACTTCTCCTCTGCAATGATCAAAATATTTCATTTTCCAATAGCTACCGACTGTCCCCAAAGGGCAAAGCCAGATGCGAACACGAAAGGTCCCTTTCTTCAAACGTGCTGATGAAAAGCCTGCACGTGTCTCCAGAGCCCTTCCTGTGACCCTCCGCCACCCGTTACCCTCCGGACCCCCCGGGAGTCTCTAGAGCGGCACGGACATCTCCGGCGCACAGACCTGCACTGGGCACGGCCAGGCTGGCGGTGACTGGGGGAGGATTATCTGGGTCTGGATTCCACACAGCGACGTACAACATTAGATTGTTAAAGGGATGAAAAGCAGAAATATAAACCGATGAGAACTCTCCTTATGTCGCTGCCAAATATGATCCTTTGGCGCTAGCAGATTAAAAAAAATAAATTCTGGCCTCTGGTTTTTAATCCGTTTCACGTCCCACCCATCGTTACAGGCGAGGCTGTTGGCGGACCTGGCCGTGTATCATCCGAAGCGACAGGACCGGTGTGTGTCCTCAGCAGGGGAGGTGTGTGTCACGTGGGCTCCCAAAAAACCCCCATCACCCTTCCACCGAGCAGGGTGTGATGGAGACAGGGTGCTGGGATGGGGCTGGGTGGAGCTGAGCTCTGATTTCTGCCCACGCAGGTGGCGGGGAAAGACAAGTGGTCTCTGCACAAGGCGGAGGGCTGCTGTCACCGGCACCCCGGGGAGCGAGGGGTACGGATGTGCTTCGGGCCGAGCCACAGGCTGCCCGTTAACCGAGATGGGGCAAGACCTGTCCGTCCGCCATCCAACACGTGCTCCGGAAAACAGCCTTGCAAGAACCTCCGGGAGCCAGCGTGCTTCGTCCTACCAACAGAAAAACAGTGACAGGCCAAACCTCAGCTCCCCGGAGGGCACGATTAAAGGAATGTATGTTGGGCAAAGGGTGCAAATGGATCAAATCCGCGCGTTTGCACCCAGCGGTGCGGTCCATGGCGTGCCGCACAGGTAAGGGGAGGGCTGTCTGCGGAACAGGGTTCGCCTGGAGATGCTGCTAAACTCCTTTTTTAATGCAGCATTTTCAATGATTTCCTATCCACTTGATACACCACCAAAATAGATCCAGTTCTCCCCTGTTTTAGCCTCTGCTAAAACCCTCAGACCGCATCTTCTCCTGTAACAAAAAGTATGTGGAATTGGCTAAAAAAGAAACATTCCTGTTCTCACAACACTTAAAAAAAAAAAAAAAGAAAAACCCCACTCCTTTCCTAAAGAAAAAAATAGCACTTATAAGACTTTATAAAACTGCTTCTGTCCAGAAGGCTCCTGCGTCAGATCAGCTCCGTCCCTTTAACCATTGCTGTGCCAAGCCTCGCTGGAAATTATTAATCATCCCAAAACAGCTGCCAAAAATAGAGGCGAAAGGGAAAGCTTGATAACAGCAATGCGCACGACATGACATAATTTATTTTGATCTTACTGAAAGTCCTAAAGAACATCTTTAAGAACTTGGGGCAGGACAAGGGACTGATAAAGCTGTAGGGACGCAAGCAGAAACCCGAGCACGAGACCATATGGCCCGGGGGGGGACACGAACGCAGGACGCCTTCGTTAGACTCGGTGAGTAACTGCGAAAGGGAGAACGAGAGAGAGAGGGAAATCAAGCAACGAGCTGAACTCGCAAATGTTTTTGGCATGAAATCATGAGGGCAAATGCAAAGCTATCCGCCCACCAGCACACGTGTGGAGCTGCCACTCGATGGGGACAATCCTATATATATCTATATATCTATACGTATCTCTAGGGAAGCGGATGAGACTGCAACGGGCTTTCAGGGGCTCCTCACCGCGGAGGAGAAGACCCGCGGGCCACGCCAGCCCGCTCGTGAGCTCAGCACGAGACAGCCGCGCTGCGTAACGGCAGATGCTGAAAGGGCGATGCGGGTCTTGGGATGAAAGCTGGATAAAAACACATCTCTGCAGCAGCGGGATGACCCCGGGCAGGCACCCGGCCTCTCGTGAGCCGGGACGAGCCCCGCCGATGGGGACAGCTTTGCGTGCGCTTTGTGCCCGGGCGTGGGGTGACCCTGTCGCCTGCAGCGCCGGCGCGAGCAGTGCCGAACAGACTCTGCGTCTCGGTTGCGGGGGAGTGTTGGGAAAACCGCACCCAAGCAGAGCTGCTGGTGGAGAGAAGGACATTTTGTTGTGAAGGGGTTTTTCTTCTTCTTAGATATTTTTGTTTTTCAAGCTGCATTTCTTTGAGCGGCTTTGTGAACAGTGTGGGCAGAGCCAAGTGGAAGGAATTTATAAGGAGAAGCCAGTTCAGGGTCACAGCCCGATACGCGAATATAAACCAAGCGATTGCTGACGGTACGGAGCAGATCCCCAGAGCGACCGGGGCCGCGGACGCGCGGCGTGGGACCGGCTGCGGGGGGCACGTGGGAGCAGCAGCGTCTAACGGCCAGGAGCACCGGGGGACGCAGGCAGCGTGTGCAGCCAGAACAAGGATGGAGGCAGGAGACGGACCTGCACGGGGGGGCGAGGTGGGGCAGGGACCTCGATGACAAGCCTGGCTCGGCGGTTTTGGTCTTGGCCCTGCAGCTGGGGAGGGAGTTCCTGGGCAGCTTTCCAGCGGGGGCAAGGGGAACCCGGGAGAGAGGAGCTGAGCAAACACGGGGGGAGCAGGGAGAACATCCCAGCCAAGAAGCCTTGCAAGGAAAAACAGCCGCTCGCTCTGTTGCCTTCACATACAGTAAAGGGATCTGAGCCCTATCAGACTGTTACGGCTTTAGTAAATGGAACCCGGCAGGCTGGATTGCTTTTCTCCTGCTTCATGTGCAATGACCTTAGCGCCATCTCACAGACACCTCTTCTCTGGCACGCGCTTCTGTCTAATTCATGCACAGCTAGGTTAGAAAATAACCATCGGCAGGAAGGAAGACTATGTCCCAAGAAATCGCAGCTTCGTTTAGGATGGCTTCTGGCTCCTGTGTGCATGGCCAGATTTTGTTCTCCCACTGGTTTTACCCTAGAGATGCTCCAGACACAAATTCCTTACTTGCTTCTTACTCTTTCTACTGATGCTTTGGCAAAGCGTTCCTCACCTCTGAGGAGTCTTTCACTGGGTACACGTGGGATCAAAGTCAGACCTCTGGGACTGCAGAGTTACAGTCTTCACGAGACTTAGCAACAAGGCTATGTTAAAAATGGCTCAGAAGGTAATTTGGGAGAGAAGGAAATATCTTTCCTGTGGAAGCCGGCCAGGCGGGCAGCACTGCAATTGCAATTTCCCTTGCCACAGACCACGCGCAAGTACTGCTAGAGCCACGGTGACCATGTCACCCTTGTGCAGCAGGTGACATTTCGTACTGGTTTGAGGTGGCCACCACATACCTCTTCAGGCCTCCCAGCCAAAGCTGGTGGTGGTTTATGGGGGAAGTTTTCTGGCCTCACCGTACGCACACTAGAAATTGGACCAAGACCACAACGTTCACTGTGGACCAGAGGTGCATTTTGAAGCAGTGATGTAGAAGTTAAAGGCTCCATCGCTGACTCCCAGCCCTTTGAGCCATCCCACTCTCTATCACTATTTTATCCTTCTCAAGTGCTGCGGATGCTGAGGCCCTGCTCTGGTGTAATGGTGTTTCAGATTAAATCAGCGGCCAGTTTGGATCATGCAACCATGAAGCAAAGAAGCACAAGACCCAACACAGGAAGTCCATCCCAGCAAAAGGTTTCTGATGACATTCGTGGGAGTAGGTGGCTCAGGAGCTTCAGGGGAAATTCCAGATGGATGGGAAAGTAGCAGTGATGCAGCAAACTCCTATGGAGGGTGGGACCAGGGGCACATGGTGAACCACCAGAGAAGATGTGGTTATGAGATCACACGGCCGGCCTGGCGAAAGTCAGCGGAGATGTGTGGAAACCCAGTGGGCAGCCAGCAATGTAATGCTGAAATGAGCATGAGATGGGAAGGGTGTGGTAAGGCACACAACTCCATAAGAATAAATGCTTGCTTAACGCCAGGAAAAGAAGCAGGTCCATCCTAATGACGTCAAGACAACACTCCATGCTCTGGGTTAGTCATGCCTTTAAGTGCTGGGCTGAATCTGGGCTGTGCTTGACCCTGCCTCTCCGTCCCTCATAAAGCCAGGGTTGAGAAAGACCACCCATCACACCGCACACCTCCGGAGGGAAGTGATTAAGCCATGAATAAGAGCTCCACCAGCTGCTGTGCTTTGTGTATGTGCATCTGCCGTGGAAGTACTGCAAAAAACTAAACCTTAGGCCAAGAGAGCCTGGGACCAAAGGTGAGACCTCCGTGAAGGACCATGACAACAACCACAAGACTAAAAGCATGAGCAATGGAAACGGACACCATGCTAGTGTGGATGTTTGAATTTGGCATCTTAATTTTAAACAAAGGAGGATAGAAGAGTATTTTTCAAATCCATCTCATTAAGGAAACTCCCATTTCAGTGGGGGCTGAACATGCACACCTCTTTGATGTGTGCATGGGAATTTCTACCTAACTTCAGTATCAGCCCTACAAGGACAGATGGGTTTTTTGGTAGAAGTCTCTGATAGCTGGCTTCAGATTTTGCCCTTCCTCGTTCCTGAATGAATTTTGTGCCTGGCCACAGGGTATTTTTTAAGTCATTGATAATTGCAATACAAGGCTAATTCCCAAAGACTTCTACCATTGCAGGTAGAAGGTTTTTTTACACTGGGTGTTGCACTGGGCACCTCTTTTCCCCAGAGGTTTTGGACTTGGACACAGATCCACCAGTTATGCTTGTTGTCTGGATTGGCAGTAGAAGTGGAGCAGGCACTCAGACAGCAGCAGTCCCTGATCTGGCCTTTTCCACTTCCCCTGCAGCCACTAAGAGCACCCAGAGTTGAAACATTGGTGTCCCCAACCGGCAGCCCTCATAGCACTGCCCCTGGACTCCAGGCATGGACCGGCTGGAGGAGCATCCCGTCGCTCCGGGGCTGTCAGGGTGTGCTGGAGCGGTTGGGGCCGCCTGGCCGCAGCTTTCATCTTCTCTGGCATCCACAGAAAGCGAAATGAGACAGGAAAGCTATGGCGAAAGATGGAGAAAACAAAGAGATGGAGGCGATCTGGAAACCACAAACCGGGGAAAGGATGGGCAGGAACAAGGGAAAAATGCAGTGAGAGGAGGAAAGCGAGAAGAAGCCGTAGTGAAGGAACAGGAGTAATAAACCTGCGATACAAACAGAAGCAGCGCAAGCAGTTTAACATTTGTACGCATCGTGGCTGGGCTGTTGCCCACGGTATTTAACTCCACAAACTAACCCAGCCATTACGCACCGAACGGTCGTTAATGCGGCAGATGCAGCCAGACGTATGTAGGAGTGTGTTAATGTAAGGGCTGATGTAAAAAACACCTGCTAGTTTGGCAGGGTGTCTCAGGAAAGATACATGGGGCTCATGTGATTGTGCAGTATTTACAAAGGTATCTGTTGCTTTCTCATCGCACCACGTGTAATTCCCATTTGCCTTAACGGGACCTTCACACAATGACGGTACCACAGAGGCACCGGACTGAAGTTAGATGGAGCTGGTCCCATTTACACTAGCAGAGAAGCTGACGTCTTAAATGTTCTTCTTTTTTTTTTTTTTTTTTTTCCATCTGAAATATCTAGGACATGGAGAGGAATTCTCTCTCTCTACAATACCTAGGCTCCAAGGCTGACTTGTTTACAATGGCTTAAGCTTTTATAAGCCTGCAGGAATTGCGCTGATGCCACGGAGTTACACAGGGAAGAGGCACTTTTGGAAGATTATAACGATGTGGCCTGCCTTGTCGAAATCCCTGACACCACACCACTGGAATGGATGTCCGTCCTTACTGAAGCCTTAGAGGCACTGACACACTCTCCCGACACAAGATGCTCTTCCAAACTGAAGATCGGGCTGGTACCAGGCAATTTGGCAGCAGGACGGGGCCAGGCTGCTTCCAGGAGCATCCCAGGGATGGAGGGCTCTGACTCACACGCAGAGAGCAAACAGCTGCAGTGGTTGGAGATGTTGCCCCCCCCGCTGTCCCTCCCGGCTCTCTGCGGGACGCTGCCCGTGCGCAGAGGCGACCGAACGGGACGGATGCCTGGGCCTCGGCTGTCCCAGCTGTCCCACCACGGAGCGGGGAGGCACCTCTGGCACAGGGGCAAAGCGTGACGGAGGGGACACCATGGTCCCAGCAAAACTAATCAGAGCTCATTTGGTAGGACCCTCAGCAAACAGGCTGCTTCTCTGCTTCCCCACTGCTCCGTGGGATTTCTTCCCCAGGGTTTGCCCACTTTTGCCTCTCTCCTTGCCCAGCCATCCTTGCTGGAGCTCTGGCATCTCCCAGGTCCCACCTCTCTGGAAGGTGCGTGCACAGGAGAAAGGCTCCAGCACAGGTAGGCACCCCACGGGAGCAGGCAGTGGGCAGCCAGAGCTCCAGCCAGACACAAAGCAGGGATGCAGAGAAAGCTGTTCTTTTATGCTCTGTCTCTTGCCTTTCTTCTTGGCATTTTAAACCTTTTCTGCTCACCTTTCTCTTTTCAGATTTTCTTCTAGCCCCAGATAACTGCAGCAACACAACCCACTGCCTTGCATTTCGTTCTCAGTCTCGCAGTCGCCACTTTATTTTGCCTTTTCCCGGTTTCATGAAAGAACGCAGTCGCATGAATAACAGGATTATTTATCATCCTCTCCCTCCCCTTCCAGGATGACTTGCTGTTTATGGAAAGCACTCGAGTGCAGGAGAGATCGTGCTACAGTTAAACAGACAATGCTTAAAGGGCCATCGCCTGTGCTCTGGTTTAACATCGCATTTCTCACTGATTTCCAAGAAAGAAGGAGGTCTGTATCCAGATCGATGGGTACAGCATCAGCAATCACTGCTGAAAGGTAAACAAATGCTACGTTCAACAGGATGGAGAAGATGGTTCTGCACTTCACTTTTTGCAAGAACCGAGAAATTCACTTCTGGCGTAAATGCCGGTTGGTGCCCCCTTTCTCGCCCGGCAGCACGGCACAGGCAAGAACACGCTCCTCGTGAGCAAGCAGTGGTGGCTAGCAGGACCAAGCTGAGACGTCTACACGTGACACAGCCAAACGATGTGACCACCGTGTGCTTCTAGGAGGTCTGTTGGGCCTGGAACGCAGCAGGACAATGCTAAACCTTGTCCTGAGGTGGTGGGTGGCTGAGAGAAAAGGGCTTTGGAAATGGGTGCTCCCAGCTTCTCATCTGCGACTTGGCCACAGTCACACGCAGGTTCACTGCGCAGCTCCACTGCGTCCTCTCTGCATTTCTGATTAGTGATGTGCCTTGTGGTCACAGAGGATCTTTATCGGCTTTTAGTAAGAAATTGCATAAGCACAAAGTATTGAGAATAAGCAGCTGGAAAGCACTGAATTCCCTGGGAATTTCTGCTGAGGAACAGATGCCACAACGTGGGCTGTCTTCTCTTGTCTGGCCACCACCATTAGTGGGTCTGCGCGTAACAGCGTGCCTTGAAAAGATGGAAGTGCTCAGAGAGGATGAGCTTTGGGGGACCGGGTGAGCGTGGGCTCCAGGAAGCCCTCTGGAGAGATGCTGCACTGGACTGGGGACTTCACACACGGTCCTTTGAACTATGTGCAACCACGCAGACCATGTGGGGACCAGGCTGCTCTATTTCTAGATGTAAGAAAATGAAAAACGTACAGAACTCTATTCTGGAGTTTCTGTTAAAAAATAAAGCAAAAAAAAAAAAAAGAAAAAAGAAGCAAACGGATCCTTCTGTTTGCTTTTCTCCTTCCCCTATATTAACTGGGTTTCTGTGACAAAAAGGGTCAGAAATTCAATTAGGAAACTTCACAGCCATTACAAACATCTGCAGTTCAAAATAAATCAGCAATTCCACTACAGCAGCTCTCCTACCTCCTCTGCCCTTTGGGTACTGCTGGATCCTGCAGTCTCTGGTGTGCGCAGAGCTGAAAATGTGTGTATCATTCTCGTGAGTTTTTATTGTAAGGGAGGGAATCTCACAGGACAAATGTGTTATGTTGTAAGAGCAACAAGGTTGCATGGATACAAGAACACAAACGGGGCGGCTTGCACTTTGAGAATATGAATTCTTCGGAAGAACAACTATCTCACTGTGTTTGGATGGAGCTTAATAAAATGGACCGCTCCAAGCTAGGCCTCTACAGGCTTCCAAGCTACAAACAATGAAGAATAATATCACAATTTTATGGTACTTAGCATGGCTGAGTTACATCCTGGATGGTCTCCACAGAATCACTGCGACTGGCTTTGAATTGAGTCAGAGGAGAAGAGCTTTACACCCACACTGCTGAGGAGACATGAGCACACCACGCACGGGACCCCGGGGGCTCAGCCCTGAGCACGCTGCTGTCGTTTACAACGTATATCAGTATACCTTAAGCTGCGCTGGTACTTTTACAGTTGTTCAGCTGGATGAACTAAGTATTACTGACAAAACGCAGCCCGTTTTTAAGAGCTGTATCCACCAGGCAGAGGATATCCCGCCTCGCAGCAGCCCCGTTGTCCCACAGGGGTGGTGAGCAGGAGCAACTTCATATACCCACTAAAATAGCGGCCTGTGCTGGTATGCAAGTGCCCTGGTTTAATGCCTAAACATGGTATCTTGCTACCCAGGCTGGCAGGGCTGCCAGTTCGTCCTCCAGCCCTGAAGGTGAACTGCCTGTGGCTCCCGCAGCAGGGAAGGTCAAACAGCCCCTCGCCTTCGGCCGCGCTGCTGAACCTCCCGGGCGAGAAGCAGCCGCGCAGGGAGCAGAGCACGCTACCAGCAGCGTTACCGACCGCCGCTCCTGGCTCTTAAGCCAAATACCCCAGGGAGAGTTGGGTCTAACCCCCGCTGAAGTCAAAGGGGCGGTTTCGGGGGGAGGATCAGCTCCAGTGGGACCCTGCCCCGTTCACAGGAGGGCAAAGCATCTCCGGAAATATCGTGGCTTTAAGTGTCAACCCACAGCGGCGGTGCGGGCCACGGCTGCCCTCTGTGTTCAGGGGCAGGGACACCATAAAACTTTTCCGAGCCCCTTCTGATCACTGGGCTTAGCTGAAACCTTGTAGCAGATTTGCATCTTATGACTATTTAAGAAAATTATCAACCGTGAAAGCATCTGGAAAGCTGCACCAACAAAGGTTTCAAAGAAAACAAAGCTCAGCCAGAAGGACGGAGCCAGTGCAAGGATCCAAAAGGAAGAGCTGGAAAAGGAGGAAATAATGTTTGTAGGTGTACCAGCTGGAATAATAACTGTCTTGCTTGTTCTCCTTGCAGCTTTCCTTGTTGCTCTGGAGGGGCCAAGTTTCAGGAAAGGGACCGGTTTGCCTGCCATCGGCGCTTTCTGCACTTGCAACCTGTTGCCTGTACTTCACCTGCACCCGCGACAGCTTCGTGCCGGCTCCTGTGGGCAGGCAGCCCTTGAGCAGCAGAGGGGCAAGATGACCTCCCCCCCACGGGCACGCGCCTCCCCTCAAACTGCACGCCAAAGAAATGTTCAAAACCAGAGAGAAACCACCCAAAGTGGGTGAGCTTCCTCTCTAGCTTTCTGGATTTTATGTTCTGAACTTGCGTGCTTCATGTTATACGGTGTGGCACCGACACTGCATGGTGCGGGTCCAAATCGCTGAGAAGCCCCTTTCTGGAGCCAGGACACCCCCAGCTCCTGGTCCTTGTTCAGCTGCGGTGGCAGGATGTCTCCTGCAGAACGTACCGACCCGCTCCGGCCAGCCCCGAACAGCCACTACAATAAAAGCAGGCCACCCTTTAAAAAAAACCACAAACCAACAAAAAAACCCTACTCAAACTTATTCTGGTTTATTAATTTTTAACATGATTATCAGTGAGGAAAATCCCCACTAACATCAAGTCTGAAAAAGACTCAGACAGGTTTCCCAAGACTCCCTCAGCAGGAATGTGACTGCAAGGAAACGATTCCTCTTGCAGCTTTTAAGGCTTGTCAGGAGGGCCAAGCAAGCGTCAACACTTCAGCCCGAGCTCCGAACCAGCCGCCGCGGGTTGCAGGTACCACTGTGAAGCCAGCCCAGCGCCCTCCGTGGCTCCAGCCCCGCTGCCCGCCCCAGGACCGCGCTTCTCCCAGCCCGCCTTCCCCTGCTCTCCTGCCCCGCGGCCCCGGCACGCTTCCCTGAAACGTGAGTTGGTCCCGCTACGTGGCTCGACCTGTGTTTATAACTGAGTCAGCAGTGATTTAAATGAGCTTTGTAGCCGGCGCTGGAAGCCCGATTTGGGGCACGCTGGCTTCACGCGTCATCGCCTGCAGAAAGCACTGGTGCCACTGAAGTAGTTTCATTTTGTGTCACGGAGCTTCTGTGTCCCTTCCCCCATGCCAAGGGCTGTGCAAACCCTGGAAATCCACCCACTCGACACTCTGTCATAGTATAATTCTATTATAATTCCTGACATTTGAGGGACTTCTAACAGTACGTGCTTTAAATTAGACAAGCGATATCTTGCTCGCTGCTCTCAGATAAACAAAAAAGTGCAAAACCTAATTTTCCAGTGCTCTGTTCTTTCTATTGATTTTCTGTTAAACCTATCAATTCCATCCCGTCACTCTTTCCACATGTGTGGCTTGTAGGTATTACTGAAAAGATGATGTTTCATGTTTGGAGCACACACGTTTAATAGACTCCTGGACTGGAGGAAGGTGCCACGCTGAAGTAAAGATGCACTTGTATGGTGTTTCTCACACAGACGTATCTTTGCGTGCTTCTAAGGACTTTACACAGCACAAATGGGGTTTCAGATCAAACAATAGACAAGGAGAAAATGTGTTTCGTAAGCAGACAGACAACCCAAGTATAAAGTTGTTTGCAGAATCTGTGTGAATTTTATTTATGTTCCCTGGTCTTTGGTCTCTTCTGGGATCTTACATATTTTGCATTATTATCAAATATTTGCAATGATCCATATAAACAGTCTAATGTTAAAAGCTACTCCAAGTGTAACTCGACCCAGAGGAAAGATGCTTATCTGAGCTCCACATTGACAGATTTAAGAAAGATGCTGATGCAGTACGTTTCTCATAAAATGAGGGAAATGTAAGAAAAATTAAAACTGCATAATTTATTTTTTACCAAGAGATAAAGTAGGAGTTATCTCTATGTTGGCTTTCCTAGTGGAATACCACTTGAAAGAGCTACAAATACCCAGCACTTCTGATCCCAGACATGTTGGCCAATGAAGGAAGGAAGGAGAGGAGTAAATGCTCGGCGAGCCGGTACTGTCAGAATCTATTTCACTGTTTGGTAATTATTTTTTTTTATTACTATGACAACACAGACCATAAGAATTGTTTCTTTAACCCCAACAAATGATAAGTGCAGATGAGGTTTTTTTTTTAAACTAAAGTCATCACTTTTTACTTCTGCGATGCCAACCCCTGTGTAAGAAAGTGATGGCAACTACCAGAATGACTTGCCCTGCTGTGCCTCCTGCTTGCCCTGCTCCTTGCCAGCCCAGCCTGTGCAGGGGATGGGTCTGCTGCAGTGTGGCACTCAGATGATAATTTTTTTTTGTGTCGGGATGCATTTGAGAATGGCTCCACACTGGCTCAGCATTTTCTGTCTTAAAAAAAACAACAAAACAAACCAAAACCAAAACGCTTTTTACTTTTTAAAGTGCTTCCAAATCTTTTACATCTCTTTTCCTTTTCTCTCTTTTCAACCCCCACCTTTTTTTTTTCCCCCTTGTGGTCCTGGAGACCACCCTGTAAGTCTACATGACATCATGAGAGAGAATTAAACGCACTTGAAAGGCCACTTCTGTTTTGGTGGGAACTTCTATGCAATTGCAAAGTGCCCATTAAAGCACAGGTTGTTTCCTAGAAGCATGTCCAAGCCAGTAGCGTGCAAACCCCTTCAGGGCTTCTAGAAAGCATTCGCTTTTGAAATGCTGAAGGAAATTCAGAGATGAAAGGATAAGTCTCCCTGGCTGTGCATTTACAGTCTATTGTCTTCCATGAAGGATAGTATCACTCCTCAGTTGTGTTATTGCAGTTAATCCACTTACATGCTATTGGATTTTCAGATGAGCTGAATTCTTTGCATCTGCTATTAAGATGCTTTGTTTAGATGAGAAAGGGCTGTTATTTAAATCACAATGAGTTCGGGGAGATGTCAGGGTGCAGCAGGCACCTTGTGCCAATCTGTGCCGGGGAAAAGGGGGCATTTTTCTCTCCGGGGCGGCGGGGAGGGAGGATGCGAAAGGAGAGCGAGCTGCCACCGCCCGGTTCCGGCACCGATGCTCCGGCGGCTGGCTGCGGGGGGGGGGGGGGGAGCCGGGGCCGGCTGCGGCGGAGCCCCGGGGTGCCGCGTCTCCGCGGCCGCGGCGGGGAGCCCCGCACCCGCGCATGCTGCAGCCAGGTGCCGCAGGGCGGAGGGTGCCCGCTGCCCCCCGCCCGCACCGCCCCCCCGGCTGCTCTTTATTTATTGTAGGGGGGTGCTGGTGTATTTCTTAAGGGGGGGGGGGCGGGGGGGTGGGAGAGCTTTTCTCCTTTGCAATGAAGGCTGCGCTGCAACAGCAGCGAAGAAGCTACGTTTAAAAAAAACCCACCCCACAACACAACACATCGCCACCCGCCCCTCTCCTTCTGCAAAAGGCAGAAGTGTGCCCCCCACCCAAAAAAAAAAAAAAAATCAAAGCAACGATTAAAAAAACCCCACCGCCCACCCAAACCCTTGGCGGTCATGGCGATCCCTTCCGCCTTACAGAAAAGGCAGGGGCACAAGGTGGATCCCGTAAGGTTACACGGCGGCTGTTGCGCAGCAGCTCCCAGCCCTTCCCCGCGCCTCGGCTCCCCCGCCCCAGTGCCGCAGAGGGCCGGGGTGGCGGGCAGGCTGCCCCGCTCCCCTCCCGGCCCCCCTGCCCTCCTCCGGCTCCTTTCTCCTTTTCTTTTTTTTTTTTTTTTTTTTCCTTTTTTTCCCCCTCTTACATGTGGGCAGAGCCCCCCTCGCCCTGCGCGCAGGGGCTGCAGCTGCCGGCAGCCCCCAGTACTTGTTGTTTGTGGGTTTGGTGCCGGAGCCCCGGGAGGAGGGACGGGGGAGGCGCATGGCAGGGAGGGGAGCGGTATATGCTGCTCCTCGCCGGAGCCACGCTCCAGACAGGCCACCGCTTCGGAGCGAGCCCGGGAACCCTCCTCCCTCTGCCAGGAGTTGCAGTTCGTCTCCGATCCCCTTGGGATTTAAACCTTCCTGCATATATATATATATATATATAAAATTAATTTTTTTTCCTTCCTCCTCCTCCTCCTCGCTTTTTCTCCCGTGCAAAGTGGAGAAGGAACTGCACCAAGGCAGTCCGCGAGATCTTGCAATATTGCTCCGATTTATCACTGCTATTATTCCTAATTATTATTTTTAACCTCACCCCAGCCGGGGAGGGAAGCGGGACCGTTCTCAGCAAGAGAAACATTTCGATCCGTACCAATAAAGATCTTTTTTTTTTTTTAATTTTTTTTTTTAAATATTTTTTTTTCCCTTTTTTTTTTGAGAAAGGGGGAGAGGGTGGAGGGCAAGCATAGCGGGGTGGGGGAGAAGCCGGCAAATAGAGAAATCCCTCAGTCCCGGCGCGGAGCGGGAGGCCGCGGCGGCGGGGGGGGAGGCGGGCCCCAGCGCCGCCCGCCGCGAGGGGGGCCAGCCGCCCCAGACAGGTGATGGGCGTTTCGGCTGCGCTCCGGATCGACTCCTTGGGTTTCACTTTGGTCTGATCTAAGCAAATATGCAGAAGTACCGGCTGGTCTAGTCCTAAGAGCCAAGAGGAGCGAGCGAGAGGAGCAGAAAGGAGAGCAGCCACGCTCCCGTAGCGAGGGGAACGTACAAACAGCGGCACCGCCGTAATTAACCCACCGCCGCCCCGAGGCAGCCCCGACCCACCCTGGATGCGGAGGACCCCCGAGCCACCCCGCTGCCTTTCCCCTGAGGGATGGTACTGAATTTCTGCGCGGCAGGAGCCGGCCTGCAGCTCCTCTCCATCAGCGTTGCTTTCCCTCCGTGTCTAAAGTGCACTAGACCGCGATGAGGACCTGGGCTTGCGTTTTGCTGATAGGTTTTGGCTACCTGTCCTTTACCTTCTCCGAGGTAGGTGAGAGCGGCTCTCTGCGTTCTCGGTCTCCGGGGGACGCCGCAGCCGGGGGGGGGGGGGGGCGGGGGGCCGGGGCGAGCCGGCGGCGGAGGGCACGGGGGAGCGGGCTGCCCACCTGGGCTCCGCGGGCATCTCCGCGCCCTGGCCTGGCCGGGAGCGCTCGCCCTGCCCCAGCCCCTGCGCGGCCGAGGCAGAGAACAAGTTGCCATTTCACGCATGCCGGAGGCGAAGGGGAATGACCGTGCATTCCGCTCCGGGGCTGCTGGCTGCCCTTAAAAATTTTATATATATATATATAAAATATATATATACATATTCACGCCCCGCGAGTGCAAACGAGCTGCGGCTGTTTGCAAGCAGAGCGGTGCGCGGAGCCGCCTGGCAGCGTCCGCCCCGCGGCGCACGGCGCTGCACACGGCCGGCCGCGGGCACCGTTAGTGCCGCGGGCAGAAGTTGGTTGCATACCCCCCCCTCCAAAAAAAAAAAACGTTCCTCCCCGGTTTTTGACCATTACCATTACGGCTCAGAACGGGCGAGGGCCGGGCTCCAGCCCGCCCGCACACGGCTGCTCGGGGACGGAGGGAGGCGCGGAGCCGCGTCCTGGGGTTGCTACAGGTGGTCGGGGCGAGCGCGGTGCTCGGCGCTGCACGGCGACTCGTAACTTTTCCCGGGACCGGGTCTGCTTGGCACTGGAAGCCGCGACGTGGGCGCTGGTAGGATGGCGGTGGCCCCGTGGGGGACAGTCCTCCTCCTCCTCCCCCCCGGGTGACCGCTTGGGCAAACTTCATCGGCCGGCTGCCCCGGGTGGGTTTCCAGCTGTCGAGCGGCGCTCGGGGAGAGGAGGCGCAGCTCTGCCGGGCACAGGCTCCGCCAGGCCGGAGCCGTGGGGAGCTGCCCTCCCGGGCGAGCCCTGGCGCGGTTCGGCGGGCGGCGCGCAGTCCCCGCGGGCGCGCAGGCGGGGGCGGCGGGGCGCGCTCCAGCGGCCGGCGGAGTGGAGGGGGGGTGTGTGTGTGTGTGTGTGTGCGTGTGCGTGTGGACTTTCCCCCTGTTTCGTCCAAACACGTCCAGCAAACACCCCGCACCCCCGCATAAAACCCCAACCCCCCACCCCGAAGCGCTAAATCCCCGGCGCTGCAGGGGCGCGGGGGAGCGCTGCGCGGGGCTGCGCGGTGACCCGCGGTGTGTGTGTGTGTCTTTGAAGGAGGCCGAGATCCCGCAGGAGCTCATCGAGCGGCTGGCGCACAGCGAGATCCACAGCATCCGCGACTTGCAGCGCCTCCTGGAGATTGACTCCGTAGGTAAATTAGTCCCGTCCTCATTCCTTCCGCGCCGTCGGCCGCCGCCGCCCCGGGGGAGGGGGGGAGGCAGCGCGGGCGGCCGCCGAGCAGCGCCCCGCACTCCTCTCACCGCTCCGGCGGCTCGGCCCGGGCTGCCTCGCCTCGGGAACGAGACCCGTGCAGGGAGCCAGCCTCAGGAACCAGGCTGCCCTGGGCAGGGGAGCTTGATTTCAAAGGGAGGCGGCGGCCAGGGGGCCGATGGGGGATTAAAACTTCGGGGGGTTCAGGGCGGAGAGGGACCGAGTGACCCTCTGTGTTTTCAGACCTCTCCGTCTCTCGGCGGCGGAGAATTTCCATAAGGTTTGTTGTTGGTCTTGCATTGCTCTGTTATCTTTAAACTACTGTCCTAGAGGTATTTAAAATATTTGAAACAGTATTTATGAATGAAGTAATGTCTCTTCAAGCGCTGGGCTTTATTAAAAGGAAAATAAACCGTCCGCGCTGATTTTAAACAGGAACCTGCATATGAAGCTTACCCTTAAAAATACGCTTTTTTTTTTTTTCCCAAAAGAAAATAGTGCAGGGTTATTTTCTGCATCATTAGGCATGCAAATGGGTGTAGTGAGAATGTGCAGTTCAAACAGATCGTTGCAGCAGTAAATCTGATCTAGAAGCACAGTATTACTGCGTTTCTTATCACTTGGTTTCACTTGATGCACTTTGTTCCTGGTAATTTCTTCTCTTAGTTGAGAGAGAATAAACCCGGCACCTTTGATGTGCCCAGGGGAAACCTGCATCTTTCCGAAGAGCAAACATGGAGAAAAATGAATGAGTTCTTGCTTGCGTTGGTACTGGGCCATCTCCTTTTAAACCATATGCTGTGTATTTTTGTAAAGTCTGTGCCAGGTTCAATCACCTTCATTCAGTGTTACAGGATCCTTCTAGAGTTTAACTTGCTGCTTTTTGTGAAGTGCTGTATTAATGAGCAGGAATGCACTAGGAACGTGTTTTACAGACCTAGCTTTCAATTTTCATGTGATTAGGGAGCGAACGGTTTCCCATTACACTGAAAATGGGAGTATTTCTCTCTTGCACAATACTTTACCATAGAGGCTAATTACTAATTACCAGATTCGTTGGCATCAGTTTAGTATTTTTGGAGAGCAGTGCTTCATCATTATTGCTTATCACTGCAATTGAAGAAGCTTTCACAACAGGGAAGGGGCATGCAATACATATTTCCCCACTGAAGACTCTTTTGGACCAGACAAGTGCACTACTGCGAAAATCTTTTTCCCAGTGAACTCGGTGGAAGGCTTGGCTGCTGTTGCAGAAGGGCTGGATCTGAGCGCTAGCTTTTTAAAATACTGCATGTTTCTTCTGCGTTTGAGTCGGTATTCTGTAGCTACCAGAATACATTATTTTTTCAAATACTCCGGTGTAACAAGCACATGCTTCATTTTTAAATACCACTTAGAAGGAGAGCAAAAGTTCACATGGCTCCATTGCAAGAGAATCAAGCAGACAAGTGGAGCAACGGCGGGAGCTGAATGAATTAGTAGATGTAGCAGAGGAGAGAAATTTATTCCAGAAAATAATTATTTAACTCGTGGCAAATATTAGCCAGAGGATGCATGGCCAAAAATTGAAGAGGTCAGCCACAAGTTTACCGTTTCATTTTGCTGTTTTCATGCAATTCATCAGTTTAGAAACCATTAGAGAAACAAGACACATAAATATTTTACTATTTCAACATGAAACAGTGGTGCCTTAAGACACGAACTCAATATTAAAAAATAAAAACAAAGTATTCAGCCTTTCACCCGGTTATTGCTTGTGTGCTTTTCTGAGCTACGCAGGCAGGACTGGATCTTCATAGAGAGTAACCGGTCTTTACTACCCGCATTTACGTTATCTGGGCGCAGTCCTGCAGTCTTTACTGTCATGAGTAATTCTTATTAAGGGTTTATCAGAGTGACTAATCGAACATTGAAATTCCCACGTTTTCTTCAGTAAACAGGATCGGGCCTGTTTACTATATTTAGTATTAGATTGGATTAGCAAATCCAACGTTTTCTAGTTGTCACTGGTAAAATGATCTTTCTGAAAGGTGTTTCCTTAGGGCTGTAGTTGCATTTAGGGAAGGGCTAGCTCCGTGAGGGCTTGTACAGCAGATACAGTTCTGTTTTACAGCATATACTGGTTTACTGAGGATCAGAACAAAAACACTCCAGTGATTACTTTCTCCCTCATTTTAGTGCACAGCATTGCCAGTCCTTCTGCATGCGAGTAGCCCTGTTTAAACTCAGTGGGTGGACTCGAGAATTACGAATGATCTTGTAGGGGAAGAGTTTGCAGGATCAGGCATGCACGCAGAAAATGTCTGATATTCCTGAGTAACAAGGCAGATTCTGTGGAAAACAGAAGGAAGAACAGTCATTTTCTCTCCTGCGATGCAAAGCATAGTTTTTAATTGGAAAAGTAAGTTTTGTAAGTCAGAGTGGGCAGGTTTTCCTTCTATTCTGACAGATTTGGTCTCTATATTGTAGCGCAGAGATGACTGATAACCCCCTTCATAAAATTAGAAACCACACCCCCAGACCATCTGGCATATTACTTAAAGAAAAACACTACCCAACATGGAGCTTATCATTGTATTCAAAAAAGAAAATCCAGGCCAGTTTGCCAGAGCCCAGTGCTGCATGTCTGACTCAAAGAGAAATCCCTGTAAAGGCCATACGAAAATTCTCTGTTTATATCAGAAAACAGGCTCTTACATTAATTTGCTGCGATTGGGATCCATAGCCAGCGATGGAGTTTCATTGGCATGACAGAGAGCAGAGTCTGACCCTGTTGAAAACAGAAAGCACGCTCCATCCCAGGAAGTAGGCAGCTGTAGTGTGCAGAGTACAGTTTTACTACTAACAGACTAAATCACCGAAACGGGGGCATTTCCTATATTCCGCCTGTGCAGTTCTCTTTGGCTTAGCAGCGTGGTTTTTCTCCTCGCGCTTCACCTCTCCCATCTGTCCTGTGGGAGGTAGAGTTCATTTCATCACCTATTATGTTTGCCTCCCGCTGGGAACAGATTTTTTCCCCCCAGTCATCTCCCTTCGTGGGGAAAGGCAGGGCTGAGTGTGCTTCTTTGCATGGTTTGAGGGCATCAACCACAGGGTCACCTTAGGCCATGTGAATTTAACGGCCTGTGATTAAGAACTAGCAGAGCAGCTTTTGTTGAGTGGAGAAATGTTCTAAATTAACAGTATACTTTCGTGGAAAAGCGTTAGATTGCTGCAGAGCTCAATCTATCGGAAAATGTTCTGTTGACTTTGTGGCTTTTGGTGTGGCGCTCAAATTAAGGATGTTATGCCGCGATGTGAGCTTTCCTTGCACCTCTTAAACATTACGAGAGGCAGGCATCTGCCGTGTGTATCCTGCGTTTCTCCTGAGAGGTCTAGCGGGAATACTCCTCCTCCTTTACCGTTGGTCGATCACATCTAGGTAAAGGGAAAAAAAACTAAACAAAACGGGATCTTGCAGGCTTCTACTTAGATTTCCTTTAATAGATCAAAGTTGAAAACTTAATGACAGCTATCTCTGCTGTTGGATGTCAGAAGGGCATATTTTGCATCAGCCAGAAAGAAGATCAAACAAACAGATTGACGTTGCCTTGGGCATTCTGGCTCTAGGACCGATTTGTAAGACAGACCATTTCAGTGTACTGTAACTTACATTGAATTCCTGAAAAAAAGAGATAATGAGAATCTCCTAAACTGCTGCTGTTGGTACGAGAAGTCTCAGACCTGTACTTTCTGGATGCACATCAAAGTGACATCTAGAAGGGTTTGCGTTAAGACTGCATATATTGGGGATTGTACCTCACATAAAATTGTTTGGGAAGGAGATGGCAATACCAAAGCATAAGTTGATAAATATAAAATAACAGTAGTCTTAGGATGCTTTCCACATGCTTATTTAGGGAGAAGAGTAATCACATATTGGCAGAATGTCACAGGAACTCTGTGATTTATACTCCATGACCCAATGGAAAAATGCCAGTCTGACAAAAAAGAACAATTTCAGCTACACTAAAGGATTGACCAAGGCTAATTGCAAGAGTTCTTCTACCCATCATTGATATGTTGTCAGTACATAAAAGATTACAGAGAAATTTCTTGATTGGCTGCCATGAAAACATTTTTTTTATTATTAAAATGTTAAAAGAGAGCCGCGTTAATCTGGCTCCGTGCAGCATCCTCCATCTTCGCTTAGTGACAAGCAGTGTTCAGTTTCTAAACTAAGAATCACCCGTTTCTAAGCTTTCTGCTCTAAGCTTCATTTTGTGAGGCACTAAGCACCCATAAACTCCCATTTCCTTCGCTAAGAGCTGAAACACCTTATCCTGCAACTTCATGCTCCTAAGTCAGTACATTAGGGGGAAAACCTGATGCAAATTAGGTATCAGGCTTCTTTAAAGTCAAACTGGAGAGTGCTAATTGTAATTACTGTAGCATCATTGTTTCAATGAAATAAAAGGAAGTCTTCTGGCCATACATCCAGAGTCAAGTGTGGGTTTCAAAGCTGACTTTCTGATTTTTTCAGTCCTGCTCGGGCAAGACTCCGTTGACTTAAAGATTGCGTCAAGTGCAGTGATTTTCCCATTGACTTCCCTGGGAAATGGAATTCCTTCCAAATGCCTGTGGGGATCAGGGGGGCACCAAGTGCCTTTAGCATTATAGTGTATTCTGGCACCAGCCATGTGCTCCATAATTCTGTTTATTAAAAAAATAAATAAATTGATGCTGTGTCGATAGAAATAATACAATTTGTGTTGCATAATGCATTGAGGTTTGACTGGAACTTGTTTTGCAGTCTGCTGTGCTAGCTGTGTAGATCTCTTTTTTTAACCCCCACAGCGAGACATGAACTTATGAAATGATATACATGCCTAAGATATGTAGTGAGACAGTGAGATACAGTATGAGCCAGAGGCCTTCTTCACCTTAGAAATCATCTTATAAGCAACACATGCTCCTCGACATGTCATTTTGCTTTATAAACATGATGATAGAATATGGCTAATTGCAGCTGAGTCGAGCAGTTATATATAAGCACATGGCTTAACATATTGGTTAGCTGATCATACTATTTCTTTGGTCTTACCAGTTTCTTTAAACAAGACAGGAAGAAATCAGTCATGTTAAAAGGGAGCTATGCCAGCGTGTTGAATGTGGGATTAGGACCCGTGGCTCAGGCCTGCCGTGCAGCTGGCATCATCAACGGTTTCTCTTTTTAGCAAGATGTCTGTGCCCACCAAGTAGTTCAGATTAGAGGCATTAGTTTTGTGGTTAATTTTTTTAAGCCCTGTTTGCGTGCAGACAGAGATGCTTCTTGCTCTGAGCCTAGCTTGGATCTTATGCTGAGCAGAATTCACGCTGCTTTCTTTCGAGTATCACTTTCTTGCCTCCAATTGAGGGACAACTCAAAGCTGCTGGTCAGTATGAAGGTGTTGGATGGCTGAGCATTAGGAAGCAGAAGAGGGCTGGAGGAACATCAGAACGGTTCCTCATTTTGCATAACACCATTTGGGGTCAGGTGGATGGCCCGGTGCCATTGGAATGGGATGCAGGAGACCTGGCTCCGCTCCCTGGCTCAGTTGGAGCCTTCCAGTGGGCTCCCAGGCGAGCCGTTTTATTTACTCCACTGATGAGTTTTCTGGAGTATGGGGTACAATAAAAGCAGAAGTAACATCTATTAGTCATTGCTGTGTTACGTTACAGGACTGGGACTGCAAATAAGGCCCACTATTAGCTAATCAGGTTCCAAAATTTCTCATCGAAGTCAATGGGAAACAAGCACTCTACATAGGAAGTAGGAGCCAACCTATTTGGGTAAATTGAGAGTCTGGATTTCGCACTGACATATTGCAGACAAGGGTCTGTTCAGCTGATCAGGAAAATAGACAGGACCAGTGAGTGATCCTGGCACTACCTCTTGGACCTCCCATTTCATCTTCTCTTAGCTATCTATCTACAACAGTATTTTCCAAGGAGTGAAGACAGACCTTGAGGCACAAAGCTCTTTCGGAGGTGCTGAAGATACCACTGTCTTCATGTCTCACCAGGCTCTGAGGGTGATTTCACAAGCTGCGCGCTCTTTAGGGCAGGATTTCTTGGAGGCAGGAGAAAAGGAGTTGGTTTGTTTGTAGAGCAGACCCTTACGATGCGTGTTTCTAATAAAGGTGAGAATAAAACAAGTTCCAGAGTCACAGTCAACTGTGGATGCGAAATGAACTGGAAGCAGGGAGCATGACAGTGCAGAAGACAGAGGAGTGTAGGATGTTGGTAGCATGTAGAGAGGATAATTGAGTACTGTGTAATAACCATGTACATTTTTTAGTGCAGATCACAGTTTTCTTTGGAGCCAGCAATGAAACCTTGAAACTCTCCAGTGACATTACAGAGGGCACTCTAAGCAGCAGAGTGCTAAAAATCTTAGTTTTGGTGTACTGGAATCTTTATGCAGTCCACAGTTTGCTTCCATCTTCCTGATCCCCAGTTTGCAGACCGTGCTTGTCGTTTTCAGAACCCCACTGCATGGGACACGACCTGGACTGCTTCACTTAACAAAACCAAATAGTTGGAGCAGTTATTTTGTTGTTTTTTATGATAAATGAAATGCCAAGTTTTCCATCTTTGCTTTTTCTCATGGCCCTTTAACCCATGTGGTAGGCTTATTTAGGGAACAAGACAAGCCTGGATGCGGTCCCAGAGTTTGCAGTAGCTTCAGATGCCCCTCCAAAGGTTAGGATACTTCACAGGGGATTTGTTCTGCAACAGAGAGGCTAAAAGGAAACCCATGCTAGTTACTTTTTGCTTTTGATTCTGTCCTAGTACTGCCCTGAAAACCAAGCAAGAGAAAATTTACAGAGGCAGCATTGTTGCTGTTGGGTGTGTAATGCCATATTTTCTACCGTAGCCTCATGCCAGAACTTCAAAAAACTTCTTGTAAGAAACATTTCACGTGAAATATTATTGTTCTCATTTCTACACCTTCAGTAGGCAAAGCTTTATTATGCCTTTCACATAAAAATGCAACTGTTTTACTTTAGATACGGTTTTGTGTCACAGAATGTGCACTGTTTCTGGGGGCTTTCAGTAAAATGGATATTAAAATCAAATTGTGCATGCTTATACATGACATTTAACGTCTATGTCTTCCCTGCCTTATGCCCTTGCAATTGCATCAACAGGAGTTACTTTAGACTGATTGCAGCAGGATTTGGTCCTGTGCGTACGTACAGCACGGATTTATATGTATGGAACAGCACTGTAGTGACATTGATGCGAATGACACAGCTGAGGTTTAATATTTTGTTTCCTGTTTTAGGATATGATGATGTTTCAGAAACAAACTTGAGGTCTTATAGTGTTCATTCTGCTAAACATGTGCAAGAGAATCGTCCTGTGCCCATTCGCAGAAAAAGAAGCATTGGTAAGAAACAAGCTATTTGTACTTAGGGAGTAAAAACAGAGGGGGTGCTTTTGGTCAGCCAAGCAGGACATTTCACTGGAAAAATGTGACACGCACAAAGGAAAAAGGCCATTTCTAGTTTCTCCCTTTCTTTCTGCACAAAACGAGCCGTTGCCTGAGAAGCTGTCTTCTGGAGGATGTCCATAGGAGACAGACAAGCACAAATTCTTTACATTCACTTTCTTGTTGCAGCATGTTAGAAAGCTAGACCTTGGTTAGAAAATGCTGTGATATTCAATGTATAATTCATACCGTGGGGAACAACTACAGCAGTGTGCTTTAAAAAACATCAACAGTTGGTAGAGTTTTCAGTACAGAAGCCTCACAAAAGGAAACAGCTTGACTCTTTATTCACAAGAAAAAAACAGTTTATCCAAAAAATTAAAAGCCATTGACGGAAATGCTGGGGCACTGATTTCCGTCATTGCATAGGGCACCAGGCATGTTTACAGGCGATTTTGTTCTTATTAAACAATAATGATGGTGGTCCAACAAAGCCCAAATATAAATTGGAAGAGATGCTAAAGAATTTTAGAATAGGATTTGTATGCAGTGCTGGTTCATCTGTGTTTTACCATTCCATTTGACTGAGGAAAACACTCATGACCTTATCTATTATAGGTAATTCAGAGTCAATATATTTGTACTTTAAGCTATAGTGGTACGCAGTAGATAGCACAGCATGCTGTCAGCGTGGATTTGCAGTGTGAATTGGCAAGTGCGCTCGTCACATTGAATGCCTCTAGAGAACAGCGGTTCTGAAACAGTCTGCTACGCTTGGCACCTTACCCTGCAAGGTGCTGAATGCCTCCCCACAAAAGTCACTGGCAACTGGATATGCTCAATAACTTGTAGGAGTTGCCAGCTATCTTGCAGTATTGGATCTGTTAATTTTCTTGAGTTCATGGCATTGGGGATTGAGAAGAAGAATTTTCACTCCATTTAGCTGACTGAAATGCATCTCTTTGGAAACTAAGCCTAGATTTTCATGTTACAGGCACATGCTAGGCCTGAACTTCTTGTACTTTAGAAGTAACTGAAGAAGTGCAGGCAGTACTCCAGTACCCTGACACATCTAACCCAAAGCTATCACTGTTTCCACTCTAAGGTGAAAAAAATCCAAGCTGCCTTTGGAGAACTTATCGTCAAACAAGTTGTCCCTGTAATTGCTATTATTTTCTGGACTGTTCTGAATTATCAGCTTGATTTCTTAGGCAGTCCCAAGGTTGAGAACTATATATGGTTTGGATTTTTCATGGCAGCATCATGCAGCAGTACAGAGCTACTCTTTATGATCCTCATGTGGCTGAAACTGTTGTCTATAAGCTCACCTTACCTGAGCCCAGCAGGATATTTATTTAGCTGCAGGTTTTTCGGTCATGCGACTCCTGTGGTTTTGCCTCATTCAAGAAATAACAAATTAAATAAAACCCACCATGTGCAAAGCTTTGATAACTTCGGTCAGAAAAAATGGCAGTTGCCCTTCGGGATGGCAGATGGACCAGACTCCCTGATGTGGGGATGTTAAGGTTTTGGAAGTGGAAACCCAAGACTCGGAAGTCTCAAGCTGGCCCAGGTTATTTCCCAGCTCAGCCAATTTGGGTGTGATATAAATATCCCCAGTGCAGCTTCTGTGGTGGTATTTGCCAGGTATTGGATGTTTGTGTGGTAATATGTGGGTGCAGCGATCGCCCCAATGTTGTACAATAACAGCCGCTGTTACACAGTCGCTAGGAGACTATATTAGAGGATCATGTAATCTGGAGGAGCCCTTGGCTTGCTGTCACTTCGAAAGAGTCAGGATTGTCTTATCTAATGGTATGTGCTCCCAGCAATGTCGGGAGCCAGGCCATTGTAAACCCTCATTTTAGGGCTGGGCTTCTGGGAGCAAGTAAAGCTTCTCTCTAGGGTGGCACACACAGTTTAGTGGTAGGCAAACAGTACTCAGCACCGACTTGTCAGTAAGCAGTGGACCTGAGAACATCTTCTCAACCTGCCAGCTTAGGGTGCTACTCATAAATCAATGGTGTAAAGTATCTGGGTGCTCTGAGGTGAGAGCAGCT
Source organism: Balearica regulorum gibbericeps (assembly GCF_011004875.1). Classification (NCBI taxonomy): domain Eukaryota; kingdom Metazoa; phylum Chordata; class Aves; order Gruiformes; family Gruidae; genus Balearica; species Balearica regulorum. Next base: position 14,285,504 of record NC_046198.1, read on the forward strand.
GCTCACCTGCAGGTGTGAATTTCTTGTGTTCGCAGAGGAAGCCATCCCGGCTGTCTGCAAAACACGGACGGTTATATATGAGATACCTCGGAGTCAGATTGATCCCACCTCTGCCAACTTCCTGATATGGCCACCCTGCGTGGAGGTGAAACGTTGCACTGGCTGTTGCAACACCAGCAGCGTGAAATGCCAGCCATCGCGGATACACCACAGAAGTGTCAAGGTGAGCAAATGGTGGCTGCAAGCCCTAAGAGAGTCCTGTTGAGTCTAAAAACTCCGTATTTTCTTGTGGCTGTGCTGTGTGACCTGGATCTTTCTTATCCATCCTTGTAGTGGCAGGATCAGACACAATGATCCTCTCCATTCTGAGTGAGCAGCCAGCCTTTTCGAGTTACGTGATCGTTGGAAAATCTTGGGTTTGATTTTCACAGGATTCCCTTTAGGTTTTTCTTCTTTTGTAATGAAAATAAAGTTGATGATTGTGTCTTTCCCGTGATCTCGCACAGTACAAATCTTGAAGTAAAGAAGATAAAATGACTCAAGGCGCATTGGACTTAAAAAATAAATAAATCACAGTATGGAATGCTGTTTTCTTAATTAAATATTATGCAGCCTAAATTGGGCTTTTATATTTGACAACATAACACTTTTGATCTGAAAAAATGTGTTTCAAATTATCTTACCCCAGGGATAGAAGACTCAACGGCTTCATGCTGTATTTACTCATTAGACAAAATCCCTGTTGCAATTTTCCAGTAAATATTACGTGAAATATTTCTTACATTCATTTTGCTTCACTGTGTTCTAATTTTTATCAGTATTTAAACGAGTAATGTTGATTTACATCTGCATGTAGGAGATTAGACTTACACTTAGCATTTATATTGTTAAGACTCTGAGTTCTTGTTGCCCTGAGTATTTTAAGAGCAGAATTTAAAAAACCCCCAACACATTCTTGAACATAAAATTGCCCAGCACAGCATACTGATCATTGTACTTGCAATGGATTTCTTCCTGAGAAAGTTGCTGTTAACCTGGGTAGCGTTGTATGTCCGAAACAAGGAACGCCAGTTCATTGTTTTTCATACACACAGGCACGCATCTGGGCAGGACTTCTTTTTCTTTTCTGAACATCTGAAAAATGTTTTCACACCCAAATAAGGTGGAGAAACATTGGAACAGATTTCCTCAGTCTTTCCAAAAATAATTGCACTTCACGCTTGCTTGCTGTCCTTCCACTGTGGGATATGCTTTGCAGAAACAATTAAAAATGAGGAAAAAATCGGGATCAGTAATTATTTGAGGGTTGAGAACAAACTGGGGAAGTTGAAACACTAAAGTTCTAAGCCATTCAGAGTAGGAGCTAAACAGCAAAGTGCCTCAGGGTTATAATACCTAGTGCTGTTGTCTTTGGGTTTGATAGAGCTTCCAGTTAATTTTGTGTAGCAATTAGTACATACAAAGCAGCTGGAGATGCTCAGCGAAGAGTTGAACCGTGTATTGTGAGCTTGTTGTTGGAACTTGTGCATGACATTGCAACCCTGTGCTTGTTTCCTACCCCTGCGGTGATGGGGGAGATTATAGAGACAGAGAGGTTTAACTGTCGAAGTCCCCTGCTGCTGGGGACACCCAGGGGTTCCCTGGAACTTGCAAACTTCACAACTGGCAGGGGCTTTGCAGGTGTCATTGCTGGGGCTGCTTCCCCAGCACACCACCATGTTAGAGAAAGTTTAGTTTCTCATTCAGTCCGCCGATACAGTTTTAGTACTTTTAGATTTGCATTCATTTTAGTAGGGCGCAAGCTAAAAGTAGGCTCAGCTGAGCAGCTGCTTTTTGTGGCTGTGTAAATATATTGCCACCAGCAATATCAATATACGTCAGCCAGCTTTGGAGGACTTTTTTTTTTTTTTTCCCTAAGCTCCAAGACTGCTCCAAACAGTCATTAAGTAGAAGGGAAAAAAAAGGACAAGAGGTCAAGCAGGAACAGGATGTTCATTGTAAAGGTTGTAGGCTGACCCCACTGTCACACCAGAAATCTCTGAACAGAATCCATATTTATGCCCTCCAGTGTCAGATCCTCTTGTAGCTTTGATATAATTGATGGTTTTATGAGCCTTTTGCCAATCCTATGTTCAGAGCTGAATGTCTGCTCATGCCATTAAGTAGCTGGCCCAGAGTGAGGGTCGCTGGAAAGGTAGGGGGAATGGTTTTGGAGAGCCTTCTCAGCTGTTCCTGCAGTGCGGTTGGAAAGCCGTCTTGTGTTTTCCCCTGATGTCAGACTGCATAAAAGCCCTCTTTTGATTAAACATTGAAAAGGCTTTCCCCACTTCCTCTTCATTGACAAGGTAGTGAGATCATAGCTGGCCCATTCACACTAGAAAAATGTTCACCCAGAAAGGTCAGCAAGTGGGTTTGCATCATCCAACAGGCGAAAGCAAAGGGTGTTTTCTTTGTCTTACTGAGGGCCACTGTAGTCAAGGTTAAGAGACGACCATGGCAGTGTGGGAGGAGCAGCGGAGGTGCTTGTGTTGGGGCATTCCTTTCCTGGGAGCACGATTCAAAGGCCGTAGGGTTTGGGGATGTCCTTACTTCGCCTTCACGGAGCTTTGGTCAGTGAAGTACCATTCATGGGCTTGTGGAATTGGAGCTGTAGGGAGGCTCCCACCCAGGAGTGTCAGTGGAACAGCTTGCCCAAAACAGGTCCTCTAAGGTTTCCCTTCCGTGGGGTGGGTTAGTAAAAGGTAGGTTTGCCCTGCACCATAACGGTGAGCTGCTGGTCCTAAAGACATCTCTGCTCAGCAAGCTGTACCTGTACAGCACTGCAGAAATCAGACTGAAATAAAGCAACTGTTTGGGAGTTGCGCTTTGATGGGAAGGCAAGAACTGCATTTCTCTCCTGATAGAGAAATGGTGACAAGGATGGTGAGTCAGGGGTCTTGGTGTCTATTACAGATATATTTCCTCACGTCTGCAAAAACATTTCAGTAACATCTGCAGATTCCGATGCTTCTGCACAGCAAGATCGAGTATTTACCAAGTACCAGACCATAATTTGTTTGGGGGGTTCTGAACTGACTCTTCCCAAGACATTTCTTGTAATGTTGAGCATGATGTTCTTCATGTATTCGGTCATGGCAGCAAAAACCAGTTAATATTACAGAGCAAATCCTGCCTATACTGCTAATTTTGAATAGCCAAGCTGAGTATTACAGTTGTTTGCAGCAATGCTCATTTCCAAACTAAAAAACTAAAGCAGCCCGTCTACCTCAGCTTTGCCTTCTGCTTGGCCTTGAGCCATAACCATGCCAGCTTTAGTCATTTCTCAATATTCAACATTGAGCTGGTTTGGGGAAATTTAACCTAGTATATTCTTACAGTAGATTAATATGAGGGAAAGATGCAGAGAAAAGGAGCTGGAAAGGAAGGAATGCAGGAGCAGCTCCTCAGCTGTTGTCTGGGAGTTGTTCAGAGAGGTTTCGAAGAGAGACGGAAAAAAATGCAGGAATTCCAAACGAGTTGTTCAGCAGAGCTACCCAGCCCCTGAAGAGGTTAGGAAGGCCTTGCAGAACAAATGGCATGTGTAGGTAAAGTGGCTGTATGTAATATTTGCAGGTTTAAGAACATTTTTCTTCAGTGACTGTTTCTATCCTTTGGATAAACAGCACTTTGACTTTAGCTGTGGCTTAACTGGAGATTACTGCCAGCACTTGGTGGGACCTGCCGGCAGGACCAGCTGACAGGTATCAAAGGTCAGTTGAAGAACGGGAGAAACAAGGGAAACCCCAATACAGGTGAAGACAAGACAGAAAACCAGAGAGAGGTGCCCTCAGAGCTTGAGAGGAACCCTGCAGAGGTGAGGTGCCTGACAGAGGGCAAGGTGTGGCTGCTCTCGCTTGCAGAGAGAGGACGCAGAGACTCCCCCATCAGCCGTTCCCCGTAGCGGGTTTGTTGCAGCACCCTCCAGTTTTACCCCCGGGCCCTTCCTCCCACCGGGCCCTCGCTGAGGCGCCTCCAAACCGCCCTCTGAGGCGGCTCCCGCCGCGGATTCTCCCTGCTGCCCCCCCCGCCCCCGGTGCCTTCCCAGCGTGCCCCGCGGCCGCCTCAGCTTCCCGCGCCGCCGGGACTGCGTTTCCCAGCGTGCCCCGCTGCCGTGACAGGGCTTCCCACCGCCCCGGGGGCTGGCAGGGCGGCAGGCCCCCCCACCCGAAGCTGTGACAGGGCTTCTCCCCGTCCTGTGCACTGACGGGGCCACCTCCTGTCCCTGGAGCTGTGGCAAGGCCGGCCTCCCCCCGCTCCTTGTGTGCTGACAGGTCGGTGCACCCCTGGGCCTGCAGGGAAAACTCTCCCTACCCCACCCTAAGTGACTGTGCTTTTCTTAGGTAGAGGTTTTGCCTGAGGAGTGCCCTATAAATGTCTTGAGTGGGTATTTTAGGATGGGTGGCTGCCAGGCTGTGCGGTGGCCGGCCTCCCCACTGCTTCCCACCCTGCCTGCGCTGGGGAGGCACGCACAGCTGCCTGCTGTGTCCGGGAAGGCACCGGACCAAGCGTGGCTCCGGTCCTGCGAAGCACTCGGTGACTTGCCAGGCCCCGCAGGATCCCTGATCCCTGCTCAGTCCTTCTGGTGCCTCTCTGCCTTCCTCACAGACCTGAGGGCTGTAAAGATCACAGCTGTAAGGTAAGAGTAGGTTTTCCCTCCATCATACCAGCATACATTTATTTTAATGTGGAAGAAACAGATGCTTCCAAAAAGCATCTTCATTCAGTTTGGTTTTTTTTGTTTTTATTTCCCAGGCTGTATTTAGCTATCGGCTACATGAGTTTTGCTGTTAAAAGGAATTTTCTGCTCTGAGACTTCTCTTGCAAGTTCTTGCCCGTGATAAATTCTGGCTTTGTCCCAGAGGTGCTTTGTACACTTCTGCTAACACGCTTGTTTTTCTCCTGCTATTACTCCCTTATTTCATCTCTTCTGGAGAAGCTCTAGAAAAGATGTTCCCGTGATGTTTCTGTTAGGCTACATATTTTTATCAGATTTTATTTTCATTTTTACTTAGCCACTACCACAGGATAGTACCTACAATCTACAGTGATGCAAGTATGGTGCCACCAGTTATATGCCATTTAACTAAGCTAGTCAGTTATTTCACTGTCTTTTAGAGAGTTTTTATATAGTGATATTTTATTGTTTTGGATGACTTGAGCTTGTCATGGCTTTTAGTTTTGTTGCATTAGAGACAAGTAAATATAGATGTTGGTTTGTTGAGGACTGACTATCTCAAAGCATTTGGAAACGCACTGGAGAGTAACTGTACAAGTTAAACACCAGGGAGAAAAATACAAAGGAGAAGAAGAAAGATGCTAATGCAAGGCTAAATCCCATGCTGTTAGCATAGCTATCCCTGTTTATACCCACTGAAAATCTGACCTGCAACCTCCATCCTTTTAGATTAGCATTAATTAGAGATCCTCTGTGGCAGCAGGTGTTAACGGATGACACTAGCACAGCAATTTATCTGGTTTGTGGTGCTTCAGTTTGAATATTTGCAACATCTTACTAAATGACATTGCTTTAAATTGTGTACCATGAAGTAGGGCAGTGGAACATATGCTGGATTGTATTTTAACTACAGCTCAAAATTGCTGCATAAAATCATTATGGTCCTGTTCCTCAAAGTATTATCTTTTTTGGTGGTTTTTTTTGTTACTGTTGTTCAATACCAAACAGCCACAGGAACTGCATTTATCTTTTGGTTTGGAAAACCAAGCAAAACAGGGACAGACTTTATAAAGCTTGATTACAGTTTATTTTTGTTGCATGTAATTTTCAATAAGATTGGTTTATTCTAACAGCTGTAATAAGCATGGCAGATCTGAAAGCTGTTTCATGATTGCTGGGTCTCTTTCTTTGTCTCTGATGATGGAGGTGTCTTAATTACTGTTTGTTTTTGTAAATTTTAAGGATTAGTCATCCTTTGATGCCATATGACTCAGTTGTACCATGCATTTTCAAATCTTTGCGTTCAAAGGCTTGTGGAGTTGCATTCTGATAGGAGGTTTTGAAACATACTGCTTCAACCCATAGTTATTACTTCAGCAGAAGCATTCTTGTATGTCACAGCCAGCTCTTAATCTGTTTAAATGGAGGTCTGACAGTTTTGGAAGATACCTTTTAATGTGGATGCTTCGGTTATTGCATCTGTCTCTGTAACTTTTGTTTGCTGGGTAAATGAAAATCATCTCCAGATCCTGTTGAGAGAAGAGACAGTGACTAAAATGCAGATCTGAACTCCTGGCTCCATGAAAGCAATGGCAGACCTCCCGTTAACTTTAATAAGGCCAGGATTTTGCTCTAGCTTCTGTTACAGAGGTCCTTGGTAGTTTGTGTCCACAGAGCCAGAAGAGTGTTTCTGGAAACTGGGAATGTGATGTTTTTTTCCAGCCACCACTCTTACTTTGTGACACTGTTGTTCCACTTTTGGGAGGGCCAGGGAATGATTTTCATAGTGTGAAGATTGATTTGGAGCATTAAATCCCCACCAGACACACAAGTAAACCATTACCAGGAGAATCTAGTGGAATTGTGGGTGCTTCATTTGGTAGTAACTGCAGCTTTTGGTTGCACCAGACTTTATGGCTTTATGTAACTTTTGTAGAGACAACAAGCCTCTCTTGTCCTTCTACTCCCTCATCAGTCTTATTTATAATGAATATGTGTACCATGTAGTCTTCTCGTTTGCTGGGACAGCCACACCACAGCCCACTTTTGACAAATGGTAGATAAATCATTAGTAGGACTGAGAAGCCATGATTTCATTTCAGTGATTTCCATTCCAAGCAAATGATTATCACCTAATCATGCAGTGTTTAACCGAGTTGCAAACTAAACATTGGACCTTACACACTGTCTAGCACTCTGTTTGGCCACGTTATGCCATATTGCCTTGCACGGCCATGACCATCATGCCTGTTACACTTAGCACAAGTTGGTGGCCAGCATCCCAGAACCCATTTCAGTGCCCCAGCACAGCAGCGTTCCTGCCCCCTGCACTATTCCTCCTCTCCTGGCTGCCGGCAGCAAGTTGGTCAGGATGTCCTCATGTTCAGTATCCCCCCACTTCAAGGTCTTCCTTTTCTGCACTGGTTTCCTTCAGATGAGACACCTGCATGTAGCCAGAGCTTCTCCAGCACACTCCTTCAACCTCACCTTCCCCTCCAGACTTTTTTTTTTAAGGATGCCAGTGCTTTGGCCCAAAGTGGAGCAATGCCGCTGGAGGCAGTTGGATGAACTGGAGAGAAATAGTGTACCTGCCAGCTATCCACAATAAAGCCAAAGGCTGGATGCAGTTTGCATGTGGTAGTGACCTTGGACCTAAAAATGGCTCATGAGAGCTCTTGTAATCAAGTCCCAGGTCATTGCAAGAAGTGAGTAGGATTGAGATCGCTGCATGATCATGCTAAAAGTGGCAGTCTACAAGAACAACCACTGATTTGAATCTGTATAGAATTTTATTGTGCTATATGTGAAAACTGAGTTGCTTAAAACTTCAAACGAAAATGAATGGGAAATTGTTTTATCTCTTGGGGGAAAACTGCTGAACTTGAATAAACAAATAGTCCATGCAATAAATAGTTACATGATGCACAATTAAGATAAAAGATGATTAGTATGCTAAGATTTGATACGGGTTTGGCTACATTAAAAAATAGAGGTATATAGTTACCTGTCTTCAGTTCTGAATTATAACTATCTTAATGTGTCTCAGTACATACCTCATCGTATTTTATAGGTGGCAAAAGTGGAATATGTTAGAAAAAAGCCAAAATTAAAAGAAGTTCTGGTGAGATTAGAAGAGCATATGGAATGCACCTGTACATCATCAAATACTAATTCAGATTATAGAGAAGAAGAAACTGGTATGTTTTCCTTTTATTTTTGCATTAATGCTGATTTCATGTGGACCTTATTTTTGTATTAGTAAAGAATGTAAAGCAAACTTTGCTTCCAGTGAACTCAGTAGAGAAGCTCCCAGCTACTTCTCAGTGTGTTGAAGATGCAGAATTAGGGGCAGTTTGTGCTACATAAAGAGTTTGGATTTGAAGTTTGAAGTGTATCAATTCTCATTAGATTAGCCTTTCAATAAACATAAATGCCTGATAGTATTCAGGTCTTACTCAACTAAGTTAAAGGTTGTCATGCTGCAGCTTATTGGTGAACTCTGTTGCCTAATTTCTTTAGGCTTTGTGGAGACAGGGCTAAGGCTGAGATTTACGTGACCTTGGGGAAAATATTAATGAAATGAATGTAAAGCACTTTGGAATAAATTAAATATTCAGGAGTAAGGAGTTTTGAAACAACATTGCCCATTCCTGTTGTTTTCTTATTTATATATAGTAAAGAATTTATTGTCAGTTGTCACCTTAAAGTTTGCCTTATCAAGACAACATGTAAGTTACCATGGGGAAAGATTTATGGGGAAAAATATTTACTTTCAATCTGACTCTCATAAACTAACCTAAAATTGTTAGCTCCGGTCCTCTTACTAGGGTGCAATCAGTGCAGAACTTGACAAATATTCAGGAAACGCACTGCACGAGAAAGGACACCTCCCTTTCCCCTGATTTTGGTTGAAGGCAGCCTTAGAAGTTTGCTTTCACCTCTGCCAGGAATTTAGGGGTGCAGTAGACCCAGAGTCAGTGAAGAGCGGGTAAATACAGGAAGAAAGCTGCCCAAAGCTGATGGATTTCGTAGGTGGCTGGGTAAGGAAGGGTTTTCTGTACTGTCTCCATCCAGCATGGAGACAAATCTGATCCAAGCAAACATAAACTTCAGTTCCTGTGTACAGAGCAGAAGAATTAGAATTTGTATAAAAGCAAAGTTAGGCCTCTGCTGTGATTTTACTGGACATCGATTTATAATCTAAGCTGAGTGTTTTAGCTGAAACTAGGTTGAGTTATGAGTAGACAAAACCACATTTAAAGTGGTTATTTATATGTGTGTATGGTTTCATATTTTTTTCTACGTCTTCTCTTTGGAAAAAAGTTCCATTAGATCAATTTCATTTTTCCAGAATGTGTTTAATCACCTAAGACTAAGCAGTTAAAATTTTAAGAGGAAAACTTTTCAGCGTGTGTGAAAAATGGGGTAGAATTGTCATGGAAGAATATAGATTTCTAGGATTTAATTACTGATAGGAACAAACTTTGCACCAGCAAATGGATGGTGAGCTGAAAATAGCCTAACTACAGAGCTGAAAGCAAATGTTGAGTACTGCATGGTAACAGTAATTATAGATGGATCTTGGAAGTGACGTATGCAATGCCAACTTTGTTTATTATTTCTTTACTTTTGTATAATTACTTTGTAAATGGAATGTCAAATCAGATGTTATAAAGTTATTGCTTTAATGCAAAGGATAATGAGATTTCTTTGAAATGTAAACGGTTTGAGTGTTTATTACTTCAGTGTTCAACAAAATGCATTACCTTAGGGCTTTTTACCTGCCCTTATGTTAACAGGAAGGCCTAGGGAATCAGGTAAAAAACGGAAACGAAAAAGGTTAAAACCAACATAAAACCTACTGGAACTATTTGCTATTCAGGTAGGACCTATATGCTGAACACCCTAATAGCACAAGTACTGGAAAATTTAATCAAATATCATCACTTCAACTTAATCACTGTTCAAAATCTTGACACTTGCTACCTCAAGCTGCAAAGAGATTAGATTTGATTGGCTTTGATAATTCTACCTGCTGGTATTTTCCCTTTAAGCTCCACATCACCATCAGCATCTTATATTCTTGAGCTACTTCCTTTTCTTGTCTTTTTTGTTCCTTTTTTTTTTTTCCGGAGGGTGCTAATACTTCAGCTTCTGAAATCTCAAGTTCCATTGCCTCTGCTTTTGTTTCATTATTATTGATTTCCGAGGTCAAAGCATCACATAACAATGCATGAACGAATTGCCAGGTTACCAATTGTTGTGTTCCCAATCATTGGCTGTAAAGCATTGAGTGTACATACAGCAAATACTATTGTATGCATGACCATCAAACCTGTGTTTTGGCACGAACTGGGATTGATTGGACATGCAGCTGAGATGGTCTGGTGATCTGCCTACCTGACAAGGAAGATGCTTAGAAATACCACTTTTTGTGATGCAGAGCCCTGCGTTACTTACACCAGAAAATTAGGTGTGGTTTGTTTTTTTTTTTGTCTGTTCAGTCTCGGTAGGATGATGACAGTCATCAAAATTCAAGAGGTTTTCAGTGTAGTGAAAAACTGACACCTTCTCAATGCAAAAATGACTGAAATCCTTTGGCCAACATATTAGCAATGTATGATGATGGCGATACACATTCCAAATTGAATATGGAATTTCCATTTCTTAATGACTTGAAATTATGTAAACTGCAAGCACTTGCAATTGATTCTAGTATTCGGAGCGGGAATGATTTGAATTTTGCAGTGTATGTGCCTAACGCCTGGATGATGGTGAATTTAATTTCAAGCACCTATTTTTGCACATGAACTCCCAATGGCAGTTTTCATTTATACTGATGTACCATTTCTAAAGAATGCTAAACTTGATATCCTGTTTCAGATTAACAGGTATTTATTGGGAGTAGTATGATAGAAGCAAAGATTTTCTAAAATTCAACTTTAAAAGTGAGCATGTAAACTCAATCAAAACAGCATTTAGAACTTCTTGTCCCAGGTTAGTGACTCTTCATGCAGAACAGTTGTTTTTTTTTTTAAGTCATCTACTTAGAGGATAGGACCTTTGATTCTAATCATAGAGTTATTGTATCTTTTTTCTCTCCTGCAGATGTAAGGTGAAAATAAGCTAGAAAAAAAACTTCTCTCTGGGACATGGATGTACATGGTTTGTTACATTCCTGAACCTACTATGTATGGTGCTTATTGACTGTATACTTTATTTGTTCTCCTGTGTGAAAAAAACTGGCTCAAAAGAACACTTAATGAGAACAAAGAGACAATGTACATTTGTTTAATGTGACATCAAAGCAAGTATTGTAGCACTCTGTGAAACAATAGGAAGCTTCCCTGTCCAAAAAAGAAAAAAAATGAAAGAAAGAAAAACAGAAAAGAAAAAAAGACAGTTGAATGAATGGAGGATACCAAAAGTACTCAAAAACATGACAAAAATCTAAGTGAATAGTGGATTTCTGTCAGAGCAGTCAACGGTGCTTTACGTCAAGAAATGTGCCTGCGTTCTTGATGAAGATGGATGGACACTGATGGACTTCAGGCACAAAAAAAGCAGGAATGTATGAAATGATCAAATGCCACGCAAACACTATAGAACAATACATCCTTGCTTGGTGGTGTTTCAAAAGTCTATACAAAAAAACCTTCTGGGGAGCCTTAAGTGGATTTTTTTTTTTTTTACACCATAAAGTGATTATTAAGTTTTCTTTTTACTCTTTGCCTAGCTTTTTATTATCTCTTGGACTACATTTGCCAATAACTCATATAAAAGACTGATATAACAATAAGCAGAACACAAAACATTATGGTATTTCTCCGAGTGGGATACAAACTAATGAGATGTATTAAAATAAAAATGGTATACCTATGCATAATTTTCTAGACGTTTCTTGGTTTATGTTCCCCAACCTCCCCCCGTAATTTAAAGCATTACATAAAAAGAAAAAAAAGAGGAAAAAAGAGAGATGTGCGTAAACAAATCATAGGATATCCATGCAAAAATCCTTTTTTTTCCTTTAAGACTTATGCCAGTTGCCTACTAGTGATATTGTGTTAGCAATTGTCATTCTTATCAGTATACAGATACTTTTATTTCACATGTTGGAGCTGTGTGAAATGTACAAATTCTTGTATCTGCATTGTACAATGTCATGGTGGCATGGGAACTACCTTGCTGCAAATATTTGAACAAAACTTAAAATTCTTTATTTTTGGTAAAATGTTATGCTTTATGTGTATTCAACAGAAATATGTGTTTTTGTAAAGGTGAAGTTTGTATTTTTATCTAAAAATTAACAGTTTTATATACCTGAGAAAGCCTGCTATGTTTTCTTGAACCAAAAAAAAAAAAAAAAAGAAAAAAGAAAAAAAAAAAGCATTTTGTGGTCATATTTTTGTAGTAGAATAGCCCAAATAACATCAAAATCTATTTTAACTATAGCAGGGCAGATAAAATACTCTGGCACCAGCTCCTGTGTTTTCAAAGTGCCAAAGGATTAAATGTTCAGTTCCCCACGGATTGCAGTGGGAGCCACATGGCTAAATCCTTCTGTACTGCTTTGGAAATTTAGGGCTGTGCCAGATATGACATGGCTACTCACTTGGCCAAAATCACTGCCCCACCCCAGTAGTTTGGATTATGTACCCTTTGTTTTATTTGGATTATCGCATTGGATATGTAAAATGAACTACTGGATTCTTTTATTTGTGAAACATCTATGAAAAGATGAAAGAGTTTTTTCTTAGTTTGGAACGACAAATAAGTTTGTCTTGAAGACAGTGTTTCCACTCAAATGAAAAATATCTTCGAATGTCAATGAACTGCAGAACCTTAAAACAACAAAAGAGAGAGATATTTTAACCTTTCCATTTCTTTAAATATAGTTCAAACATTCCCCTCCTGCTCCTGTAGCTATGTCCAGTTTCAACCAGACAAAGCAATGTTAGCTAACAGGCATTATTGGCTTCAGATGCTAATGCAGAGATAGAGTTAGTCACCGTTCTATTTTGTGATCATTTTCCCAGTGTATTTGTTGAGCACCAAAACTGGAAATACATTTAACTAAGATTGTCTGTGCTTGTTTTCCACTAAGTGTACTGTTCACGATGTTATGCACATGAATGTATGTGTCTGCGTTTAAAAAAGTGTATAAAATGTAATTTATATATTTATGTTTCAGTGGGATGCCAATAATGTTGCTCCGTTCCTTTTTTGTCTAAAAGATAGCTAATGAAAAACCCCACATATACCCATTAAAATCATGTAGATGAAAAGCATTATGTGACCCACTCAGACACTGTGCAGGTATGAAAGGATGTCAAAGTCACTTAAGTGGAATAATTTGCGAAACAACTTTTTGGGAGTCCTATGGTTGCACTGGCATAAGAAGGTTGTGTTCAGGTCTGTGGGCCAGCTTCCCTGGAGTAACTCCGTTGAGTATAATGGAGCTCTGCTGATTTACATCACCAGTGAGTCTGGCCCTATATTAAAGCCTTGGGAAAAAAGCAAACTGAGAGGCATGCATTTTATTGGTGCCAGCAAATAAATACGTTATGCCAAATTCAGAAAACCAGGAGAGAATGAAGACTGAATGGAGTCTTTTCCAGTAGTTGTTTGTTTGAGACTTGTAGTCTCAAGTTAATTTTGTTACCAGGAATGAAATGCACACGAGTCTTTGTTCTCAAGCGCAGTGTTTATATGGCATGCAGCAGAAAACACAAAAATCTCAGGGCTATATTCTCAGCTAGTATAAATTGGCAAATGTTTTTGACTTCAGCCTCCCCTAAGCTAATTTACATCAGATGAGGATCCAGTCCATGGTTTTTAAAATACGAGAAGTAGTGTCATGACATACGCATCATTTACTGCAGTCCAGCTGAGATATTACCTGCCAGCCTTTCGAACATTACAGGCGATGGTGTTAGTCCTTCTTCAAGGTGGCAGATAGAACCTGAAGGAACAGGAACATTAAAGGTTGTGACACAGGAGACATTAATTCAAAGTTAAGTTGGACATTTCAAGGGCCATATCCTCAGCTGGTGTAAATCACCACCACTCCATTGCCTGCAATGGAGCTGTACCAGCTTACACCACTTGAGGGGCTGGTCCCTCATTCTTGCTCATCCTTTTCACTACTCAGTCCTGCAGGGATCTCAGATCGTCGTGTACTGTTAATGTAATCCTGTGTTCTCTAATACTTAAGCACAATAAGTGAATATAAGAATGAGTGTCAGACTTAACTTTGAATGTCCAAGCTCTGAAATGGTTTGTTTCACCATTGTGGCTGTAAATTAAACAGTTCTCTGTGCATTTGTGAATGCCGTGTCATATCTTCTTCCGCTGTCTGCTGGAGGTGGACTCCATCTGGACTTTGAAAGTGCAACATTTGGAGTGTTACAGGGAAGGGTGTGAGCAAGTGAAGCCGCAAGATATCTGACTGACAGCTCTGTTACTTGTGGGGTGGGGGGCTAGTAGGGGACTTAATGAAGGAGTTGGAGATGATAGTTGTAAGTCATGTTTCTGTGCGATCCTTTAACACCTTGTCATTTTTGTCCTTGCACATAGTAGGTAGAGATTTGGGGGTAAAACCTTTTTCTGTTTCACATTCTGCAGTCACTTCCACTGTCCAGAGATTCAGAAGTTGTTGGTGTGATTTCACCCTTTTTGAGGTCTTTTCTGGTCAGAAAGTATATGTGTTGGGGAGACTGCCCAAAAACAATCTCAGTGTTGTAATATGGCGCGTGATTGCTGATTCTCTAGTCAATTCATTACATTTAATTCTGTGCTTCATCTTTCCAGAGCTGCCCTTCAGTTGCTTTTGTTGAGTGAAATCAAGGATTATGTGCCAGTTGCTTTCCTTTTCTCCTGTCCTCCATCCTGCTTGGTATCCGCTTTATTAGACAGTGCACGGTGACTCCAGGCAGTTGCTCCTCTCCAGTCCTGTAGGTTCCTAGGCAGCTGCAGCACTTGTGTGCCTTTGAGCTTAAGCTTTTTACTCTGCTTGGAACAGCATCTCATGGGTGTCCTCCCTCCAATGGGCTTCAGCATTCCAGCTATGAGGTTCTTGGCTGTCCTCCTCGGGTCCATACTGCCCTTCTGTGGTCTGCTTTCCAGCTGTTCTCTGCCTGACTTTCCCATCCCTCTGTTTCTGTCTCTCAAAAATTATTTTCCCTTCCTAGGACCTGTCTCATCATATCTCTCTTCTGTCTCCTCCTGCCTGACAGAACAGCCTTTGATCTGTTTATCTCCAAATCAATTGCTTTATCTGGGCATGTGCCTGTCTCCCAGGCCTACAGGCCCATAACCAACCCCCATGAAATACAAATGCTGTTATTACATAGACACGTGCTTGTGGAGAGAAAAAGATTTATCTTTGCATTTTGAAAAATACTCATTACCAAAGGCTCCCTGCTAAAGCTCTGTCCAATTCCAGCAGCAGTGTAACTCTGGAATAGTGGCATTGAAGCTATTCCAGACATCTGACAGTTCAATTAAGATCAGTGGCCCCATTTATAATTTAATTTGAAAGTGTACCCAAAAGCAAAGATGAAGTTTCAAAGCTACCTCAGATTTGCATGCTCATATTTTACTGTAAATGGAAGGAAATCGTGTTTGTAGGCCCCTTACATAGCTTTGAAAATCTTACCCTGAATATTTATCTGACCCTCTCTTGGGCTGGAAGTTGTGGCTGCTTTAAAACAGAAACAATGCGGAGGTTTTCAAGGAAGTAATTTTCTTGGTGTTTCTACTCCACAGCTTCTAGCTTACTAGCAGATCTCAGAAAGAGAGGTAAAAATCATTTAAACCCATAAGAATTCCACTTAGGTTTGCTTTAATTTCAGGTAGCAGAGAAAAGCCTATTGGTGTTGCATTCCTCAAAAATCAGCCTATGTTTTGTATTTATGATTTCATTTAATTACTGTGTGTTTTCTCACATTTCAATAGCAAGGTTTTATTCCATGTCTGAGCTTTTCTGTGTCGCTCTTTGCTGTAGCATCTCTGCGGCACAGCCTTGAGCTGGTTTGTACTCGTATCTCCTCTGAAATAAAGAACTATTGTTATCCCATTTTAGGCGAGACCGAGGCATGGAGAAATGACTGTGCAAGGTCACACAGCAAGGCTATGGCAGAACCAGGGATAGGACTCAGATCTGAGTGCTCATCCAGTGCCCTAAATCACACGACCATCTTCCCTTTCCAAGAATGAATCCTTGCACCCTTAGAGCTAAATACTGAAAAGATTGAGGGTAAGTCGTTTTGCCTAATTATTGTGCATCGGATACGTGATGAAAAACCACTGCCATATCACCAGAGAATGTAGTGACTGATGAAAATCCAGCTTTCTGCCCATGCGATTATGCAGCCTTTTATGCTATCATGAGCTAGTCATTTCCTGCATCTCTAAGGAGTCAACCTTTCGTGACTTACAGTGATAATTATGCACATAGAACAAATCAAGCTCAGATTTTATGGGAATTTACAAAAATTCAGTAGACAATTTTCATTGTACTTCCCTTCAGTTCTGTGTCATTCACTCCTTTTATGGTGTGGGTAACATTTCCTAAGGGAACTGTTTTTAACATGGGCCCAATCCTGTTTTTTTTTTTCCCAGGCCCTAACATGGAAAAGCACTTTAAGAGGTGCCTGTCTTTGCCCTTCTCCAAACCAGTGCCTAAGCGTGCTTGTAACTTGGGACAAACATCCCATTGACCTCAGGCAAATGGAGCAGAGTTGATGCTTTATTGCTCTTTTTTGAGTAGGGTGTGCCTTCCTGACTCAGGATCCCAGTTGTGGGATGGGGGTCTTCATGCTCTTGGAGTGCCGAAGTATGTTGTAAGCAACCCCAGAGATGAAGTAACAAGACTAGAATATACAACTAGAAAACAACTGGGAGAATTCCACTGTCTTCTACTCCCATGGAGTTTGCCATTTTGAAATACATATTTGTTCTTTTTTGGGAAAGTACTTTCCTGGCATGGGTAGATTCAGGACTGCAATTATTAATGCCATTGATCCCATTTAAGATTATCTTTTTGGGAACCTCAGAGAATACAATTTGAGAACTCACTGTCATATCCATAACAGACAAATTTGAGACGAGAAAAAAAATGAGAGCAAATTTCATGTGAAATATGGCAATTTAGAACAAAAAAAAGGAATTTGAAAATGAACAAGATCAAAAGGTTGGTCATTCATTTTTCTATTACGGAAATATAGCTGTTGCTTTAGTCATTCTGATTATTTGCTGCATCAGGCTCAATTACGTGCTGAAGTAGCTCAGACTCACTACAACACGTAAAAAGTTATGGCTGGTTCTTGTTGAACTGCTACCTATTATAGCATATGACTGTGAGGTGGGGCCTGCAATCACGGTTGTAAATCAAAGAACAAGTCATAGGTTAGGTACTGTTTTCCTTAGATATTGTCTCCAAGTTTGTTTTCCGTATGCTAGTCTCTTCAGTGATGTTTGGTGAGCTTTTCAGTTAAGTGTAAAGTCAAGAATGCGTAGTTCCCAACCTGAAAGTAAGGAAGTGCTAACTCTTGTTGATAATCAATAGATGAAATTCTGGCACCGTCTTGGTGATATAGAATGTCACTGAAGGCTTCAGTGTCACATTCTTCCTGTGTTACTTCTTCCTGTAGAGGGGAAGCCAATCATTATTATATCTGACTCATTAGCAGGCCACCGAATCTGACTCGGTCTGAGTTTTTAGCATCTAAAAATTTCTGTTTGGACTGATACTTGTGCATACCAAATGTCTTCCAGGATCTTAGGTAAAAATACACCAAGAAAGGCTGACTTGCATGCTTCAACAGAAAATAAATCTATATATGAAGGCTGGAGTAGTCCCTCAAACAGGGAAGTAAGGAGCCAAGTTTGTTACAAGTATTGTACATTGATCTTCCCAAGATCAGACCTGGTGTTTTGGCCTCTACGTACTATCTTTGATCTTGCATAATGAAGGCAACTGGTTTTACTGTCCATCTTTGAAATTAAGAGTAGCTGTTAAGATCAGGTATGCAAAGAACAGAAGCACCCAGAGATGCAGTTGAGCCCATAGCACTTGAAATCCCCTGGGGATTTTGAAAACATCTCGATTCTTGACAGCAATCACAAATTAGTAGAAGAAAGGCATTTTAAACACTTCTGAAAATCCCACCCTGGTTTATTTGGCAGGTGAAAAAAGAATCCAGGAAATATACTACGTATAATGGTCGTTCAGTGACAAAGTAGATGTTCATAGAGAATGCTCATGCTTAAATCCTTCAGCAGTTAATGATCATCTCTACAGACCATAATACTCGAATACTTCACTTATCGATGCATCAGGGCTTGGATGACCTTTGAGACATATGAAAATGGGGCACTCCTTAGGCCAATGGTAGCTCTATGTTCTAGTAACTGATCAACCAATTACATAATTGGCCAGATCACTAACTTGCAGAAATAGATACGACTCCATTGACTTCACTGGAGATGACAGTTACCTGAGAATTGACCCGAAACTCTTGCCACAAAGCAGATAATGGTTTCATATTTTGCTGTTTAGTGTTGTTGTAAAAATAGACTCATTTCCTGGAGCAGTTAAAACAAGAAAATCTGGAAAAGCAATTTCCCACAGAGACTCATCCACACTGGAATTTGCCAAGGTCCCCGGATGTGAACATGTGCTGTTAGAAAACATAAACCAGCAACTTTGTTTAGGGAAGCCTCTGACCTGTCAAAAATGCAAAGCATTTGTTACCCAGACTTTTCCTTGGCAATTAGCGGGTAGAATTACTCATAGAAATTGTTTTGTTTGCTCACAAGGGGAGAAGCAAGACATAAATTCAAGATATCCCCTGTTTGACCACAAGAAAGAAGACTCTGTTCACAGAGGGCCTGTGGGTGAAGTGCTGAGCGGCCTCAGCTCCCTTTGGGGATGAACTCAAACTTGTAGACCTCAGTGAAGTATCAAGAGCCCTCCAGCATTGCTGGACATCCCTGGCTGGGATTTTTTTTAGCAGTCTAAGGGATTTGGGCATCCAAGTTTAGCTCATTTTTACAAGACTTTCAAGAAACCTCAGCTGGCTTCAGACTCCCTCTGTCTGTGTTCTGTGGAGAGGCTAATTTTTACCCAGGGATGTCGTTGTGAGTGTTGCCTTCCTTTCCTAGGTAGTGGTACTCAAACCCAGGTTAGCTTTCTGCTGTGCGGTGTTGGTATTTCCCAGCAGTGACTTTTCAAGTGCCTGTTGCATGCTTCGTTCACCGCTGGGACAGCCTGCCATTGCAGATGGGGAGTCCTCCTTACTCCAGCCATACTTCACCTTTTCCTTAGCACTTTGGTTTTACATGTCTTTTCTGTATAAAGGTGGTGCTGGTTTAAACTGAAGACCAGGGAAGTTTCAAGAGGCCAGATTTTCTGCTATGGGCCCTGTTCTGCTGGAGCCTGTTGCCCAGCTGTGCCTGCTGTGTGGGGCCAGAGAAGGAGGGAGAGATGCCGCAGCCATTCAGGGAAGCCAAGATATACCTCCTCGCGCTCAAACGGTCCTGCCTGAAGACGCATCCTCCCTGGCTGCCACCAAGCATTGCAGTTTCCCCCTTTCCCCCTTGCCTTGAGGGCTGATGTTTCCCTGATGCCAACATGTCCCTCATGCAGAGGAGGATCTCATACTGTGGTTGAGGAGATGTGGTATCTACTTAACAGCAAGATTACCGTGCAGAGTGAGGGCTCTCTGCTCAGGCACTTGGGAGTGAAGACATTTCTTGCTCCAAACTCACTCACAGTAAAGTAAGCTACTCAGAGGTCTCCTTGGAGCCAGGAAGCTGCTCAAAAACATGTTCTGGATTTGAATTCCCCTTGACTGCAGTGGGTTTCCACAGCAAAAATGACAGAAGCAATTTATCACAGATAGAGTGGTTTCTTCAGCAGGCCATGTACGAGTCCTGCAGGTTAATGCTCAGCTTGTGTACTTTACTGATTGCCATAAATGCTGCTTTTAAATCAAATAGTCACTATGTATTCAGGGATATCTGTTTCTCTTCCATGTGCTTCAGAAGAGCTTGCCTAACAGCTTGTATCCATTTGTTGTGAAGAGCCTGCCTGCCGATCCAGAATGGTTAGGCTATGTCTGCATCTCTAATGAGGGTTTGGGGACCTTGCAGCTGGTGTTAGCAAGTGCAAATGTTTCCCATTAGCTCCCTGCATTCCTCTAAGTTGTGATTCAGCAAGAGAGTCAGTGGAAAGCTGAACTTGAGGCATGTGAGATGTTTCTTTGAAGTTACTCGTGCTTAAAGTTAGGCGTGATCTGAGTTGGCTTGCTAAGCTGAGGCCCTGAAGAGCCTACTGTGCTATCACAGTGTAGGCTTAGTCTTTTCCTTTCATGCATTGCCTGGAGTGATGCTAGTTTCAGGAGTGGTCTGCAGCCTTTCAGTAAACTATTCCATAGCATTGAGGGAAAGCTTTAACTATTCAGTGGCTTTCCACCAGCAAGCTCAGCTCTACTAGAAAGCCCATAGCAACGCCTGCCCTCTCTGGGCTCTGAAGTCTCTTTCTTCCTTATTTCTTCAGCATGTTTCTTTTCTAAGGCAAGTGAAAAAAAAAACAATCTCAAAATAGTACCTTAAAAAGGTGGGAAATTAAGCAGATCATATAATCTTGATTCCTTTATCTCACTTAATTAAGGAGAAGTTTGCCACTAGTGATCTGGTATTTCCTAAAACAAGCATACATGAAGAACTCTTTGAGCAACTTCAAAAGAGTTTTCAGGCTAGATCAGGAAAAGATAAAACCAGAAGTGGAAACTTCTAATACACTTTATAGCTCATTACTTACAGGAAGTACATTGTTGCATAGGATACTAATGAATTCTGCAGGATGAAGTTTCCAAAAGGGAAAGAAAAAAAAAAAAAAGACACCTTCTGTATCTTAGAGGAAAGGTCTCAGGGCTTTTGCAATTAGGATAGTTATGCAGTGGATGGGTATGGTCATTTCACCAGGAAAGGTTCTACCTCTGGGAAAAGGCTTCTTAAACTTTAAAGTTTGAATTTCTGTAGCAACTTCCTGGTCTAGCTGTGAAAAGTGATAAAGGGAATGGTGAAAGTCTATCTTGTTTTCAGTTGCCCTACTCTGCACCCTAGGAGGCAGAAATAGTGCATTGCATCTAGCTAGCTGCAGGCAGGACAGCAGGAACACATTTGAACGGCTAAGGATGTACATGGTGAAGTTGGTGCTGATGATCTCAATCAGGTAGTGAGGCCAGCAAAGTGAGAACAGCAAAATGGATACTCAGATTTATCAGTGACACTTGCTCGGAAAATTAGTATTTACCAGACTCCTAATTAACTCAACTAAAGAAGTAATCCTAAAATCCTGCTTTTGGACAAGGGCCTGAAGCCCAAGCTGCTGGATTTACTCTAAGTGAGTTGATGCTCTCAGAAGTGTTGTGAAACAGGAATATTTCATATTTTTAAAGCACCCAGAGATCCTACAGATGACAAGAAACAGTTTTCTACTATTTAGAGTTCCCTGGTGTGAGCAGCCCCCTCACTGGTGACTGGAGAGCTCAGGGGTTGTGCCCCAGACACAGCTGGTGGGTTCGAGTCCAGATGTGCTGTCCCCAGGTCGGCACCAACCAGTGCTGGTGCACCTCTGTCACGAACAGGGCATTGCATACACGCCGGTTACCTTGCTGTCCTCTGCCACGGGGGATATGTCCGTCCGCCAGCTCTCCTATTTCGCTCAGATTGTAAAGATAGTTTTGCTGTATGTATGAACATATTTTAGGCAGCAAGGCATTTCCATCAGGACTGAAGCACACAGGTGGTGAAGCTTGAGCATTTTTTTCTTCAGTACAGGCAAGATATTTAAATGTTGGGTTATTTGCTCTTTGTATCTTTAGGCACCCAGATACCTCTAAACTTGTGGTCGCTGGAAAGCTGTCTTATTGAAAAGCAAGAGGTGTTTGCCCTTGTGAAAGTTTCTACTCATGATTGAAAGTGAGATTTGGAGTCCTAAGTCACAAAGATGCTTTTGCAAATGTATCTGTCTTTCTGTTTCTTTATAAATCAACCTGCTTGGCCTGAACTGAATGTTTAAATAATAAACAGCTGAAGGACAGTCCGATTGCTTCTTTCTGAGTGTTTCCCTTATGAAGCGCTTGGGGTCACATGGCATCTGTTCTGACCTGAAGGACCTGCTTTCTGGAGGCTTTTTTACGATGCTAACAAACCCCACATTTTAACTAGCCGTTAAATAAGCCAGTCAGTGGTAACTATTCAGGACAGGATTAGAAGAGTATTCTTACTGGGATACAAGATGGCTCTGTCCATGTGCTGGCCAGGGATGAAGGGCTGGAAAACTGTGTGGTGGAAGAGACTATTAATGTGATTTTCCACGACTTTCCTTGCAGCTGCATTTTTGAGGAGAGAGAGAGAGAGATGGCTAGGCTTGCAGTAACATGTTGTGCCGTCATAAATGCTACAGCCACCATCTGTTTCCAGCCCACGACTTGAAAGAAAACTGAGCAGTAATCTTATAATTCACATGAGCATTTTACACTTGTGAACCCTTCCCAACCTTTGTCTAATAATGAGGGGAGTGCATGGTGCTAAGGTTTGTATTTTTCCTGCACGTATTAGTGTTTATTTGTATGTCTCTTTCTGTTTTGTTGTCTTGGGTTTTGTTTTTTTCCACGGGCCCATAAAAAAAATTTCTCTGGGAGGAAAATCATATAAGTTCCAGGTCAAAAGAAACATAATAAAGGTGAAAACCCAATTCCATTGACCTTGCTGGAAAAATTCTCCAGGAGGAGGTGCATTTAACATTCCTGGCTGTGTCTGTTGCAGTTACTTGTTGAAAAGACAGACAGACATTAGAAAGTGAAGAGGCAGGTTGCTGAACTGCCCTTTCCCTGCAGAAACAGAGCTGCTAGAATAGCTGGACATGCGCATTTGAAACCCGCACCATCAGATAGGATGGTAATGGTAGGTTGGATTTTAATGAAAACAAATTCTTCTGCTAATCTTCGCTTCGGGCTGGCCCTCCATGGGATTAAGGATACCACCTGCTGTGCCAAAGACATGCTCAGGTTGGGGCTGCTGGTGGGTGGGAAGAACACAACCATCTGAGAGTGACTCTGGAGAGATCGCAGTCTGCCCTGTTGCAATGCCCTCAGGGAAGCCAAAGAGTTGAGATCATTTAGTTGATGGAAATACTGCTCCCCTCCAGCCTGCAAAGCAAGGCTGACATCATTAAGGATTTCTTTTTGACTGTTCTGCAAAACCAAGGGCTGCTCTTTCTCTGGGCCTCCTCTCGTCTTTGGACCCAATTTGCACACCTCCTCCTAGCACGGCCAAACTGGCTGAATGAACTCCTGCTGTCCTCTGGCCTTAGAAACAATGACTTTCATCATCTCAACCAGACCGCAGAGCAGTTTAAGGATGAAAGGGCTTCTTATTTCCTATATCCTTCT
This sequence comes from Balearica regulorum gibbericeps, assembly GCF_011004875.1. Lineage (NCBI taxonomy): Eukaryota > Metazoa > Chordata > Aves > Gruiformes > Gruidae > Balearica > Balearica regulorum. The sequence continues at coordinate 14,308,682 of NC_046198.1, forward strand.
GCTGCTAGAACTATAAATCCTTGATGGACTGAGTTTATAGTAAACAGCTACTGCAAGCAAGTGAAATTTATTTTGTGTTGTCGTATGTATGGTCAAACTGTCCAAGAAGTTGCCAAACAAAGAACTGAGCTGCTGATGGGCAACCAATTCTATCTCTTCTCATTTTATTTAAAAAATAATAAATAACTATCAATCAAAGGAACTTATTTTGACATGTGCTACCTGTTGGGTGATCCTCAGTATCTCCAGGATGTGTCTGTAAGTGGAAGAAAGCTGCCAGCTGTTGCCAGGTCCAGCAGACATGACCTGAAGTTCCACCAGGAAAAGGTTTGTGGGCTCACTAGGGTTGGGGACAGGTTAAAGGAGAATTCCCGTTTTTAGCACTACTTGCCGTTCTGGATGTGTTTGTTCAGGTATGGGGTGCACAGAGACCACATCCAGCCGCGTTGAACTCTGCTTGAATCAATGGCAAAGCCTCACTGACCTGTATACGGCAGTGGTCTGTTTTCTGTCTTGCAGTTTGATCAAAGACGGATTGTTGGTGGATCTCTGGGATCTCAAAAACTGGCCCGTGTCTATTTTGGTGCCTTGTGATGGTAGATGAACTAAAAAGGAGATAGTAGAAATGCTTCAAGCTATTAGGTCTGAATCACATATATTTCTGTATAATTTTCTTACAGAGCGAGTAAGCCTGGAAAGTTAACGTATTTTTATTTTTTATCTAATTAATTATATCTGGGAGTGTTGGGAGCTGTCATATTAAATGGCCTTTCCCCACTTCCTCCTGTCGTCCTGCCGGATTCGATCCCTGCAGCCTCCCACCCCCTCGGCTGTAGTTTGTGGCCACATCTGGAGTGTCTGCCCTGCACACGTGCTGAGGGAGCCTTCTCCCCGCTCCCCCCGCCGGCACACACGCCGTGGCTTTGGTGTCCGTGGAGTTATAAGCATCTTTCCTGACGGCTGTTGTTGCGTGAGAGGGAAGGAGAGAGGGCACGGGAAGGGCAATGGCAGGGAAGGCTTCTGACACGAAATTCCCAGGAACAGGATTTGCACATTTTATGACTGTTCAGATGGAAATGCAACAGAGCTGAATTATTACTCCTTAATCCTGCTTTCTCACTTTTCTCCCGGCAGCCTCCTCCCCTCCAGCTTAGGTAATACAGAAGCTTATAAACGAATCCCACCGCATGAAAAATAGCAAAGGGGGGGAAAGAAAAAAAAAAAAAAAAAAGACCTGGGTTAGGGCTGTGATGGATAGACAGGTGGAAGGCAGGCACCAGAAGGGAGGATGAATGGTAGAAGCCTTTGATGGAAACACTAAAGAGCTATTGAAAATCCAAGGGGTGGGGGGAGGGAGGAGAAAGAATAGCAGGGGGAGGGAAAGCAGGGGAGCCGTGCCCCCCTTCCCCCTCCCTCTTTCTCAGGATGTTGAAAGTATTTGTCCTCCGTTACAAAATGATTGAACTGCCGCCAGGCCAGGCCACCCTTCCAGCCATTGCACTGGGAAACTGGCACTTCTGAAAGCCTCGTCGCCTCTCAAATTTTATAGCTTTCCCATTTTGTGGGAGTTTTTGTGTTGTGCTACTTGCGGGATTGTTTTCAGATTTGCCACGTATCAAAGAAACTATGTTTTGTTGCTCTGACAAACACAGAATCCAGGTAATGAAAGGAAGAATTAAAAAATAAAAGCCCATTTTTATCAGAAAACCCAGCTGTCTGCCTTTTATTGAGTCAGAATTTCATGCATTTGGTATTCACGATCTCGCATTAATATTCCTTTGGTTTATCTCTAGCGCTTTTTGAAGGAGGAATTTCATCCTGTAAATAATGCTTCTACTTTACTGATGTCTCTGTGTGCACAAAAGCGGTGCCTGTTCTTCATAGTCAGAGTAGTGAGGATGATCCTGTTATATCATAATTAAAATGATTTTTGCATCAGGCAAATGCAGACAACAGTGGGAAAAGATAATCTTCCTCCTCTTCAGAACGGGCCCTGAAGTTCTGCCGTGTCTTTGTCCTGCAAGATCTACAGATGGGAAGAACGATTGAAGGTCTGCGTACGAGACTGCAATTGCTGCCAGAGGCCGTATTTATATCATGTATTTATATGTGTATGTATTTGTATAAGCCTGATGCTTGGGAAGGACTGAAGCCTTCTCGAGAATTAGATGTCTGTAGATGCATCCTCCACCCAGGCTCTTGTTAGCCAGGGGAGGACCCGGGGCCATGGTGTCTGCCCCATGCCACTCACGTGCCATCGCTGCCAGAGAGGCCGATGAGCTTGAGGTGCCCTGGCCAGGCGTGGTGAGCGGGTCCTGGCTGTCCCCTGGCAGGTACCTGCTCTGGGTGTTGGGTGGGTGCCTGTCCTCCCTTCCCACTGGTGCAGCGCCCGCGACGCAGCCCCAAGGGCGTTCCTCCAAGTAAACAGTGCAGACCGTCAGCTGTCTGTTGCCTCCAAGATTAGATCCTGGGATTAGGTCTCTGACGGGCTGGCCGTGGTGTATAGTTAAAATAGGCCTAGGAGAGCAGAGAGGCAACGTGCAACCCATGCACAGCTGAAAACTGAGGGGGCTGTGCCTGCTCACGGACCCACTGCGGCTGAAAGCAAATCTCTCCACTAACATAACTTTGCAGTGGCACTTTCCACCTAAACATCTCCTGGTTGCATTCATTAATGTTTGCAGTGCCCCGAGAGAGGTAATGCTGTCTTAATCCCCACTTCCAAAAGAAGAGAAAGGGTAAGTGATTTGCTCAAGGTTAGACGGGGAGTCGCTGGAGGTGGTGCTTCAGTCTCCTGCCTTCAGAGGAATTTGCTGCAGTGACCAAAGCAAACAGCCCCTGCTGTTACAAAGCCGGACCGTGGCATGTCATTCACACTTTGTATCTGAGATGCAGTGTCTGGGAAGGTATCGCTGTCCTTGCGAACTAACTTTTAGTTTTTGAGCGTGGGTGAACATTTGTCATCGTGCCAGGATGACACAAAGTCTAGAAATTATGATGGCAATTCAGGTCATGGCATAACGGGGGAAAAATGCTGCCTCAGAAGCGTCCCTGTCTAGTGACACTGCTAGTGATTATTTAAGCTGCGGGACATGGCTGTGGCAAAGATCAAGTTGTAGCTGATATGAATCACGCCTTGAAATAACACTTTCCTTCTTACATTGTGAAAATTGCGGAGGTATGGGAAGTGAAGGAAAATGGGATTTCCCTGGAGGTTAAAGATTTTCCTTTAATCAGCTTTCATAATGTTAATTAAACGTTTGGAACAATGGCTCGGTCCCGGGATCCGCCCGCTCTTGCATAACTATCTCACAATACTGTTTTCACTTTCATGTTTATTTGCCAGCATGATTCAAAGTGAGAGCTGGGCAAGACTCCCGCACCAAGGAGCTACTTGGGTTTTGAAAAACTTCAACTCCCTGTCTTACCTCTCCTCGAGAGAGAAGACTCAAACTCTCCCCTCCTGAGAAGGAGCAGCCTAGAGGGATCACAGCGCTTTGTCTGTCATCATTACCCCATCTGCAAATGGGGCTAATAAAAACTTACTGGTATTTTCAGACTGGTACGTATAAAAATATACCCACCCATATGGAGAAATGGGTGTGTTTATAGAGATCAGTACATGGATAGATATATTCTGGGTAGGTAAGATATATTACAGTGCCACTCGTTCCCTGAATTTTTCACTCTTTCCGTAGTGTAGTTGCTGCGTGCCTATGGGAGCCATCGTTTCTGGTCCTTTGAGCAATGGGCTTAATATAACCCAAGCTTGTATCGCACACACGGAGCGCTCAGAGGAAGAAAAAGTTTGGGGAATGGTTCACAGGCAGGGGATGACATTGATTAGCCCAGGGACCACACACCAGGGGAGCGGGAGCTGCGCCGGGCATGTGTCCACAGCCCAGGAGGTGCTCTTGGTGCCAGGCCGGGACGTCTCTCCTGCTGGTCCGAGGTGGGTCGCTATGGCCCAACGCTGGTCTACCGATGTGCTCGGAGCACCCACTGGCCACACGCGCGCAGGGGGTGCACAGAGAGCCGCAGCCTGGCCACCTTTGTTCTTCAAGTTAGAAAAGACTTCTTTCAAAAACAAGGTATTAAAACTTACAAATGACAGACACCTAAGGAGAAAAAAAAAAAAGAAAAGAACCTGTTATGTTTTAGGTCAAAGTGTTATCTCGCCCAAGATTTTTCAATATGCGTAAAATGCAGTTTCTGCAGAGGGACCATTAATCAGCCGCTGGAAGAACTGCCTTTTTTTAAAGCTGCAAAGATGAAAACAAAAAGCTGTGAGTGCCAGGGAAGCTCCATTTTCCCATTGTACGGACGGCGTGTCTCGGTGCAGGAGGGCACCTATATCCGTGCAGGCTCTTGCTTCCTTAGCAACATGTTAACATCTTTGCAAAAGCTGTTTAAATACGCCGAGCCGCTTGCTACGCAAGCTCTACATGGCAGTTCCATGTTGACACATGCTTTTGTCTGCTTAGAGAAGGTGCTCTGTAAACATAAATGTTAGATGGTTTTCATGTTACTTACTTCTGATTCATTGGTTTTAAATTAGTAGCTCAGAGGCACATAGCTCTCGTACAGGCAGGGAAGGGATCGCCTCTCTTCTCCTCACCTTTGGAAACTTTGACCTGCTTAGATCACAAACTGTAGGAAGTCTCGGAGGCGAAGTCCCAGGTACCGCCAGCAGTAAAAGCCCGGAGTAAACAGATTAGGTGTGTTTGAAAGATGTTTTAAGGGAGCTTGGGCTATCTGGCTCAGTTTCCATATGCCACAGGCAAGATTAATTTTAAAACTGATTTTGATAGCGTGAAGGCTTCTTCCTTAATATAGGAACTGGCTGTGTAATTCGTGCATATATTTTTTTTTTTTGTTTGTTTGGCAGTGCGGGACACGAGGAATTGAAACTTCTTCTCCACGCCCGTTTGATTAGCACAGGAGTGGCAGGAGGAATTTTTTCTCTCTTGGTCATTCTGGGCAACCTTTGAGCCCAGCTTTTCCACCCTGTTCCCATTAAGGAGCCGCAGAGGCCATGTGAGCAAACCCCCAGCCAGCTGGGAGCCGTCAGCTGCCTTCAAAGCCTCGGCCGGCCCTTCTGGGATAAATCTATAGCGAGGTGTGTCATGCGTGTGGTATCAGCCCCGTATCCCACACGGTTCCTGTCCCAGCAGGGGTGAATTTTTTTTGAAAAAATTGGAGTATAAAGGGAAAACCCATGTCTTGAATTTTTAAGTGACTTTATGGAGCAGTCAAGGGTACTGGGGTTGGGTCTCACTCTTCGTTAACGGAGGGCTGCTGGCTGTAGGTTTTAGCAGCCTTTCGCAGGAGTGGGGTGGCAAAGCCCTGAAAGCTGAGCTGTTCCCTCCGGGATCCTCCCTTGCAGATGGCAAAGGACATTGTTAATTTACACACAAATGAAATGCAAAATCCTGTCTGCACATTTTGGACTGAGACAAATGAAAATTTTGTTGTCAGTCTGGCTTGGCATCACCTTTCCAATTCTCTTTGGTTTTCTGTCCCAGTGAATCATCTCTCCAGTTCACTTCCCTTTTGTTTGTTCCATAATTGCTGGCTTAACCTGGAGGCACGAGGCTTCCTTGTGGAAACATCACCACGCTGTCAGTCAGCGAGGGAGAGGTGGTACAGCTGGTACAGTCCTTCCTCCCTCTCAGGAGTGAATGAATCATCCCTTGAATATGCAATATCATCCAGGACAGGAGCCAGGATCCTCAACAGGCACATGAATTCCAGCATCTCTGGAAACATTATTTCCACATTTTGGACAGACTAAGAGACAGTAAGTAAATAAGCAAGCTGTGGCATTTGCAATCTCTGTAGTTTTATTTAAAGTGACTGCCTGTGCTCTAAATGCTTCTGTGGGTGTTAAAAATACAAAGAGAAAAGCGTGTATCCTTGATCTCATACTGCCCAAGGCAGCTTCACGGTATGGCCCATTTAATGCCATTGAGCAGTCCACTGAACAATTAAGAACCCACCAGAAACAGCAAACGCCTGCTTTCCTCCTGAAAATTCACACGAACCGATGCCTCCCAAACCCCGTCCGTCGCTGCCCTCTGTATTCCTCCCTTGAAACAGTGTCAGCGCTGTCTCTTGGTCTGGCATGGAGATGTTTTGCACGGCCCTCTCGCAGGAGCAGCACAAGGCACACGGGCTCCTTCCCCCCGCTGGGTTCTTGTTCAAAAGTGTTTCCCAAAAGCCAGTTTCCCATGGTTGGTCCTGGGCTGCGGGTGGGGTGTCGCTGCGGAATCAGGGAAGCTTCGCTGCACGATCAGGTAGTCCATGATACAGCATTTTATAACATCAACTGGTTTTCCTAAGCTCTCATGTGCTGTGCTCATGAATTCCATATAACTGCCCCTGGATGAATATACAATTAGATTTCGCTGTTGAATGTGTGAGAAATACAATGGGAGAGGAACACTGATCCGATCGAGTGGAGAAATACTGGTCAGGAGGGCTACAATATTTTTTTTCTCTACTCTGTTATTAATACCAATAGCTAAGACTTTTTCTGCTTTGTTTTCGTGCCAAGGTTACAGCTACACGTTAACCTTCATCAGTCCTTCTGACGATAATGGTGAAACACCATTAAAATTATCTTCCTATATGTTTAAACCACTCTGGCACTTTTCCAGGCAGTATTTGTGCCCCCGTTTATGCTGCAGACCCTGGTGACCCTCGAATACTTTTATTTACGACAGCATAAGCATCATTTCCATGGCAACATGCTTTTCAAGCTGCAGATTGAGGATTGCAATTTCCTAAGCAATAGAAGAAGCAATGGTGGATTTTTTTTTCCTAATCAGCTAGTAGCAACTTTCATGTGCAAAACAATCAGCCACGACAAATCATTTAAAAGCTACATTATAATCAAGGCAATTTTAAAGCTCAGCATGGTTAGCCTGAAAATAAAAGAGAGTTAGATCCAGTTGTATAATGGAAATGAAGATCATGCAATGATATCCTCACTGGTACTCTAGTAAATTGACTTCACCTTGCTCTGCGATGCAGCCTAATGAGGAGCAGAGCAGTTTACTTCACTAGAACAACACATTATTTACAGGAAGACTACATAATTATAATCCTATATGGTTTCAGAAATGCTTTCCCATATTGGAGAAGACGACAAAGCCTGCTTGAAAATGGTCCAAGCTATCAACAAAGGAATGTTATTAACAGATATGTTGGTTAGCGGCTCATGTGAAATTGCACTTAGTGCTTTCTGCCTTCAGAGAGCACCGGGGCGGAGCTGATCCCCGCGATGGGAAAGCCACCTGTACATACACATATGCCAGCAGAGCCCTTCCCGTTGTTGAGGGTGTTGTGGACAGAAATACTGAGTCTATTGGGAAATATTGCTCAGCAGCGCCACAGCATTGCTTCCCTCCCCAAAATCAATTTTCAAAAGTGGTAAGTGCTGTCACTCCACAAACAGGGAAGTTGAGGTGCAGAAAGATGCAATGATGTGTCCAAGGTTGGCCTGGCTGACAGTCGGAGGTGCTCCCTGGAGTCCCAGGACACCACCCTGCCTACCAGGGGCCATCACCATTTATCAGAGTAAGGTATTTGAAGGCTTGAGCCATCCCCTGCTCAGCCAGCTTGGTGCTCAGCACCGCTGGGACCACTGCTACTCACCTCAGTGGAGGACAGCACTTCTCACAGCTGCTCTTCTCACCATCTCTTTCTGGCAGAGAATTTGCAATAAAAATACCGCTTTAAGGAATTCAGAAAAAGGTGAGGATTTTCTTTCCTGTTGGATTGTCCTTGAGAGCAATGACATCCTCCCTTCATATCCAGGCAGGATTTGCTGCTCACTTGGCCAAGCCCAGGGAACTGCTGCGTACCCGAATGGGTGGGCTTAGCAGAACTGACTCAAACCTCTCAATATTTTCAGTCACTCATGTCTCCCATTTCCGAGTTAGACCTTAGTGGTGAGGGTGTCACCCTAGAATTATCAAAGATAATTTGTCTAAATCATGCTAGAAATTATTTCAAGTTGTTTTTTCCCCTAGAATTATTTGGGGTGGTGGGTAAATAAATATTAAACTACATGATTCTATAATGGTAGAGGTACATCCCTACTTGGTAAAAAATATGTTCGTACTGATTTGCTTTGGGCCTCCAATAATTTTTTGGGCAAAACTTCCACTGTTTTTGAAAGCATTAGGACAGCAGAGGGGGCCTCCAGGTTTAGGGTACCCCAACGTCTTGCGAGGTGTGGCTGGCCATTAACTCTCCTGAGTAAACACTACTTTTAAACACCAGATTTTCCATACCAGAGTTAATATACCAGTTAATTTAGCATTCTGGGGTGTTAGATATTGGACGAAGCACACTGCAGAGCTTAACGTCAAAAGGTCTCAGGACATCAAGAACTACAAGAAACCCTTGACTAAAGCCACTGCATACTAATGCGTGAGGCCAGCCTTAGCACCCCAGCATCCTCCTCCCTTTGAAGTCGGTTGTCAGACTTGATTTGGAGACTGAGCACCTGGGTTAGGAAATCAGGGAACCACTAAATATGTTCTGCCCCAGGGAAAGCGCTCACCCTCACGTTGGCTGGCCGTGGAAGAGGAGGAAGGTTTTTCAGCATGCTCTTATGGTTTCAGACTTGAACTTGGAACTGTTTGTTTTTGCTACGCCACCCCTTCCGCCCTAGTTAATAGTCAACTTTGAAACCCAGCTTTATGTCCCATGTGTTTGATTTACATTTCAAATGCAGGGCCAGCAGGGCAGGCTGTCTAAATCACTTGTCAGCACAAGGGAAGGAGGTGACACAGTGGGAGGAAAAAGTGAGACGCGGCTATGGCCCAGTATAAACGCTCTGGCAGCTGGGCAGTGCTGTTGCTGGGAGAGTCCCCAGTAAGAGACAACTGCTCACCTTGCTCAAAGGTTGAGGTCTAACCCAGGCAACACACAGGGACCGGCTTGTCTCCTTTGATTTACACTCAATTCCTCCAACACTACAACCCTGCATCCTGTTTTCCTTATCCGCTGCAGCTGTACATGAAGGTGAGGGCTTGAAAAGACCTAGCGAGAAGAGTTTCTTTTGAAACCAAAAATAGCCCGTCATGATTTTATTATTTTTTTTTTTGGTCAGCATGTCGCAATCTTATATTTATCACCGATCTGTAGCTGAATTGACACACAGGAAACCTATCTAATCGTGAGTTGGAGGGCACAGGGCACAGCAAGTTCACTGGCCACTCTTGAAAAATGTCTGGCTGGAAATATCATTTTCAACTGCTCTTTGATGAGGTAACATCAAGGAGCAGAGTGACTGCACACACCACACAGGCCAATGCCAAATGGTTTGCAGGGCCAGTCAATGCCCCATTGAGGAAAGGGGAAACATTTGCAAAATCGGTCAAAAATGAATTAGATGTGTTTTCAAGCAATTACTTTCCAGACTGTTTACTCTGAATGACACAAATATGATCGGCCTGTCCTTAGAGACCTTCACGGGCTTGACCTGATGGATGTGGTGATGATCCTGCCCTCACTGATGTTGCCTGGAGTCGTGCGTGCGCTTGTTTCGACAGCTTGGGAGCAGCGCCTTGCCAGCTGCCGTGCGCTGCCCCGACACATTTGTACAACAGGATGACCTCTTCCTTTCATCTTTTTAAATTAAACACAAGATCCTCAGGCTGCAGAGGGAACAACCCCTCTTGGAGATGGCAGGTGGAGGAGCCAACATGGAGCCGCAAGGCCAGCACCACTGGAGGCCAGCGTGAGCATCGGCCTCCCCAGTGAGCCCACCCCCGCCACAGCTTTACTGGAAATAGCTACGTCTGCTGCTTGCGAGCACGTTAAAAACTACCTGCCAGGTTCGGCCGACGTAAATCCCCATAAATTCATTCACCAGCCTTATTCCCGGAGAACTGCTGCTTAATGCTCTGTTTCTTCCTAACTGCAATTTCTGTCAGTTTATTTTAACGATGGAGCCTTGCTCTCAGTTTCACCACACACATCCTCTATATTGCTAAAAAGGTACCGATGAACATGAGCTGTATTACCAGAAATCACATTCCCGTTCCTGTTTCCTGGCTCATTTCTCCCTCATTTCCCATTACTTTCCTATTTTAAGACTGCATGCATGACATACCTGTCAGCTAGATCCACTCAAATATTTATCCAGTAATTTAATCAGTGAATTTTGTGGTAGTTCGCTAACTACATCGATGATTTTCTCCTCATTCACATAGCTTGGGTTGCAGCGTGTTATGCAGCTGGAAGGCTGCAGGTTCACGGGATGTATGAACTTGATGAAGTTTATAAACTGTAAAGAATATGTCCTTTTTCTCACATCCCCGAGGCCTGTGAGGAGCTGCGTGCTGCGCTGAAGGGGAAGGGGAGGGCGCCCGGCATTGCCGACACTTGGGCATGGATGTGACCCTGCCTCAGCCCCGGCAGTGGGTCAGCCGCTGGCACACGCTGAGGGAAAAGCGAACAGAAGAGGGGCAGAGTCCACTGAAACAGAGAGTGAGGGATTTTAGCTTTAAATTTCAGAGGACACCCCTTTTTTGCCCCCTCCTAATCCCCGACCTGCCTAAAGCCTGTCATTCAGGAGAGACAAACTACTGTCTTTCCAGGAGACTATTCCTCCCAAAGCAAGCTCTTTCTGAAGCCAGTCCCAGCTGCCAGGCTAGAACAACTTGAGGAGACACCCCAAACCTCCAGACTATGCTTTTGAAGCCCACCGTGATCCCAGGCTGGAGCACTCCCAGTTGGAATGAGCTCCCCAGAGCCAGGCAGCCAGGCTGAGCCCCCCCCCGAGCATCCCCCCAGGGCTGGCAGGCCCCAGGGCCTGGTGGTTTGGTCACTCAGCCCTTTCCTCACCTCAAGATGGGGCCTCAAGGACAGGGAGGAGCGAGAAGTGGCACCCTTTTATAGTGTGAGTAACAGCTCAGCAATATGTTCCCTTGGGGCAAGGCATGCTCCACACTCAGTGATTTCAAAAGAAGTTAAAAAAAAAAAAAAAAAAAAGAAAGAAGGAATGAGGAACTAACTCAACACACCCTGTAGGTAGGTTCTGGCTTCCCCTGGGAGAATGATAGTGTAAGCCTCCAAACAGTATCTGTTTAATGTGTTATAAACAGCTTTTCCTTTTTCTTTTTCCCCCTCCTTAAACCCGAAACCACTGCTTCTTTACCAGATAATGCTCTGCCTTGACAGGACCGGAGAGATGTTGTATGTGTATGGATATAGATACTCTATCATCTATTTCCATTAATAGGTATTAAGAATAGGGATAGAAAAGATAATCTCACTCTGTTGCATCCTGTGCCCAGTCTCCAAGAATCCTGTTACTTAATGTTTGAAACATCCTTCGGAGGTAGATGAATATAATCGCCCCCGCTCGTTCCTGGCTCTGGAAACGGCAGCGCTCCCAGAAACACGCTTACCGCAAGCACGGGCTTTGGCTGCAGCAATTCTGCACTTAACGTGCACATGCTTAAGGGCTTTGCTGGACGGGCTGAGCTAGTGTGCTTGATATCTTGCAGGATAGAGTAGGAAGGCAGAGGGAGATTAAGGATTTTATCATGTTCCCAGGAAAGTTCAGTACAGAGTTTCATTGATTTCTGTGGAAGGGAAGCCGTCCCTAAATAGTTTGCACAGCTGGGAAAGAAGCCCAGGAGATCCCAGTGTCCTGTCCTTTCCTCTAACCATTATGCTACACTTCTCCTTGAAGAAAAATGGGACACGGGGGAATTTACACAACTGTGCAGGCTGCTCCAAAAAGAAGCAATATTCTTATACAATAACCAACATAAATCTATAATAATTACATAAAATTACATAATAGTATAACTAATCCGCAGTAAACTCTGCAGAAAGGCTGCATTAAGCATAAGTGCAAGGCTGGAGCCCGAGTCTTTCAGAATACCTTGGCAGTCTTACCAAAACAGCAGATAAGGGGAGATTGATACAACCTTGTCAGACGTGTAGATTTTTTTCCCCCTGTAGTACCTATACTTAGCTGAAATTCCAGAAGTGATTGCATTTACTTGTGTGTATCTCCTGCAGAAGTGGCACAAGCTGTATTAGGAAATAACTTCAAACTTAATTGAAATTCAAAGCATTTTTAGTATATCAGTAACCTCAAACAGTTCTTGCTAATTGCTGAAGTAGTACTGCCTTCACTTCTCAAACAGCATTAGCTGGTTTTAGCCAAGCTAGGAATATAAAAACATTTCTAGTCTGGAACATCTCCTCTTAAGACTTTTGTAGATGCGGTCAGACTTGGTAGCTCAGCGTGCCCTGGTTTTCTCAAAGCTCTCTGAAAAAATTATAATAATAATTAGAGTGTATTAGTTAGTCCTCAGGGATAGCTCCATTTTCCATGCATGTAACCTTTGCTGCTTTGGGATGCAAGCTATTTGTTTTGGCAGCCTGAAACAGCCCAAAACTTCACCGTGATAACCATTTTTAGTTTGGCCTGTAGATTTTTTTTTCTTTTTCAAATCCATCTGTCCTGAGAAGTCAAATTCCTGATTTTATCTCGCACCACCCACCCTCTTCACTTACAAAGGGGATCTCAGAACAATCCCTTGTCCTCTTGCCTTGCTCCCTGGTTTTCCCTTGCCTCAAAGAGACTCATGTTTCTGTTTCACTATGTCTGTCTTGAATACTTCTGTCCCTGAAATTTCTGGACTTTAAGGTAGGGGGCTTTCCATATTTATTTCCATATTTATTACCTTGCAATACCTATGTTTAATTTACAAGTTTTAAGAACAAGGAAAACAACCCAGAAATAATTTCCCTGCCTGCCAGCTCTGAGTATCACATGTAGGATTTGGGTTGTTAGTTATTGCATCATTACTGGGAAGAGAGATGCTGTTCTTTGGACTTAACAAAGCTGTTGATGATGGGTGTGTGCATGAGAAAAGAAACCAGCTCTTTCCTCCATCCTTTTCTATTGCTTTCAGAGGAGAAAATAGCAAAAACATCTCTGCAAGAAAAATCATTCAGTCTAGCTGGCAGTGGTTTGCCATTCAGCAGGTTCATTCAGGCTATTTTCATGGGTGATTCTTTTTTCAGATGTCCAGCATCCAAATATAGCAGACGTGGGTGTTTTGTGTCTTTGAAAAGAGAAAAATAGCCATTTTGATGAGGACAGTGGGACTGATGCAAAGTGCAGAGTGAGACCCTCAGCTGATTTTGATCTTCACATCATCCTGGAAGTAGCTGTGGGGAGGCTGTAATTAAATTATAGCAGAACCTGGGGCTATTCCATGTTGTACCAGGACCAAGTTCAGCGCAGAATCTGCGTTAGGTAGAAGTGACATACAATTTTTGTCTGCCTTTGCCCTGTTCCTTTGGAGTGTGCCCCCCATGAGCTACATAGCTTTTGTACTGCGTGCTCTCATCAGCTGCCCAAGCGCAATTAGACCTGAGCAAGCCCAGTGATGGAGGGAAGAATTATGTTGAAGAATTGTCGTAGGAGTGCTGGGAAAGTGGCAGAGATTTGAGAGATACTGTAAAAGATGCCTCTGGTAAAACATGTATTTCTTCACCAGTATTTTAGGTGTAGGAACAAAATAATGTTGGGTGTTTCTTGCTTCTCACAGAGTGAAGAGCTGTTCCTTCAGGTTCATCCCAAATCATCTGTGTGACTAATTCCCTCTTGGACTTAGCAGGGAGAGATGCGTTGGCCTCTTAGACAGAGAGTTAGCAGGGATTATTTGGTTTATCACAGTCAGCTTTCCTACACTCCAGAGCCGCTCTTACTCCCAGCCAGATGTTCAGAGGTGGGCCCGGCATCTGTGCGGTGCTTCACCAGACCCTCTGAGTCCTCGCTGACAAATACCTGCAAAAATACTTTTTATCCGCCTGGCTTGTCACGGGAACCACACAAAACTGCTTCACAGGCTGGATTCAGTTGCTTGGCCAGCTGTGGTGGGTAGTCAGCGACTTTTCTGGGTTTTGAACCTCGGTCTCCTTGAGGGACTCATGCAATTGCCCCGATTTGCTGACAGTCAAAATTGCTCAACGAACTATGCTGCTTTTTGGGAACCGATGCATAGGTATTCTTCAGTAATATTAATGGCTTTACTCCTGTGATTAGGAAGAAATGAACTTTAAAATAATAATTATTAATATATTACTATCAATATATTTCATATTTTAATATTTTCAAATACATATATTAATGAGTTAATGTTAATTCCTAGCTAATCAAGATCAGATTTCTTTGCTTATGGGCTTTGCTCAATTGAAAAATCTACTGCTTCTGGGAGTTGCATTTGAAATAGACTTGCTGGCTCAAAACCTGTTTGTTTTGGGGTTTGGTTTTTTTTTTTTTTTGGTAATTACTATTGTTTTCAACATCCCAGTCTGAGGAAGTGTTGGACTGATCTCTCCTAGCCATAGCTGGCAGGCGTCCTGTGTCATTTGAGGGAGGGTTACTGGTGAGAACATGCAATGCCACATCACAGGCTTCCCTGCATGTCAAGGGAATGGTTTCCACCACACACATAATGGCAGAGTGGCAATTAGCCCAGGACGGGCGGGTGACACCACTCAGTCCTTGTCCTGGCCGCAGGGACACCCAGCGCTGGGGCGGCTGGCAGCTGATTTCTGCACACCGGAGCAGCTGGCTTTGGGGCTGCCCTCCCGTTTCCTCACTGCCCCCGACTGTTTCTTTTCTCTTAGGAAAAAGTGTATTTTGCCCCTCATATTTAGAAACGACCCGGTTTTATTTAAATCTGTCATTTCCTATCCCCATGGTTACTCTAGTTCAACACCATAAAGAATTTGCCTCCTTGATGATGTCTAGGAAATGTCTTTGTTTAAACCTGCTCTGCCAACCCACGGACATAACCTAAGCTCTCAGATATCCGTTTCCTTGCACACAGGTGTCATTCCTCTGGATCTTTTCAGTTCTACCGCTAAACTGTATCACATTTATTCTGGTTATCTAGAAATCCTCCCTTCCCCTCCAGCCCAGTCCACCTTTCATCCCGACCATCTGGAAGACTGCTGTTAGGCAATGCTATCTTCCTCTAATTTGTAAGAAATAATTGATTTATTACTGCTACATACCTTTCCTGATTTTCCTGGGCATGGCAGAAATAACAGGCTGTTCCAGTCTTAAAGAACTTCATATAAATTGCATTCACATACAACATATCTCAGCGATAACGGGACCTGAGCTCAAAGGAATCCGCATCATATCTTAACTCTCTGGAGTTTTGGGGGGTTTATTTTAATAATATCCTGACTTTAGCATATACAATCCACGGTATTTGCCAAGCTTAAAACAACAGCCACAGGAGGATCCTGTCGTACGTTTTGCAACCGGTTCTCACATCAACAGAGCGCTGATCCTGCATGGAATTCATTCCACATTTTATTCATTATCTGAATGAGTTATCAAGACAGCTCTCTGCCTGGCTGGAGGTACCAACATAGTGCAGACAGATTTTTTCCCACAGAACTCTCCGAAGCGATACTGTCAGCATAGCTATATTTAATGGGCTCTAGCCATGCAGTCAGTCTCTCAGTGCAGAAGAAATAGTTTACAATCTCTGAAACCCTACACTCCTCTCTGCCACGGAGCAGGAAAAAGTAACATCTACCGTCATTCCTTTTGCATGTCGCTGGATCCAGGGGGAAGGGAAAGCTAATAAGACAATGAGGACATTGAAAACAATATTCTAAGAGGCAGAGCAAGGCAAAAAAAAAAAAAAAATCAGTAGTCAACATCTGCAAGCAATCTTTAACCACAGCTAAAGACTGCCTTTAAATTCACATGTCATGCCCTACTTACCTTTCCTTTAGGCTTAGTATTAGTTTAGAAATAACCTGCAATCTTCCGTATATCATTGCTATCGCTGCATGAACAGTTAGGACAAAGGCTATTGCATGCAAAGAGATTTCCTCCCAAGTTAAAAGCCGTTAGGCAGAAAATGACTGACATTTTGAGAAGATAACGTAGGGCAGCTTTATGTGCCCTCTGAGTTTTCTGTGGCGTACCCCTGCAGCATGCCTGAAAGAGCTTTGTGCCACACGCATTAAGGTAAAGGTCATCTGTCCTGAAGTGATTTCTATGAAATAAAATTGCCTGTTTTCCAATTTTTAAAAAAGGTCCAGTTCATGAGTATGGCAGAGAAATGTCATTACATGCTGATCAGGGGACTGAGGTAAGCGGCGGGGTAATGGTGTGACCTTCACTTCACAGATGAAATAAAAGCCTCTTGGGGTGTGGAAGAGGGGCTGGTGAGTGACGTCTGTGAAACTTGGGGCTGGGGTGAGGGTCTGCTCGGCACTACGCATGACACAAACACCATGGGGGGGGAAATAGTCATTTTAGTGGGGTTTGGCAGGATTTAGCATCAGAACAACGACACTGATGAAAAATAAAATGACCAGGTGACACAATACAGCAGCGACCAGAAGGATGGAGAGCGCCTTAGCTGGGAATGAGCAGCGGCACAGCCGCGTCGGGCAGCTCATCATGATTGAAAATGCACCACGGTTGTGGCAGGGAGAAGGTCAGGACCTTATATGAGACATCTTCCATCTCTGTAAGTCCAAAAACCTATTTCCAGTGTCTTATTGTTAGAAGTGTTACTGAGTTGGGAAGCGTGGAGGTCTTGAAATACAAACATCTAAAGATCACCTTATAGCTGAAAGCTTTAGGACCAGTGTTCACTACCTCTTACCATGCTGTATATGGTATGCCTGCGAGTCCCTTTAAAAAAGTCATAAACGGCATCAATTTTAATTACCCAACTCAAGATTTGCCCTTCTACAAGGCATAGGTATAAAGTTGATTGCTCTCGTGACACAGTTTAAGTCTTAATTCTTCAGTAAAACAGGAAAAAATCCAGAGCCTTCTTGCCCACTATGTCCTCCTCCTCCCCCCGGTATAAAAAAAATACCAAATGTGCAGGTTATAAATAACGCAAGTTATCTAACATTTCACCATATAAGGAATAAGCAGAACTGGAAATGCTGATTTCTTTTTTGCCTTTAGCATTCAAATTAAATGGACAATGTAGCAAATGGAATATTGCCAGCAAAAAAGGCTTATGTGTCATTCCGGTGATCTTGTGCCTTGCTCTGAGCTTTGTTGGCCCATTCGCTGGTACTTCAACAGCTGAGAACCCTAAGTTTGACATTATATTGCTAAAACATATCAGTCTCTGACCAATTTGAAAGCAAGGGAAACAGGGCTCCTCCACTCTTGTCTTGCATCCCATGTAAAGGTAGGGCGCACATAGGACGGGACTGTTTGCTAAAGCTTATGGGACATGTTTCTACTCGCCAAAGACTATCGTGAACTCAGTAACACCATCTTCGTTGCTGTCTTTAGCCAGAGAACAGATATTTTGAGGGCAAGCACAGGCAGTTAGGTCTCTTGCCATATAGATTAATCTTGGGTTAAAGATTGAAGATAATCTAGGGTTAAAATTGGAGCCTGAAGGAATTGGTTGGTTTACACCATTTTTTTCCTTATTAAATAATGGGTGTCCTTTCAGACCCCTTTACCTGATGAACAGGAGCTGATTCAGCTCTGGCAAGCAGCCCCCTTCCCTCTGCATTGCTCCTCTGAAGCCTGAACTGGCCTCCAGTTAATTCATATGGAATTAAAGAAGGAGATGAAGATATGAAACTGTTCCGAGCCTCTCTCTCTCATACAGGGTGATATCAGCTACTGAAAAGCAGTTTTGTATCCCCTGGTAACACCAGGCTCAAGAAACATTTCACGAATAAAAAATCTGGCTACCTGGTTATTAACAGTCCAGCACTCACTTTCAGTTATCTCCTACCCTATTTACTCACAACCAGGTATGAAAACATTTCTGTAAGTGACTGAAAATAATGGAGAAATTCACTGATTTTGGAAGCAAAGTGAGTTAAAGCAATGAACCGCAGTACATGTTCTTTATGCATGTTCAGCAGCATAAGGAAACTGTGGGAAGCTAATTTGCAAGCCTGTTTACTGAATACCTGGAGCAACTCCCGTTTCCCATTTAAATTAGCTACAGGAAGCCAGGAGTCTAATTTGCTTCTCCAGTACCTGCTTGTTCCACTCATTTATGTCCTTAGCCTCATGCATTTTAGTAGACCATCTCTCCTGGCATTTCAGATGTTTATTGCTGCATCTCTAGTCTGTAGTAGCCTCTCCAGGGAAAAGTAAATGCAGACTGCTAGCAGACTGGGCTGGCTGGCTTTGTACCTGCTTTGCACTATATTGGCACATGCAGCTACTTGGAGTTCAGGAGAAGAGCAGCTCAGGTTCATAGCATCCAACAAATCCCTGGGCCAAAACCAGTATGCAGCTCTTGCAAAAGCCCAGACTTTGAGGAACAGTCTCCTTTTTGCGGTTAATGCTAAATTTGTTCGGTATCCGGAGATGCCTGAATATCCAGTGTTAAAGCACATGATACCTAAGCAGAGTAAGAGTAGTATTTAAAGTAATCTCTTCCACACACACATCAGCATCTCAAAGCTTCTTTCCAACCTCATCTGCTCAGGGCTAACCCAAGCTGCAAAGAAAGCCTCATGTATCAACGATTTTGTCCTCTCCTTGGAAAAGGAGGGGACATGGCTTTGGGTGTGAGAATTGCTCACGGAAAATGTCCTGGGTTTAGTCCCTGTGCTCTGGTCTCCAGAGCCTGCGAGCTTGAAGGCTCAGCTGTGCGTCTCTAACCAATTACGGGCTGTGTTAACATTGCTGCTTGCTTTTCCAGAGGTAGGTTTCTCAATGGAAAATTGTGAGAAGTGTCAATAAATAATGACAGTTTTAGGAGCACTGGGCCAATGTTTCTTCTTGCCTATGGACGTATTTATATAATGGTTTTTCATCATCTATGGCCTTTTCTCAACCAAAAGTCAACTTGGAATATACTGGTAATGTAGGCAGTGGAAAGTAAATGCCTCTTGTTTAGCAGTTGAGAACTCTTGTTTACTAGGAGTAAGATTTGCAATGGCACAAAGCATGTTGAACAGTATTTTAAATGCCTTCTCCAACCTCTGTGGATAAGAGACTGCCCCTCCTACTAGAGGTTGACTTTTCAATAGAACAATAAATGCCAGTTCACCCTCATACATTTTCTGCATTTGTTTGCTATTGACAAGAGAAGAAAATTCCTTTATTCTTTTCTCTCCTCTCCTTCCAGAGAGGTCAGAATTTATCCCTGAATGATTATATGATCTGTTTCATGCTAATTAAATAGAAAGTAAGAACTGTCGTTTATGGAGTCCTTAAGCACAGAGGTCTTATTTTACATTTCAGTACAACACTGAAGGAAATTGAAAACATTATTCCTTAGAGAACTGAGATATAAAAACACTGGGAAATATTCATGTAAGCAGAGCATACAGAAATATCTTTCATTTATGTTCCCGTTTGTTAAAACAAAACGGTACTTTTTTAAGCAAATGATGAAAATTGAATACTTTCCTCACAGTAGGAGTATCACTGGTGTCAGTCCTATAGACAAAATGACCATCTCCCCCCTGGCCCTGGAAAACATCCTTTACAATACAGTGGAGTCAGAATTTGTCCCAGTAGGTGACCTGTCTTCTTAAAGCCATTGTAATTTGCTCATCATTCTTCTTTAAAATAATAATTTAAAGTAGGGTTGGATAAAAAGAACTGTCATTCTTCAAGTCTCGACGTCTGATCCACTGTTTTGACTTTTTAAAGCACATATCATTAAGTCTTCCTCAGATACCATACGTAGTGAATGAAACGCCTAACCAGTGGTTAAGAACGGCATATTTTTAAATCAATGCTGAGCACTAAGTAGTTCAGTGGAGATCTAATAAAAACCCCCAACCCAACAGCTAGCAACCTGGAACCTGCAGCTGCTTCTTTTGCTTCCTCAATGATTTAGGATTAATTTTACAGGCTTTATTACACTACATGATCTCACCCTCTCCTTTTTCCAGGTGGATGAAAACATGTTCATTGAAATGATCTTCCCATGAAACCGCAGAACTGAGTTTAGTGGGGGAAGAACGGGACATAGGTGGTAAATGTTTCTAGGACTGAATCACCTAGCTCTTGATACTACTGCTACATTAAATTACAGTTCCTATGGAACCTGCCTGGAGAGAATAATTTTAAAGCAATTCTCATGGTAATCAGTGGAAGGAAACCTTGGGATCAATCAAAGTACTGCTGGAGAAGATGAATTATGGAGAGACTTTATCTTTAATTGACTTTGGATATAGTTATAGGTAAAATCCTCTTCTTACCTAAGGTCTTAGTTGACATACATGAACAAGTGATTCAGTGGAAGGTGTATGGGGAAGGCAGCAACAACCCATGAATGCTACATAAAATAGCCAAAGCTGTTCATCTTAGTGACAGTTATTAAAGAAACACCAGAAAGCTCATTTCTCCAGTGGATGGTCTCAGTGAGCTTTGGGATATCAGTGCAACCACCCATATCATCCCCGCAGAGCAAATCGAGGGTGTTTTCAACAATAACAGAGTCGAATGGAGCCATTACTGCAAAATTTCACAGAGTTTGGAAAACTAGACTGCGTGAATGTCCTTCCTCCAAATGTGGGAAACACTAGCTCAGCCACACTATCCTCCATGGCACCTTCTTGGAGGATTGTGAATGTACCTATCAAAATCCCTTCGATTTCATGGTTTTTCACTGGCTACTGATACCAATGAAGTGCTTCAGGAATCCCTCCATGCCCAAAGCAGCTGTTTTGCACCTGGTTTTATGGGAAACTGTGAAATGAGATTTTCTCAAGATTTTTGGGGGGTTGAGGGTGGGACAAGACCTGATGAATTTAAAACAACTATATGAAGCTTTATTACTCAAGGAAAATCATACATTCTGGAAGAATTCATTACTAGAAATCTAATGAACTATCAGGACCTCATATTTCATGTTTTAATCTTTTACTGATTTCCAATAAATATTTTTAATCAGGAAGGCTGGCTACGGTGACTAATCTTGGAAAAATCTTTCATACCAAGAGTAAGTCACAAAAGATTTGCTTTTCTGTACACAAATAACTCACAGAGAATAAACATAATACTATAAACTGATTTTCAGTTATACAAAATACTGTGCTAAGGCTGCTGGAAATTTTTCCATCAAGATGGAAACTGGATTATTAGTTGAACATTTTTATTAGTATCTGCTTTAGTTACATTTCCATTTTCTGTTAGAAAACTGATATTTTTTGGCTGCAAGATCTTCCCTCCTCCAGTTCCCAATGCAAAAATGTCCAACCATTTTCTACTAAACAGGTTTTTAGCTTTCAGGTTTCCAAGAAACGAGGCAAATATATCCACTGTATCCCTTGTCTGAGCCACTTGATTTTACTATGGCACTGGGTAGGTTCACAGCTCAGTAGAACAATAGTGTGCAATGCATGCCAGCAGATATGCGGGAAAATCATGTTTCTGCCCCCACAGCTTGCAGGCTGCAGAGAAGAAAGGGAGAGGAAGGAGAAAGAGGAAAGATATGCATAAGCAGACCTTTAGTTATATTTTATGAGCCCAGTTGTTCTTTCCTGCATAAGAACTCCAGTGAGAATATACGCTTTGGGGTGAAGTTTGGAAGAGGATGATATGGGTGAGGTAGGAGGGAAGAATGGTGGAAAAATAATGGTGGAAAGGAGAGAAGGAAATGTGTGAAGGGGAGAAAACTGACAGAGAGACAGGAGAGATCAGAAGAGGGCAAAAAAACCCGCACAAGTGAGGAGAGCGATGGTAGGTGGTGAGGGACCTGAACAGATAGGATGGAGCAGGACAGAGGGGACCCCACAGTCAGTGTCACTGCAAGGAGGAGAGCAAAGCCTGGGGTCTCAGAGCTGAGGAGGTGGCAGGGGACCAGAGCCATGCCTCTCCTCATGGCTGCTGCCAGAAAGGGGTGTGTGGGGTCACCCAGTTTTGTGTCCTGGCCAGGTTTCCCTAGGAGGGGAAGGCAGGAACTGGAAGCCTGTGACTTTTCATCCTCCCCATCCACTGCTGGGACAGCAGTGTTGGTCCTCTGGCAGATGAGCGAAGGGGGGGCTGGGAGCTCTCGGTGGGCTTCCTGTGGGGGGCAGAGTACAGTGTACAGTGTGATTAAACTGGTAGCTGCAGATAAAGCATTTACTGCAGTGGACAAAAATACACAGATGTATTTCATTCTACTATTAAATCAGTAACAGGCAGCGCGGCTGAGCAAGCCAGATGATCCTATTACATTTCAAAAGGTAGCTCTAAGGATTCATCTTCCCCACACTCCGTGCTCCCATATGTTGTGTGAATGAGATGGCTTTACTGAAGCTACTATCTCCTATTTGCAAGATGGGTATATTCCAGGAAAGCTATTAAGTGAAACGTCCAAGTCTGATTTTGATGGTATTTTTCCTCCCCCCCACCCCTCAAAAGCAAACTTTCGTCTCTCTGGCTGTCTCGTGTATTAGCACACATGAAAATTTTACTGATATGAATTACATAAATCCACCGGAGAGGCTGTTCTGCAGTAGCACAGAATAGGGAGGCTCTATTGTAACACAAAAGAACATCATGGATGAATGAATATAACAAAACAACAGAAAATCATTAATAGTCCACAGGCTAGCTAAGTGTTCTGACCATAATTTATTAATATTTGCTTAGATTTCTCTTCTGATTCTGACTAGACATAAATTAGGAAACCCGTTCAGCCATATCATAGATCCCAGGGTGAAATGCACCTTAAAAACTGATGACAGAAGTGCCTTCTCTTTGGTAATTCCCACTGGCTTCAGGAAGGTGACAGACATCTTGTGGTGAATTGCATCCAAGTGGTGTAAGATGTCGCCACCTCTCTGGCAGTGGAAGATAGCATCATTGGTCAAGTAGTCCCCAAACTTCTGGTGGCCTCCTCCATCGCCTTGTTCATACTGATATGGCTCAGACATGGTGGAGAAGTAGAGTGAGGAAGAAAAGAGGGTGAGGGGAAGACCCTCACTTGGCAGGTCCTGGGGTGCTTCAGGTCTAGAGGTCAGGTCCCAGATCTTCAACAGCCCCTGGCAGAGCACAGGCAGCCTGAGAAGACTTTCACAAGCAATGGTGGAGGAAAGCCTCATTCCAGGTGGGTGTCTGGGCAGGGTGCGCTGCTGCTCCTTGCATACCCAGCCTGCAGGAGGAAGCAGAAATGCCAGGAATGTTCCTCGGAGCAATGATGAGCCAAGTAACAGAAACACCTGGTTTTAGGCCATGTCCCTGGAGCAAGTTATGGGGAAAGGAGCAGCCCTGGCTCTCACCAACACTCCCTGGTAAGTCAATGAATTGCTCCCCAGCTGTCCCAAAGTCACGTTCACTCAAACACCACTTAGACACACCATTAAGGTCTGTTCCTCAATAAACATTTCCCCTTTTGGGAGGAGACAGAGCCCACCCAAGTCTGGCCAGACGGTGAAAATTTGCTCTGTACTTGGCTGGCTAAGTCAGATACAAGAAAAAAATCATTGTGTGCATGAAAGTCCCTTTTGTCTTGTGTGTGGGGGTGGGGGGCCCTGCTGGCATTTCGATGAGCTTTTCTGTTTTCTCGCTGAAGTTCTCATTTATGTGCCATGCTCTATTGATAAGCTGGGGACACTTCTGAGAAGCCTCATATGGAGACAATCCCATTCGTTTCCTGCAGCATGGGCAGACGCAAGTAAAGGGCTGCACCAAAAGACTGTGCAGAAGACCTCTTGCTTGCAAGGGATTTGGTATTTGGTTCCCAATCTGGCTAAAACAACCAACCCCTTCTTCTCCCAAAAGGAGAGATCAGCACAAATCGGTGGGGAGAGGTGGTGCTGGCTCACACAGCTCCATAGCGGAATGAGGAGCATTTCATATTCATGGTCTTTCCCCCATATAGGAGGACAGCTGTGACATTTGAGTGATAAACATGCTATTAGTGCTGGGTCATGAAAATCAAAATGCAAATCTACTTTTTCTGAATGTAAAGTGCTTCCCAAGGGCTCTTTAAGTTCACTTTAGTTAGTTGGGTAGGACCACTGAGGAGAGCCTGGTTTATATTTTAGGTGAACATACTGCCACACACCCCTTTAAAGTTAACAAGCCTATGGCATCTTCAGCTTTCTAACTGAAAACCTTCCATGTCTGCCGGAAGAAACAAGGGGAGCATATGTGAGGGAAGAACTGAAGTGATATTTGAACTAAGTTATGGAGTGGTTTCACAGTCATCTTCCCCTCCACTGAGGTGGTCAGAAAAGGATGTTAGTGTCAGTGACACTCTCCAGCTAAACCTCTGCTCCTTGCCCTGGACCAAAGCCAAAGGCAGAAAGGGAAAACCAAGAAGCCATCAATGCTACAGCCCTGCCAATAGGCATGTAGCTGCGCACAGACAGGAGACCACGAGACGTGATGGACAAAGAAAAATACATGCTGGCAATGAGCGCTTGATTCACATTTTAAACAAAACGCAGCAGGCGAGTTTCCCAATGAGTTCAACATTTGGTCAGGGGATATGAGTTCCTATAAACATATTTGTAGTGATGCTAGTGACTAAGTCAACCTCCTCCTCTATCAGCAGACTAATAACAGCAGAGGAACAGCCAGCCTGAGCTGTTCTGGGAGCCACTTCCCCAAATGGAAGGAGAGGGTTGCCCAGAGGGTGCAGGTCAACAGCTGCCTCTGCTGTTGAGGCCAGGATGGGGCCAAGGCAAAGAAATAAGCGACGCCACTAAGATGAAACTTGGATGACTAGGTTGCTTTGGTGATAATTGGCACGTAGGATCCTAATTGCTTTAGGTGACTGATGACATTATTTGTAGTGGCACAGGTAGTCAGCAGCCTGGTTCTCATTGACTTTGAAATCTGAGCCACGGCACAAAATGTTGGGCTGTTCTCAGCTGCTGATCATCTTTTCAGCAAGGCAGTCCTGATTTCCAGGCCTCTTTGGAAAATAGGTCTTGAGATCTGAGATGAACATTTCCCAAGACATCTAAATAACTTAGGGGCCTATTTTCTAGTATTAACATTTTTTAGCAACAATAGTTGTAGCTTGGATGATAGATTATTGCTTTTGATTACGAAATTACCTAGGTACGTCCTCCAAAAAGCCGTGCAGCTATTGTTCCAGACTACTACTGGATTTCTGAGGGGTTCTGCTACAGTATCCTCCACGTGGGATCTGTGGTTCTCCATCCCCAGGGAGCAAGAGACCACCCTTCTTTCTTGATGGCTACATGGATAAGGTGCCAAATTTTTCTGTCTTGAAGTATGAGATCATGGTACAGAAGAGGCTGAGAACCACTGGTCTATATTTATAATTTCCTATTTTGTGCCAATCCTGTTATCATTCTCCTAATATACAGCACTTTTATCTTCCCAGGGGTCTACTTCCTTTGAAATATTTTCTTGGTTGTTTTTTTTCTTCTTCGCATTTTTGCACTGACATCATCTGATTGAAAATAAACTTTTTTATTTTGTTTTGTATAAAACTGGCATTTTTGAAGCAAGATATTGCTACATTTCCTAGGACTTAATTGTATTTAGGTCTGATTGTTCTTTATTTAAAATCCATAGCTAAATTCCTGTCGACCCAATAAGAGCAAGTCCTATAAAGAAAAAGAAAAGATTTATAGGATTATGAGAAGAATGGAATATTACATAGGTTTTTTTCTAAAATGAAAAGAGGTAATTAACCAATTGGATTTGGTTTGCATGGCCTATTCATCTATCAGGTATTGTGAACGTTTCGATACATTTCCCTTATTCATTTCTAATTCCCTGCTGAGCCAATAATATTTCCAAAAATACTTAGACGGAGGGTGAATTCATTGGTGTCCTACTAAATGATAGCTTGTCTATATTTTTATGATCCAGTCGCAGTATGAAAGTTATCATCATTTAAAAAAAAAAAAAAGCTGAAATCTATGTAATTGTTCCCCTGCAGTATCTAGGCCAGAGAGTGCAAATCACACCGTACAGAATCCTCCTGGGAGAGTCAGGTGGAGGAGCAGGAAACCAAAACACAGCAGTGCTGCACTGTGCCCAGCAGCGATGTTGGTAATGACAGTCACTGCGAGGACCTCTGACATCACCAGTCACTCCCAGAAATGAAGTTAATAAATATCTGTGATGAAATCCTTACTGAGTCACTGTATAAATACGTCCCCTTTGGCCTCATCAGGGCAAACAGGAGCTGACCACTGCTCTGCAGGTTTTGGTCTAAACCAGTTTGCCATTGAGCAGGTCGCCACAAATGTAATTCGCTGTGAAAGGGTACTCAAAAACAAATTTTGGCTTCAGTGACTGCATTAGACATTAACTGTGTGGCTGTAGGTGCAGTCAGATGGTTTGCTACCTAATAACCAGAGCGGGATTAGAGGTAATTAAAAAAAAAATCTTTGGAAAATACCTGGATGGGGAATTAGTATCAATTTTCCATTACAGAGGAATTAATTAGGAGACCATGAGACCATGGTAAACTCCCTGTCTTGCCCGCTTTACTTGTCATCCTGGAACTTGTTGCTCTTTGGGTGAAGAGCTGTCCCTTCCAAGGCATTTCAACGCCACGATGGGTCCCTGCCTTTGTGCCTGGTCTCCACGCACTGCCCTGACACGAGTGGTTCACAACGACAGCAGCGAGCAGGCTTAAAACTATTGCAGCCTGAAATACATCCCTTGCATCAGAGACCCTGTGTTGCAAAGGCGATACCACGTTGCTCAATGTCCTTAGTGACCGTGGGCTTTTGGAAAGTTGTAGCAATAATCAGTGTTTGGTGGCCTGGCTGGCAGCTGGATCCAGTGCTGATTTACCCTTCCCATGTGTGGGGATAGGTCCGCCTGTGTCTTTTGTTCTAAATTTCCATTTTTCTCCAGTAATGTCAGCGACATTTGGATTACCAGGACACAGCGTGACAGTGTAACCCTAAGGACAGAGCTGCTTCTGGCCCAGGGCTGAGCGTTTCTGCTCTTATTTTATTTTATCCAGGAGCGATGCTGTAGGAAGTTAGTATTAAAGTCATGTCAGTGGTTCACTGAATTCCCCTTCAAGCAGGCTTTGTTTATTCCTCATGGAGGTGCTCACACACACTAGACCATTAAGTTTCAAGATGCCAACACTGAAATGACCTTTCCAAAACATCTGTAGATAGGCCATCCTTTTGTTCGCCTCCCTTCTCCCACCCCTTGCCATTCCTTAAGCCTCCAGAGAAATGACACTGTGAAGGATTGCATGGAAAACAAGCAAGGAGCTGTAGAGGCAGCTTTCACCTGCTGTGAGGTGCACAATAGCCGGAGGCTGAAAAGACTTTCTTGATTCTTCTAGGAAGAGAGTCCCACGTGAGCTCTCAAAATAGAACTTTAGCAAGCCAGAGCTGAATTTCATCCCAGTCCCACTCTCTGCTGGAGAAGGAAAAACTTGATATTATTAACGTAAGAGGTGAGGTTAGCTCAGGAATCTGTGCCAGAAGAGGCTGAAATCCCTGCTGTACGTTTTGGAGAGCTGGAGGATGATGGTTACAGGATGAGGTAGGTGCCCAATTCTACTGAGTTTCAGCTGGAACTGAATGGCTAATGTGCCCTTGAAAATCCCAGCCTGCAATTCCTCCCTGCTGCAGTTACAACAGCACAAAGACAATGTGGTAATGTCTGCTGTGTTACAGAATCTCTTTATCTGAAAAAAAAAAAAGGAAAAAAAAAATCCTGTCAGACTAATCAGGGAATTAGCAGTATTACAAAAGTGCTCCTCACAAATGCTAAAATGCAGACATGACTCAGATTAATTTTCAAATCAGGAAACTTATCTTTCTGGTGTGTAGCACTAGCCTGTAAGAGAGGTTTCTGGCTTTAATACGGATTTGTTTGGTGGCACTTGGCAGAGAAACAGACAGCTTTTTTTTTTTTAAAAAAAATTATTATTTCAAAATCTACTGGAAAGGGTTTAGCAGCCTTTTGGAAACATTACATTTTCTCTATTTTGGGGAGATTTTTGACCTTTCTTAAAGACTTTAATTGTCCAGGATTGTCACATCTGATTTCTTTAAATACCCATAAGAGGAAAAACTCACAAAGCAAATGAAAGGTTAGTGAACTTTGCTTTATTTTGTTCACAATGCGAACTTTCAAATGATTGGAAAATAATTTCCTTCTATTTTGAATGACAGAAGTTAAAGATAGGAGTGACCTATTAGATCACTGTGAGCATTTCCTTGACAATGCGGTTCTGTTTCACTAATCGGAAGAAAGGAACACAAATTTCGGAGGCTGAGCAGTTCCAAGGGCCAATAGTGGTGTACGGAGACCCTCATCGCGAGGAAGACCTGAGCCAACTCAGCAGGGACCGGATGCCTTCACCACCCGCCTTCTGTTTGGTGGCCTTATGAAATGAATGAGTTGCGTCTGTCCGATGTAGAGTGACCGGGGATGAATAGCACAAAAAGCACGACTATGACTGCTCCATTTATTGGCCGTTTTGGCAGCATGGCTGAATAGCAAATGGATGTGGAAACTGCTCAGAAACTCCCAAACAGGGACCTAGCTATGTGGAGGAACCTGCACTTCCTTCACCCTTTGACATTTTATTATTAACTACTAATTTTGAAATACATAGTCCATTTGATGAGCACAAAGAGAGCTAGCTTAGCACAACAATCATCTTGTTGGTTAAAAACACTCATCTATGCTCCAGTGCTCACATGATGAAATTTGTTTTCCACAATGTTTCCTCCTGGGCACGGCTTAACTGGAGGATAAATTTTTTAGTAGCTCTTTTTTTTTTTTTTTTTTCCCCTAAACCAGTATTACACTGGCAGAATGTATTTCAGATGGCAGGAAAAGACTTGTTCTTGTCTGGTTTGGAAGTAATCATGGAAAACTTTCTTAGCATATCTCATAACTGGAACAAATTGTTGCTCTGCAGTGTGCAGCTCCTGCCCACTGGCTCTCCAGCAGCTCCTTGGGACAATCCCATTCAGTTTGAGGATTTTCCATGGACAATCTGCCTTGCTGTTTAAAGGTCCTTAAACAGTGTCAGAGGGTTTTGCTTTCTCTACATCTCCAGAGGGTGACAGACACAATTACTGCTATTCTGCTTAAAATTTATCCTGAGCCTTCAGGGCACTTTATTGACTTTGGCTGAGGCCAGCTCAGTGCTACCGCATAGCAGAGGTGATGTATAAGACATACATTGCAGGCTGTCAGTCCAATGCACTCCAGAAGCTATGATGGCACCTCCTCGGTGAGCTGACTGAGCGTTAGGTATTCAAACACTGTTAAAGTTAATCTTCATAAAGCTGAGCTGTATCCCATAAACACCAGCAGAGACCTATCTCTTCTTCTCATGGATCCAGAATAAAATCCTCATTCTGAGATGGGAGAGGAGTCGGATACCGTCCCAAGTGTGCCATGGGTGGGAAGAATTCAGTGGGAGCCAAACTGTCATACAGTTACAGCCAAAATGCAAGAGTTGCAGAAGTAGCTGTTTTCTTATCAGAGATTTGAGTGTTATTTGCAGAGTTTGGATATGTAACACAGCTGTAGAGGATCACATCTGAAACGTAGTAAGATCTAAAGAGGCTGAGGTTGTTCGGGCATCATTTTGTCACTGGGAATGTCCTGTCGGGTTAAATCCGGACCCGTGGGCCATGCTGCATCTGCAAGCACTGAGGAGTGAAATGGAAAAGAGGAGAAAGCCTGCTGAGGGGTGGGCAATGAGGAGGGTGGTGTCCAACTGCAGCCCTGTGTCCTCGTTCGGGTGGTCCGCTGGACAGGACATGGGCACGCTGACTCCACACATCCCTCACGTGGCCTTCACTGTGGGGCTTTCTGTTTTTTAAAAGCAATTTTTCCTTGGAGGCTGTCTCTTTGGTATCACTGCTTGCCCCAAGAGGGGCAGTTCCCCATGCCATAGAAGACACGGCTAATGTAGAGCTTTTCTCAGTAGCTTGAAAAGCAAGCTGATCTCACTGTATGTCCTTGGTTCTCCTCCCTGGTGGCCAAATCCAGGTCATGGTTGAAAGACGAAACAGATCCACATGTGCTGAACCCCGTGAGAACTGCAAGGCTACAAGACTTGAGAAACGTAGGGGTGGAAAGTCCAGCCTCCTGCTGTCTCAGGTATCATACCAAATAGCCCCCCACTGATTTAGAAATGAGTTTCTCTCTGTCCCCTCTTGCTCCATCTCTCGAGGCACCAGGGAAACACATGAAGACACTGTGCTAAGGCAGTTAGCTGAGCTCTGCTGAAGCTGTATGTCTTGTGGGGAGTCAGTCCAGATTTGTTCTGAGGCTGGGAAGACATCTCCATGTGTTATCTGGTGCATCTGACAGACTTTGGTGGTAGTCCCCCATGTTGTGGGGTAAACGCGACACAGATGGAGATTTATTTCCACGTTTGTAACGTCTCCTTAAAAGACTCGGATGGAAGAAACAAACATAATGACAGAAAACCCCCTTTTATCCTGTGCATGCCCATTTATATGCCTGAATAGAAGTGCCCAGTGACTTTTGAGATGCCTTTGAAAACTTTGGCCAAACTATTTCTTGAAAGGCCTTATAAAGGATTCAGTCTGACTTGGAGTTTTCCCAGCATGGTCTTAGCTGCAGAGCATTTGATTCTCTTGAAATAGGTAGAATTCGTTTAGTTCTTCTGTATTTGCAGAATTTTGCATGTCCTAGAGAAACCCCTCTATTTCCTAGATTTTGAGAATGCTCTTCTCTAACAAATTTCTGCTATATTTATCTCATCATGTGCATTTTCTCCTTGTTATTCTTTGCCCTGACACAAGTTGCTTTCGGGTGGGTCAGCTCTTCGAGCTCTCTTGCTTTCCCTCTGTTTTCCCAGTGTTTCTTTTGAAATGATATGCAAGAGCACACATTTCACCTTGGTGTTGGGCAGCCCTTTGCCTCTTATCTTGTATTCACGAGCTTTTAGAAATGTCCTGCAGTAGCCTTCCCTGGCTGCTGGGTGTCTAAGTCTTTTAATAGTTCTGCTAAGTTTAATTTTACTTGATTTTGCTGCTTTGTTTTTATATGCATGCCAGACAGCTCATCCCCTCAAGAATGTCCTGAAGGCATCCTCTGCCATAATAAATAACAGAAGTGATAGTTAAAGTATACATATATAAAAAATGTTTGCTCTAGTGTGTGAGTTTGCCTTGCAAATATGAAAATGTGACTGAAGGCCTGCACCTCTGCATTCAAATCCTCGCTGTACAGTGAAATGAACTGGAATGTGCTACAGCGATTTTCTTTGATAATGTCTGGCTTATAATTTACTTTTGGCTGAAGCAATCAGTGAGGGAAATCCATTTGAATAGCTTTGTAAGAACGCTTTATTTTTCTGGTGCTGCAGGCTGCAAGTTTCACACTCAGAGACTAAATCCCTTTCGTATCGTCCAGGTCCTGGGGAGAGACATTTATTTAAAAGTAGCTGAAATGAAGCACAGAAACAAACTGTAAGTGATTTTTGGCATTAGAAGTGCAGTGACTGTAAAGCAGTGGCTCAGCTCCATATTTTAATAGGCTTTAATGTATCAATTATAGTGCTGAGTAGTAATTAGGGCTATACAGCAAAATGCAGAGTGACCTCTAAACCGTTCCAAAGTTGTGGGAGCTGGTGGGAAGGGGGATTTGGGAGCAGACTGAATTCTGGTAATCATACCACAGGGTACAAAAGAGAAAAATGTCACTACTAAAAGTTGAATTTTGTTTCAGCAATGCAAGCAAGCCTTGCCTACCCTCTGAAGGTGAATTCTCCCCACAGCATGAAGCTAAGTAAATGTGCTGAGCAGTGGACAACCCTTCTGGGACCACAAGCAACAGCGTGCTCGTCCTACCAGCCTGCACAGCCTCTGCCTGCTCCGTTAAATGAAATACATCTAAAAGCCCTGCACCACTCGACTGTGCTCAGCTGCTCGGGAAGCCTCTAGGGAGGGAGGGTGAAAGCTGAGAGCTGGGGAATGCTGCTTCTCATTTCAGCATGGCCTAAAGACACCCCTAAAATTCCACGGTACAAAGGGATGTCCGGCCTCCAGATATGCTCCTTCCACCCCGCACTCAGCCGGTGAAACTGCATTGATTCTGCTTCAGAAAGGGCACTCCGAAATTTTGGAGGACAGGGGCATTGCAGCTTCTTGATAATAATTATGTTAAGAGCAATACAAATCACAAAATTACAAGTTTTCTTCCCTTGCTGATTGTTTTCTGCTCAAATTGCCCTGGAGACGGAGTGAAACGTCCAGCGGCACCGCGGATGTTTGGTCATAGGGATGGCAACCTATATCCACGTGAGGCTGCCTGGTCAGTCCCATAGTCCTGAATGAGCTAAGTCCCAAAGCTTCTCATTTTCAGGGTGGAGTCAAAGCCACGAAACACTTCTCCAACATTTGTAGCCAGTGATCAATTGTAAGCTAAAGAAATATTTATTTTAAAATGTAAACTGAGCAGTGTGAAATTTTTGCCCAGGATATTCCTCTTGATGTTACTATTTCGATATGCCTAAGTTCATTGGTATAAATAGGGTGCAGTTGTCATCACATTTAACTAAAAAAAGCCCTCCTCAGTTGACAAGCATAGGTATCATAAAGTCACGTCACCCCCTGCTAAGTAATTTTCACTCGAGCTGTATGCAAGCCTCTGAATGACAATTCTGCTTTTCTGGCCTTGGCTGGCATATAATTTAGGAGCAAGGGAAGGCTTTCAGAAGCAAAGATTTGTAGGCTTGACATAGAGCACCGATGAATCATATACTTGAAAACTTTATCCACCATAGTCGAAAACAAAAATCACATACAAGCCAAAAATGTGAAGCGGGGCCCCTGGATGTGACACGGCTTGGCTCACCGCCCGCAGGCTGCAGCAATCTTCTCGCATGGCTGGAAACATGCCAACAAGTGTCCTTCATGAGGGTGGATGGAATGAAATGTTCACAAGAACTAATTTCTTCATGTAAGATCCCGCAGAGAGAAACGGCTGTACTATCCTCGTGAAGAGCGAGATGAAAGTTTATCCCATTTTAGGACTCGGTCTTGTCTATCCAGCAAAGTGCTTATATGGGCTCCATTACTGTCCTGCCTGAGCGTGTTGTAGTCTTCAATGCATTTATTTTTGTGGGTAGGAAGAGATATTTGTGCTTCAGATGGTGAAGACATGAATGGGAATGTGGTATTACACCCCACACTGAGAGGATGGATATTAGTATTCCTAGTCTCAGCAGCAGAGTAAGTCAGGAGAAGTTTTTCTTGAATGTATCTGAGCATAAAAAACTAAAGGAGAGGAGAGTCGATCTGTGTAAGGGTAGGGAGAACTGCCAAGACTCAACTGGATAAGTAACACGTAGTAAATGCTTAGAGTCACCTTGCCAGACAAATATTTGCCTTTCACTTTGAATGAAGACCAAATCATGTTCTAACTAGTAGGACCAAGAAATTCCACACATTTTAGTAAGTTGAGTGTCCTACAGAAACTCCCATGGTAAGTGTATGAGGGCAGACTTTGGGGTTTTGCTGGACAGACAGAAGAAAAAAACCCAACAACTTGGGAAGATATTTCAGTGTAGGAAAAAAATTGAAGGGAATAGTGGAAGCTGGGAACAGGGTGGAAAAAAGCTTTGTAAATGTGTGTGGCTAAATACACCACTACACTTGGTGGAGAGACTTCATATTTAGCGATGGACGGAGGGGTGGAATCCAGGAGCTGAAGAGGTCAAAGTCCCTGGGGAAGCACTGGAGAGGAACTATGTCTCCTCCCTAAATCAGATTAGCTCTGAAAAATATGTTATGGGAAGAATTAAAATCTAGAGTAAAGACCACAGTCCCTGGACATTTCCAGTCATTTCTAACAACCATGTAAACTTCTTTCTCTTGTTCAGTGAACCAAATGTAGAAGACCATGGCAAACAAAGGACAGCAGCAGAATTGTTCTTTTTTGTGACAGATGTGACCTTGGTGTCATTATTTAAGGACTACACTTAAGGGCAATACTCATTGTTTTGGGGTCATTTGCTCTGTCTGCTGTAATAGCCTTTTATGACCAATTTTTGGAAATAACTGATTTTATCAGTTGTTACTAGGTTGTTACTAGGTGAGCAGCTCTGGTTGGACTTCAGTGCAACTAATCTAGTTTTAATAAAAATGTGAAAAAATAAAGGGGGAGGAAGGCTGAGGTGGGCCAGCTACTTGATCACTGGGCTAAGCAAAAGCAGAATTCAGACACTGGTTGTGACCCCTGTTCAGCGCAGACTTCTCTTCTACATGGTTGGGGTTTTTTGCTTTAAAATGAGCCAGAAATGACACCTTCACGATTTCCCTTGGGAAACCTGGGATCCAGAGCTCTCTGCATTCAGTAGGAATCTTTCCATTGACTTTGATGGCCTTTGGACTAGACCCTGAATTTCCATGGGATTTCTGGGACGTGTGTCTGAAATGCACTTGCTTTCCCTGAGCTTTCTCATGCATCATTCTGGCTAATACATTTTACTGCCATAAATACAGCGTGGCGCACAGTTAAGAACTTCTCCAGTCAGTAGGAAACACTGTCTGATATTCTGCCCAATTTGCCTTTCCAGTTTCATCCTACTACACTTCTCTATATCCCCTTGGGCCCCCATGATTCGTCTCCTTTCTAGCACCTGTACAATCATGTTTTGTTACCTTGTACCATGTATGTAAACATGGAAAAACTTAATTAAAATGAACAAATATATCAAACTGTTTCACAATATACAATCTAAGTACTTATGTACCCTTCAAAGGCATATCTGAACCACTTGAATAAAGCAGTGTTTAGCAACTATTAATTAAGTGATGTTTATACAATGCTTTGAACATGTGAAATGGAGAGCGTTTCCAAGTGTATCACGAACATTGTTATCACTGTTATACAAAAATCAGGAATGTACTGAACTTCTGTGAATCCCTCCCAATTACTGAAGACTTTGTGAGTTGAAGAGAATCAGCCACGACAAACAGATAGTCTTTCTTCCAAGCGGGTCGTCCTTTTGTCTCCAGAAAATGGTATAAAGTGTAATTTTTTTTTTTTTTGCCATCTTGTTTATTTAAGCACATTTGTCAAAGCCTGCCGCAGAATGGTTATTCTACCTTGAAGAAATCCTTCCGGGTCAGAAAGTCCTTTGGATGGCTCAGATCCAACTGCTCTCCCTTCCCATTCCTCCCTTTTAAGTCCTGAAAGTCTGTCAAAGTCTGGGCTGAATTCCTGAAACCAGTTGGAGTGTAGCTCTTCTTTTGTTCCCTGCTGCCAACTGCAGAAAGCTACGTTCACCGATTTTTGTAGTCACCAGCTTTAAAATCCCTAAGTCCCATTGCTTCCTTTGAATGGCCAGATGCAAAGCAATACTTTAAACCTAGGAATGATTTTACAGAGCTTTTCACTTGTGGTGTTGGATGGACTGCTGTGCTGCCTCTGATTTCAAGGAAGAATGCCTTAAGCACCCTGTCTGTTCTTAAGACTATCAGAGGTAAGGCTAAAACTTGCAATATAACATCTGGAAAGCCCAGATCATTCTCTAATATAGAAGTATTATTTTCTTCCTTGAGGTTTGAAGGCTATAAATATAGTTCTATCAGTATAATTAATTCAGCTTAAAGGGCTGTCTTCTGTTTTCAAGGTATAAATATTTCTTATAGAACATGGTTTAAATGGAGAACTGCTTTAAGTGCTGTAGGGCTACTAAGTTTTTTTGCACTTGAAGGTACTAGATGTTTGGTTAATTTTTGTCCTCTTACTATTCATCAGTGAATTAAATTACTGTTCTGCTTACGGATAGAAGTACAATCCAATTCATTAATCATATTGAGATTTTTAAACCTGCACTAGTCTGTTATGACTTGTTCTTCATGAGACTGAAAAATATTTCTTTCATCAAAATGGCTTAATGCTTATAAACATGTTCTAATTATATTTTCTTGGAGTTAATCGAGTTCATTATGTTAAGTTTGGGATCTACATCTGAAGTGAATCTGAATTGTGAGCATCTGCCATGTTCCCTTCAGACATTACTGATAAAAATAATGGTGTGGGATTTTTCAGAAGTACTCATTTTTGGCCAAATCATGTTCCTTTTGAAGTCAATTGGAGTTGTCCCCTTCCTTCCGTGGTGTAGATTTCAGCCAAATCCGAGCACTTGTCAAACCTTTATAGTTTTGGCAAATTTTTCAAACAACCTAAGAGAAAAAGTCTAAACAAGGTGTCATTTGATTTAGTATAAGCAGTAGTTATCCCCGTTTTTTTCCCCCCAGATTATCTATTTATTTATTTATTTATTTATTTATTTGATTTTGTTTTTCTTTTTCCCTAAAATAGAGGCTTAGTGAGCATTTGGGATGAAAGGTGATTAAACTTCAATGTAGTCTCCTGTCGGAGGTTTGTGTTTTTTTGCATGAGAAAATCCTTCAGAAAGCTACAGAATCCCTTCCAGACTCAAAAAGACAATGGCCTCATATAAAGAAGCCCCCCTTGTACAGAAACTAAGACAATCTTTTTGATTAAAAACCCTCTGAGAGGTTAATCTTTATCTCATTAGTTCAACCACAGTTGTTTCCATCTCAGTTTTATTCACAGGGACCAAGTCCTGAGGTCCTTAGCTCAGAGTTTGGTCAGGTCAAAGAAAGCTTTTTGCTGAGAAATGGCCCCAGGATGTCACCTATCACTGATTCCTGATCTTCCTCTTGAAGACAAATGAAATCATCCTTTCAGCACTTTTTTATGTTAAGGATAGTCCAAAAGGAAATGTCTGAAAATGAAGGAAGAAACTCTTTATGCACCAACCCATCATCCGTATTTTAGCAAGCCCAACCTTATGACATGGTCAGGCAACGTCCACAAACACGCTATCTACCAATTCAAATGTTTTTTTGCCCTTGGTTTTATTTGGTTTAAATGCTACGGAGTCAGCAATGCAAGTGATGCAAGGGGGTGCAATTCTGGGAAGTCAGGGAGCCAGAAAAAATTCATTTCCCACATACAATTGGGCCTGTCAACATTTATGAATTTTACTAATTGTATTCCAGTAACACTGAAGGCCCCTAGCTGAGATCAGTGCCTGCCACTGTGGACAGGTACATGGGGTGGGTTTCCTCTCACTTCACTGTCTCAGAATTGGCCATCTGGTTGCGGGTAGGTGTCTAGACTTCCATTATAACCTGTGGAGAGAAATACCTGCCTCCAGAAGCCAACTCATCGTATACAACCCATAACTGAGGTGTGGCAAATCACCCTCTGGCAGTTCTTACGTCTCTCCATTGATGACAGGGGAAGCCCAGATGGGTAGATACCTCCGTGTTAGGCAGCTCAAGTTGGATGAGACGGATCCCACCCAGGCTGCTCGCACAGCGCTAATTGCAATGACAAAAGGTCCTGCAGATATACATATATTTAAAATAGCCAACTTAGGCACTGCAAGGTGGGCAATGTGGTGTGTGGTGTAGGTTTGGGGAGTTGTCCTGATTTAAGCTGTTGTGGTTGGAGACCACACTGGGAACGCCCAACTGACCTTATTCAAAGTCAACATGGCTATGTCACTGCGTTCTATGTTGCTGGTCTAGCTGCTGGGACTCACCTTCAGAGACTGTTCCTCACATCCACAGTGGAGGAGGACAGCAAGGGGTGAGGGAAGGAACAAAAAGCCACGTACATGGAGGTGACAGTGGCAGTGGCATACAAATCCCTCAGCTGTAACCATTGGAAAAGGCTTTGGCTTTGCCGAAGTCGCAAGACTGAAATGCTGCTGCGATGGTGAAACGTGTTTGCAACCAAACTCAAGGGCTCCCAGGACGAGAACTCTCGTCTTGATCTTTCCGACACAGAGCTTCTAAGTGGCTTGGCTGCAAACAACTTATACAGCTGATGTATAATTAAAAAGCCATTTTCATTAATTTCACAGGCAGCATACAGATTTCTCAAGTGTCCATTGATTACAGACTATCACTGATAGACCATTAAACTTGGCCCTGGGCTTTACTTCTGTGCCTGCCTTTTTGTTAAGCACATGCATTTCGAGAACTGTCTGTCAATAATTACAAGGAATTGAGTCTTGGCTCTTTTATTCTGGGAGCTGCCCTGCTGCTGGAAAAAGTCTAACAGAAACATACTACTGCAAGAGTGTTCAACATTGTGACACTGCTTGGCATGAGAGATAGCTCTTTCTGACAAGTTAAATGTTAATTTTTTATTGAAGGTAGCAGTAAAATGTGAAATTGGTTTCTGCACTTCACTTATGCAAGAAATTAGGAAGAAAGCCGCCAGCAATTGCTGTTTCAACATTATAAACTTTACTTTACAACATGCTGCTGAACCAGAGGAAACCCTTTGATTATTAGAAATCCATGTGGATTGCTGATCACTGGGGAAAATACATTATTTTTTCCTCCACAGAGAGACAAATACACATTTCTTTGTGGGGAACCGCAGCAGTAATTATCATAGTTTTTGCAATGTGGGAGTGGAGTAAGCCTGGGCCAGTGACCCACGATTTTAATCAATCAATGGCAATACCTCCTGCAGAAGGAATAAATGTTAAAGGAACCATCAAAACCCAGGAGTTTGCTAGCTGAACCTGCGCCAAAGTCATTTGAAATCAGTGACCATGGGTTGACCTGTGTGCTGGTGTGTGCATCTGCTGAGTGCAGCTCCAGCACCCGGGTTTCTGCTTGGGTGCTCAGCAAAACCCAGGAATACATATCTAAAGTGTACCAGTCTAATGCCTAAACTGTTCATTCCCCCCATTTATTTTACTTTGTATTGTGGTAATTCACAATGAATATTCATATCTCATCTGACAGGTCTCCAGATATAATGAGAAAATGAAGAAAATAAATACAGGGTGAGAAAGATGAGACTCTTTTTATTCAGCTTCTGAGTTCTTAGAAACATCGTTCAGGTTTTTCTTCATAGGCACCAGGAGTTAAAAACTTACAGTTTCTTCTATTTTAAGGAAAAACTCTGATCCTCATGCAATCACTTGTCTCCAGGGAGACCGTTTAAGAAAAACAAAATACCAAGAGATGAGGGACAATTCAAAAGAGTTAGAAGCAATGAATTTGTGTTAGAAATATTGATTGGCGTTTTTGGATTTTAATTTTCTGCTCAGCACTCCAAAGGCCTTAGGTACAGAAAGGTGCTCTATTACTCATTTTATCTATAAAGCTCTCCCCCTCACCACATCCTGTAAAAGCACTCAGGGTGTTGTATGGTAATTAAAAGGTGATATTAATGTTTCCTGACATGCACTATAAACCATTTCCAATCAGCTTCCTGTAACTACCACACACATAACAATCCCCCTTCCCCCCCCCCCCCAAAAAAAAAAAAGAAAAGAAAAGGAATATAGTATAACCAGAGGAAGAAAATGATTGTGAAGGTGGTGCTATACTGGACTCTGCAAAGATTCCTCTAACTTTCTGCTTGAGTGTCTTTTTTTCCCCCAAAAAAAGTAAATCATCTTGGTTTCCCTGTCTGCTCTGTCTCTTAGAGCAAGACAGCTAAAATCTCCAGATGCTGATGTTTTTCAGGCTTGTTTCCCATTTGGAGCCTCATGGGCAAATTACCCTGTCATTCAAAGATTTTCTGTAAGAAAACAGAGGAATTTATTTCTCAGAGTTCAGATTTCCTCAGCCTTTGTGCTGTCCCAACCACCAGCATCTGAGACGCCTGATTTAAAGTGCAGCAGTAATTTTTTGTGCTTCTGTTGTGCCTTTTTGTCATGTAGGCCGTAGGCAAGGTGACCTGCCAGATGTTTACATCACTTGGCCTTCCCGAAAGAGAGAGATATGTCTCTCAGAGCAGTGCTCTGTAAGGAGAGCATGGTTATAAAATAAGGTCACAAACCCAAGTTGGTAGAACACCCATTCTTGCACAAGGTCCTAATGCTGTGTAGTACAATTGAAAGTGGGTTGTGCTGTGGGATTTGAATTTATACAACTAGTTGGGGTCTTCTGCTTGTCTCACTTGCCTCTTCGATATTTTTCTCCTTACACTGAGTTTGGTATCTGCTGCCCTCCTTTCCCCCCTGACTCCCCATGGGATCTGCGTGACATCTATCTGTCAGCAATTTGCAGGCAGCATGATGCCAAGATTAGAAAAGTAACTGCTAGGAAAGACATCTCAGCTTAACAGGCCCGAGGACAGGTTTGGTTACAGATAGAGATGCATGCAAACCTGAAACACACGTACACATACAGACCCCCCAGCTGTTGTTTTTGTCCCGCACTTCAGGAAATAGTTAAGATCTTGCTTTTATCAGCGTGAAGAGACTTTGAAGGAACAGGGTATTTAGAAAGGTGGGGATATCATTCAGGGTATTTTACAGACATGAACGTTGTCTCACTGGACTTATGTTACAATATCAAGCCAACCTTTTCTAATGCAGTGCTGTCCCCCAACCAACACCCATTAATTGCAGGAGAAGCTTGACTTTTAAATTTAAATTCAGGGGGTTTATTTAAGTGCTGAAATTGTTATAGGATTTTTTACATACCAAGGTTCAAAAGAATGGCCACAGGGATGGATTCACACACCAGTTCAGTGTCCTGAACCTGACAGTGGCTGGTATCAAAAGCTTCAGAGCAATGGGAGGCATCTGGGCGTGGGCTGCCGTGAGGCTACCTGCCCTCCCCACTGTTTCCTTCTGGGTTGCATCATGATTTCTAGCTATTAGGAACTAGCTCAAGCCCTAAAGAAGGATGCTGAGTAATCAGAGCATAATTTCCCCTCGTGGTATTATTTTTGAGACTCTCTGGATATCCTCAGAAATATTCAGCCTTTTTTTTGATACTGTTAAGCCCTCTGTGACTTCCTGTGGTGGTGATGTCCATAAATTCATTGCCCCTGGATTTAAGCTATGTTCCCTTTTATTGATTTTGGATTTATCGCTTTTCCATTGCATTGAATGTCGCCTCGTTCTTCTGTGGCAGCAACACGGATGGCAGAGCACCTACTCCTGACCACTGGCTGCTTTACAGATAACAGAGATAACCCATGCAGGGTTCCTCCTAATCCTTCCAGTCTCTTTTATCCACCTGGGAGTTTCAACCACTCCTTGAACATTGTCTTCCCTCCCTTCACCCTTCCCTGAATCCCTCTTTCTTCTGAGCTTAACACTGTGTGTTTGGTATCTGCTCTGCCGTTCTTCATCACGTCAGGCCCGGCTCCACGCTCAGTGATTCAGCAGAGCACTTAGGCCCAGGGTGAACTTTAAACTCAGAACATGCTGAAGTGCTCCACTTAACAGAGATCAGATTATTCATGTGCTTAAAGATAAGCATTTGCTTAAGTACTTTGCTGAATTCAGGCCTAAACACACACATTAAATTCATCAGCTAGGACCCTTGACAAATTTTACCACAAAGGTGCCTATCTCTCTGCATTGACTATAAAGGGAGTCTAGACAACTGGTTTAAACTAGATAGCTAATCTTTAGACAGATAAAATTAGGTGAGAGGAATCCCACCCTCTGTACCTCTCTATAGTGTCAGGCACTGATCTCCGTTGGGGGCCCTCCATATTACTGCGAGGCAATTAATGAGAATCAAAAATGGTGACGAGCCCAAAAGGTTGCGGGCAGTGATTTCTGGCTGCCGCCCTTCAGCGGAATGGCACCCACTCGCAGCAGGTCTGAAAGTGAATGGTTTATTTAATCATTGGACCTGAATTCTGCTCTGCAACAACACTGGGCAATTTTTAAATGATTCCCTGGAAAAGATGAGATTTTGAAGCCTCTGTGCTTTGAAGTGTGCTGTCCTTCTGAAAAATTCCCCAGAAAACTTTCAGCCTTGACCTAGTGGCTCAAAGTTACAGACATTGAGCTGAAATGTGACTTTAATGTTATTTATTTAAGCTTTTTGTTTCAGTTTTGATCATTAAACTCAGGCTTGCCACATAGCCAGGAGTGATACTGGGTTTCTGCCAGACCTGCCAGTGGCACAAACATATGAGCCATTACATACACAGTAACTCAAGAGTGTTTTAAATGCTGATGCGCCTGCAGAGTCACCATCTCTGTAATGTAAAATGCAAGTGAGAGCTGTCAACCACGTACTTACAGACGTAGATTTCATGAAACGTCCCTGTGTGAAAGAGGACGGTTTTGTGCTGACCAAGATTTGCACGTTAAAGCCCAGGCTGTTGGTCCAGAGCAGCTGATGGAAGGGA
The DNA here is from genome assembly GCF_011004875.1 of Balearica regulorum gibbericeps. Lineage (NCBI taxonomy): Eukaryota > Metazoa > Chordata > Aves > Gruiformes > Gruidae > Balearica > Balearica regulorum. The sequence goes on from NC_046198.1 coordinate 14,350,788, forward strand.
TGTGCCCAGATTTGTGCTCTCTGGCTACAGGGTGATACGCTGCACTCATGAAGCTGCTAAATTGCTGTGTGCTTCTTTTTTTCCTGAAGTGAGATCAAGGCAAATAAAAAAAAATAATCCCAAACCAAGACAAGGTGAATGACTCCCTGCCTGGCTTCTTCATTTTGGCTGATATCAATCGCCTTGGGAGATGTTGTAGCCCAAGCTCTGGTTATCCAAACCTGACTTTGCCTAGCACAGTCTGCTTTACTGCGAACAGAAGAGGCTAATTCTGGTGTAAAGAAAATGAAGTTTCCGAAGACATTCCCATTCTTCTGCTGAGTTAATCGCTTAAGAGTGATGTGTTTCATTAAGCTTCCAAAACTATGTCACAGTTTGAGGTTGGTTCCTTCATCTAGGGCTGCTCACCAGCTCACTTTTGGGTAGGACTATTAATCAGTGGTCTACAGCCAGGAGTGCAATCAAAGCCACGGCTTTGCAGCCATGCTGCAGAGGGCCAAAATCAATACCAAAGCTGTCTTATGCGGGGACGTGCCTGCAAGGTGCAGAGGAGCCAGTCCTTGCTGCATGGCTGTTTCTATCCTAGACGTGCCCTGCCTGCAAAGGCCTGGTCTGTCATATCTCAACGGAAACAGGAGTCTGAGTTTTTCTTCCCCTTGCAGCATTTAAGTCGTGCTGTGTTTGCAAGCCTCAGAGCTCACCATGGCCAGGGGAAGCAGGCATTGCTCCTTTGGTCTATTGCTCTGTCGTGGGAGCTCACCAAACTTTTTTCTCTCTCTCCTCCCCTGCCCTTCACTCTTTCCCTCTCCTCTGCATGCCTCTGTTTCTTTGTATTTGCTTTCCACGTCTGTCCTCCTATCATACCAAAAGCCCCTGCTCTCCAAACAGGAGCCTTCCCTCTTCTGTGAGCAACAGCGGCATCAGGAATCTAGAGATGAAGCTCTTCAGCCTGCTCATCCTAGAGGGAAGGGCCTCCCTACATCTTCCTCAACTGGTTACCCACACAAAACAGTGCTATCACCTTGGATTTGAGATAGTATTTTGACCTCCGATAAAGCTTGCCCTTCTTTTGTGATGCTCAGTTTCCTTACTACTCATCACTAATAAAAATGGCAGTCCTTGGAGTGGAAAGACTTGGGGTTTCCACCATGCAATAGTTCATTTAAAAATAAAAATGAATCAGAAACTCACACTTCTTGAAGCCAAGAACATTATGTTGGCACTGGTGCCTAAGAAGGGAATTAGGAAAGTCTCTCCTGGGCTGGAGAGCTTCCTGGCTAATCTGCAGGATTCCTGCGTATTCCCCACCGGGTCCTGCTCCAGACGCAAATGGGGTCATTTGACAGTGGAGGATCAGATCACTCGGTCTGTGGCCTAGGGAAAAAAAGCTTGTGTCCTGACAATGTATTTGAGCAGCACAGACTGGGCAATACATTGAGATATTAAGCTGTGCAAGAAATGGAATGTCCTAATTACTCAGATTTGGGGAAAAAAAAAAAAAAAATCAGCAAGGGAAAAATTAAACCCTCTCCTCCCCCACCAAAAAGCATGTCATTTTTTAACTGTGCCTCTGAAGTGTTAGTTTGCTTTTGGCATTTTTCCCCTTTATCTGAAACTCTCAAATAAGCCATAATGACAGCATAAGTTGCATGTTACTTCATGTACTGCCTTGCAAAGCACTGGAATTCCTTAGGTGTCTTAAATTATGGGCTCCTTCACGACAAATGACTTATATTCTGCCTGATATTTACTAAAATGTTGCGAATGGCACATATATTGGATAGAGTTCATATTGTTATTGCATAGACATTCATTAGTCCATGCACAGTTAAAGCCTCACATGTTTTACTGAAAATGGATTTAACAGTCTAATGAACTCTCGCATGGGACAAATGCAATGAAAATATTTGTAGATCTGTAAGTCAGAACAAACAAATCTAGCTCTACAAAGTAAGGGGGAATCTCTACCAAAGCTTTACCCCTAATTTAAACTCAAGTCTGAATTAAAGAATTTTTGATGTTAAGGTTCTTAAAATTTCCTTTAATTTTTCTACTTGGATACTTTTTCTTAATTTAATGGAAAAGTCTGACAAAAGCTTTTTTCAACATATTTTCATTGGGTTGGGATCAGAATTTATTAGAAATAATACAAGAAAAAGCTAATCTAAGGGAATTTTTCCTTCCTGGAAAAAAAAAAAAAAGAATCTGGTGAGTTTTGGTTAAACAACTGCTGTTACGGAGCCGATTCTCCCCTGGCCCATAATGTGTTTTGTCATTTACACTTTTGGGAACTGGGAAAGCAGGAACATTTCTCTGATGCAATAGAAGTTTATACCTACTTTGCACATGTCTAAATGAGCACAGGAGGGACAAAGCGGTGGGAGTCTGGACTGTGGATCTTACACAGTCTGGACCACTAAGCTTTCTTGCTGATTCCCAGAGTGAGGAATGATTGCTCTGACGTTTTTTCCCTCCTTTCAGTACTGAAATTCTTATGAGAAATCCAAAGCTGCTATTTTTGGCAATCATGAATAATATGATTTTTGGTACCTTACTTACAAATGCAATCATTTATTTTTTTTTTTAATTGCCACAACAGCTTTATGATCCTTGGCACTATTAAAATGTTTCAAGCATTAAAAAAGAAGTCTGTAAACTAACGAAGAGGGCCCTTAGCGTCCTGCTCTCCACAAAAGCATAGTCACACAGAATATTAACCCCTAAGAGATCATACACTTAACACTTTCACTGATACCAAGCCAAATTCTGCTGTCATTTGAACCACATCAGATTTAGACCACGTACATGAAAAATACCCCCAACCTGTAGTTTTCATGCAAATAACCCATAATACGTGAGCGCTCTTTGCAAGTGGGAGCCTCTGGGCACTACTTCTAGGCTCCTTCTTTTTGAGTTCAATCCCGATTCAGTAACACTGAACGTGATCTTAACTGTACGGAGTTGCCAGCCGTGCCTTTAAGAACTTAGGCCATGAAAAGTGTTGGGATTTTTTTTCTAGTCTACATATTTATTTCAAATAAAAGAAACCCGTGGGATGTAAGCACCTTTTTTTTTTTTTTAATAGAAACAATTGCTCATGCACTGTACTGTGCTGATTTGGGGCTAAATAGGAATCTCAGGAACTTGTCATTAGTGGGTATTGACATTTTCTGAGGTATTTGTAGGTGAGCTTTTATTAACAGCTCTGTCCTTCAATAGTGGTTAATAAATCACCGTTGAATTTGCAGGCACTCTCAGAATAGATAGGAAGCCAATTGGGCTCTGAAAGATTACTCTTGTATTTGTTTAGCCACTGGCTCTTTGCTTGTAACCGATAGGTTTAAGAGCTGGGAACGTTGCATTTCCCTGTATGCTTTAGTTGACTTGTAAGAGATAGTTGTTTGTGTTTGATAAACGAGAGGATGATGAGGGGCTGGCTAAATGCGATGGGGTTTTTTTTTATCTGCAAAGGTTAGGGATGGGAATTCCTCAAGTAGGCAAAGCCGCTGGCTTCTGGCAATGAGTAACTGTTTTGTCTTGGATGCAACCTGAGCTGGTTAGTGCTCTCTCTTCCTTTCACACATGCACGCACACCCTCTTGGGTCTGCTCCAGATCTGCGTGACTGCTTAGGGGGAGCCAAACTGTTTCTTCTCTTCGCTTGCCCTAGAAGTCTCAAAGTCTGCAAAATGCACGTGTATATCTGTGAACCCCCAACTGCTTGAAAACACACTTGATTGCACTGGAAAATGTGCAAAATTGCAAATGGAAATGTCCTAAATGTGCAAAAAGTGGAAAACATGGGGAAAGTGAAGGCCTGTCTGAGGGAGCACCACAGTTTAGTGAAGTGTCAAAATGGATGGGGCAAGTTTAAGGGCCAGGTTTGTGTTCCTGTTTGGTAAACACAGGAGCAATTACATGCAGTTTGCTGCAACAGTAAACAGACAATAGGTATGTGGGCACAAATAGCTGTGTGCACTCAGCTCCTGTGTCTTGACTGCCCATATGGGAGTTCATATGTGGGTACCTAACAAAAGAAATTATATGGACAAATTATTACAAGGAGCACGCTTGGCTTTTCTGAAAGTCTGTAGCTAAGTGCGTATCACAGGAAACATTTCAGTCTAAAAATCCTATTGCAACTGCTGGGATTCTAAGCAACATCCCTCTGCTCTGTTCTTGCAGATTTCTGTTAATGGTATCTTTTACCTGAGGTGACATTTGCATTGGACTGGATGGTACCCAGGGGTGCCATCCAACCTCAACTCTGATTCTATGGCCCCACTCTTGGACATAGCCATAGTGTGACATGGTTTGAATTTGCAAGTTGTCTTCAGTTTGGCTTTTCTGGCTTGCATAGGTGTTATTTTTCCTAAGTGTGTAATCTAAAAATAATTATTGGAATGTAATGATTAGAAGTGGGTCAAAGAAACTGGGATGTGAATTGTGCCATGGGAGCGTTTGGAGCTAGCACATTAGCTGGTAGCTCCCCAAAGGCTCTTTGAGTAAACAGGCAGTAACTGTGAAAAGATTGATAGTTTGGCAGTTGAAGTGGCCAGCGGTCAAAAATTGTCCCCTATCATTATTGGTGGAAAGGAATGGTTTGAGTTATGCTGGGCTGCCTTAATTGTAATCTGTCTTAATGAGGAGCAAATGCATAGTGTGAAAAATGAAATAAACCAGCTTCTTTTCCCTTAGGGTTATACAAAAAAGATTATTTCCCGGTGGAAAGCAGATGTTTAATTGCCCAAGACCAGAAGCAGAAGAACACATGGATCGTCTATCTACATACATTACAGCTGCGTGTGCTGCATACCTAAGCTGCTGTGTTACAGCTGATGGCTGCAAACTGGATCTGTTCATAAGGTAACGGTGAACATTGTCATATTGTCTGAAAAATCAGACTCACCTGGTCCAGTGGGTGAACAGGGAAGGGAATGTAATCGTTGCCATTATTATCACCTGCATAGAAAGAGGGAGAATAAGTCTACTGCGATGTGAAAGGCTCCTTCTGTTGCCAGGTACAATGCAACAGCCCCAGTGCACTACGCAGAATAGTGTCTTGAAACCTCTCTCCCACCCCACCACTGCTTCATGAACCTTCTGTGACTCTGCCTGGAGGCTGGGGCTCTGCAGCCAGCCAGGGCTGCATTTCAGCAGCACTGAAGCTCTTCCACCAACAGGAACCTCCCGCGGGTTTGCAGGACCGTGGAGCTGCGCTGCCAAACCCCTAAGATGAGTTGAAGCAGGTAAAGGAGAAGGAACTTCTTTGAGACAAGTAACACAGCCAGAGCTCAGAAAATCCTACATCGGTTAAAATTCCTGTTAGCAGTTTGCTGTTGAGATAACCTGGCAGCTGAGCTGCGATCACTACTGTTACTGTTTGTAACGGGCAATGGCAGATAGAGGCAGGATAGCACTTAGCGGGGCAGGACTTCCATGCCAAGTATATTCCCCCTTTATTTCTTCTGTGTCTCTCAGGGCAGGGAAGGGAGGATAAGTCACTTCACTCTCGGTGCAGCTGCTGATGACATTGCAAGAAGTGAAGGGACCTCTGGGACAACCAGGCACCCTGTGTGACTCTTGCAGGGACCGAGCCAGTAAAGATTAACACCTGTTTCCAACAACCATGTTCTTAACTACCAACTTCCTTCCACAAAAGCTAACTTTAATTTTTTTCACCTCTCTTTCTTTTCATTGTGTTTCTAGCAGGGCACAGTTTTGTTGACAGCAGAGGCTTGTGTGTCACAGTCAAGCACAACTGGTGTCCCTATGCCCCAGTAAGTCTCTCCAAAGAGCAAGTGGACTTGCTTCCCCTTGGAAAATCCTCCAAGATGAAAGAGCCAGGACACTTTGGATGTCATCATGATACATGGTTTGTGAAATGGGATCTCTGAACTACAGGTCCAACATACACAGAACTCCCCCAAACCTCCAATTTTGAAAAAAAATAAAAATCTGTTTGAATCTGTTTGATGATTAAGCTGGCTATTTTTATTTGAATAGTGTGTCCAGCTTGCTTGGGTCTGAACCCCTGGGAGCGCCTCAGAAAAAAAAGGCATCAGGAAGAGGAAAAAAATAAAAAGCAAGAGCTTGTGAAAGCCACAAATGAGGGAAAATATGTAATATTCAATTATTTCTGGTTGCAGAGCTTATTTTTATTAACTCACAGTCCCAATAGCTGGTTGCCATGATACAGGGCAGTTGCGAGAGAAGGTGCAGAGTAAGGAGGGGAACAGGATTCAGAGTGCTCTGGGGAAGTATAAGCTCTTTATGGTTTTACAATATCTGAACTCCTAAAGTCTTTCACTTTGTGTTGCCTTTGATGGATGGACATGAAACTCTCTGCAGAAGTGAGATGCCATCGGCATTGTTCTGGCATGCAGCTTGATAACTGCCCTCCCAACTCCCCTGGATTAAGAGCGATGCTTAATATTGGGATTAATACAAATAACACCAAACCCGCTGGAAAGCAGTGGGTGTTATAAAGAGCATCTGCTTCTGGAGGCATTTAGCAGGGTAGCCATGGGAAGAAAATGGTGATGGGAAGGGAAAAATGTCTCGAGGAGATAATGAGAGCACTGCCCTGCCATGCTTTAATGACATGCACATGGTTTCTGAAACAATAGGATGCTTTGGCTGGCATCCTGCTAGGCTTAGTCCTATGTTTTTTTAATCCTCAGGTGGCATTAATGGCAAGGAAGGCAGCTCCTTCTGGCTTGCCATGAAAGCCTGCCGTTTCTGTGTAGGTGAGGATCTGGCCATAGGCTTGGAAAATTCATCAAAGCTACCCTGTAGACTCATAATTAGCTGGATCTGGAAATGAAGGCAGTGGCAAAGAAGGAAGTTTCAGAAATAATGGACGTTGATGCCTCACTTCCTCATCAGGAAAATGAGAGAGCAGCAGAGCCTCAGTGTCCTTCTGCTCCCTCCCAAGGTCACTACTCAACACCTCAGTGAGTAAGCTGGTCATCTCAGAGCTTGCTCGGATCTTTCCTACCCTTTCACAAGGCAGTTCTTTGGTGGTACAAAGCAATTCACTGGACTGCGAGGAAGCCCTTCTGAGCTGCAAAGCTCGTGGTGCTTCACAGAAGCCCCCAAATGTGTAGCAGTGACAAAGAAAGCATTGCAGAAGTCCTCAGTAGTCCGGTCTCGCAATAAATGAGATTATAAGCACGGAGACAACAGGAACCGCACAGCAGAGTTGCCCATGTCAGTAAGGGATGCTTTGTCCATCTTGCTGTGTGTACCTGATGAACCTGCTTGAGTGAGATGAACAGAGCTCCTGGTCAGTTTGGAGGGTCAGGCCACCTGTGGCTTTCTCGTGTCCTCTGTGTCTCCCCATTTTTCTCTTTTCCAGGCTGAAAAGCCAGATTCTACCTGGGCATTCCTCTGTGCTCAGGATTTGGGCCCAGCACTGATTTAGAAAATGAACGTTTATGGTTCTATTATGTATTTCCTCACCTCCTGTGAGTGTTTGGGAGGGAACTCTTAAAGGCTGTTTTGCACACATGGTCTATCATCTGACGGTAGTAAATAAAAAAAAAAGCGGATATGTCTTGGTTACAAAGGCCGACCAATATCCCTTTAAGAAGAAAAGGGTTTTCTGTTGCTGCCTTGCACTATTGCATTGCTGCCCCTGGGCCTTTGCAGCTCTGTCCCTCTGTGAGCTTTGGCCGCAGCCTGCAGACCTGCAGGACTTGCATTTCCCCTACGAGTGCAGTATCGCTCTCAATGAAATCAGGACACAGCAATCCTCTTCTGAATGTGACCTTCCAGCTTCTCCCTGGTGAACATACTTGCAAATGGCTCAATTTCCTGCTGGCTCCGTGTAAAATTTTCAGTGTGGGGATTTCTGTCTGGTATTGCTTTGCAGCATGAAGCTAACAGGAGTTTATGGCTCAGGAGGGGCAGCAACTCTGCCAGGTTAAACCTTCCATGCATGATCCCACCCAGTGGCAATCGAAATAGCTCTACGGACCAGAGACTGATTTCTTGTCCTCTTCCCCAGTGATGATGATAGTTACACCCCACTGGGTGAGCACCTAGAAACCCCAAATGCCTCAGCCCTGTATGTGCAGAAGGAACAAATATTTCTGCATGTCGGTGTTCTGTTACTGTTATCAGTGGAGCAGAGGAAGGGTACTGCAAGGAAATCTTGCTGACAAGCTCAACTCATTGTGCAATTAACCGGCATAGCCTGACACCTTGCATTCATTTGCATATGTTTAAATGAATTAGGCAAGTACTAACGCTGAAGCTAGCACCCAGACATTTGTATTTATACAAACACACCCACCTTTGATAAAAAGGTCATTATTTTCGGCATGGACCTCGTCTCTCTTTCATTTGGTTACACGTATATCCTCACATAGAGTGTTTTAAATTATTTATAGAGTATGCCTAGATCCTTATGATATTTCTAAATGAAGCATAAAATCAAACATTGTCTCACATATTTTAAAACACACAAGCTCCATTACTATTTTATAATTGCTAATTAGCAGATAAATGTTTCATACTCCCACATTTTTTATTCTCCAGATACAGCAAAACAAACAGATTAACAGAGGAAACCTGAGGACTGCAATATCTGTTTTATGATAAGAGTATTTAGTAACTTAATCCCTACTATGCTCAGCTCTCAAAAACATGTCCTGGTGGTTATATGATACAGAATAATGAGCCAATACAGAGGTACATTTGGGTTGTTCTCCAGTTAGAGTGAGAACTGAGATTTAGACTGCTTGGGTTTTATTCCTGGGCTTCCTACTAATTTGAATCACTTGTCTAGGGCCATAGAATAATTTCAACCGTTTTATAAGTTTTGCACTGTGAAATGGAGAAAACCTCTCAGATGTGCACCCTTGTGTATCATTGCATGGGAGTGTCATCGTTAGTAGACTAACATAGTAATCTAATGCAAAAGTCTAGTATAAAAAATAATGATAATTAACAGTAACGCAGGATATCAAATAATCATCTTCAGGTGACAAATACAGGAAATCTGAGAAGTACCGAGAGGGGAGTGGGACTTCTTCAGTTGCTACTTAGGACTAAATTACCTAATAAAAACAGGATGTGATTGTAAGATACTGAGTCATAGATTCAATGTGAGACGCTGTGCTATATTAGAAGATGAAGTAAAAAAGGTATTTTGAGTCTCTATGGCTAGAAGTAAATCTCTTATCTAAAAAACCACATACATTATGGTTTCAGGTATCTGCATTTTTCTAGCTTAATTCTTGATTATTGCAGAGGAGGTATTTGTTTAGCATGGGTCTCTTCCCAAAGCACCACCATTTAAATTCTCCGGCTTGCAGCAACACACTTTCTATTTTGGCAAGATGAATCTCCTGGTATCTGCATACCTCTCCTGTTCCTTCCTTCCTGTAATTAGGGCTAAATCTGCTCCAGGACCTGTTCTTTTGTAGAAGGCACCATTTTTAGAGCAATACATCATTGGCAAGTCATGACACTAACAGATCCTCAGAGAGGGCTGCCTCTCCAAAGAGACAGAGTATCACCTTGATCACTGCTAGACACCGCTCAGTAAAGAGCTCCATCAGTTGGTGAAGAAGCAGGAATAAACTCATTATAGCTATAAGGATGCAGATGGAACCTGCTAATCAATTAAATAGCCTCAATATGGTATCTCTATTTTACCATTTCCTGTTGCCCATCAACATTCCCAGTAATTTTGATTTTAGGGATTCAAGTTGAGCTGGATGGATAAATAATGCTTTTCTTTTTTCCACCAGAAATATTTGTTTGCATCTGAAAATGAATCAGTTCTATTTTTGCACTTCCTATGCCTTTGCTTTCCACGAACATTGATGCGATAGTTTTGTAGAATGCAAACATCAGGATTTGCGCCTGTGACTCCTCCTGACTGAGGATTCACTTATGTTTACACGGCATGGCTCTTTTTCTCAGTCTAAGCACTTGCCCATAAAGAGGTTTGTGAATTGGTTACTCATCCCAGCCTAGCTGAGCTGCAGATGAGAAGCCAATCATTTCAGAACCTGCTGCTTCATAGGTGAGTCTGACCACCAAAACTTGTCTGCCTTTATTCAAGATGGAGATCAGCTGATTGCGATGCTGAAAATAAACCACACGACAAAATTGACCCATTCACCAGCAGAGTGTAGAATATTCCCCAACAACCAGAAGACATTAAAAATACTCAAAACAGAAGAAACTCAAAAAATAAATATGAAAAGAGCCACAGGTCTGCTCATCATGTAATAACATTGTTTTGGTGCTTTTCTGTTGTTATTGTGGGGGCAATTCAGAATAGCTAAACACACATCTTCAAAGGTGGTTGCTTAAGGAGCTCAGTCTGAGCGACAAAATTACATGCACAAAGCTGCCAACCTGTTGGCAAACTTGGCCTTATCTTTAGTCACCCAGTACCCTATTGCGGAAGTGGATGCTGGAAAGTGAAACCATTCTCCACGTTATGATAATATTTCCCCTTCTTATAGGTACTTGGAAGGAAATCTGATGGATTAACACATTGGTTGTACTGTCACGATGACGCACAGATTTTGAATTTTCCGTGTTTCAAATGTTTGCACAGAATGAGAACTCTTGGCTCAAAACTTTCATGTTACTCTGGCTTCAAAAAAAAAAAAAAAAAAAAGTATACAAAAGCAAACCAAATCCAATTTAATACAAGATTAATATCTGACTTTTGTACTTCCTCAGACACCAGCAGTTGTTCTCCAGCTTGTCTGGAAGCTGAACTCCAAGACCTAAGCACAGTCTTTCCAGGTGGGAGTGTTGCTGTAGGCTCGTCCTAGCATGACTGGCTGGCTGATGGAAGGCACAAGGTGGCCCTGGTATGTGCTCCTGCACAAAAGGAATTTTTTTTCCAACATGTATACAAGTTTTGGAAATGTGTGAAATTTATGGCCCCAGATCTGTTTCTTATTATAAAAAAGAGGTAAAGGAAACATGCTAACTTTGTTGGTGTGTAAAGGAAATATAAGATACAGGTGCAAAAATGTGTCCCCCATGTCCAATGCCACCATCCCAGACAGGATGTCAATGAGGCTATGTCTCAAATGCCCTAAAAGCAGATAATAAAAAATTCACCATCCGGTTTGCTTTTGCTTTTTTTTTTTTTTTCCCCCCGCTGGCAATACCCTTTGAATAAGGGAGAGAGGGTTGAGATGCAATTCCCCAGTCCTCTCCTCTGAGGAGCTGCACGGGTACCGCTGGGAACCACTATGCCAGCTGCAGTCATCTGAACAGGCTCTGAGCTGGCCCACAGAGGTGGCTACCTCGGTTCCCTGCCTTTAGGGGAATTGTCTTGGTCCTGTATGCCACACCTCTGCCAGCTAAAACAGGCTAAATTAGCAATGTGATCGTGTCCCCTCCGGTCCTGCCACGTGTCTTGCTGTACCACCAGCTGTGCTGCCCTGCGGTCCGTCCATCCATCCATCCATCCATCCATGGCAGCAGCCTGAGCCGAGCTACCCCCGCTGGAAGCACCACACTCGTATTGTTCTCAGCTGAGCTCAGAGCATGTTCGGAAGCAACACCCAGAGCCGGGATTTCCTTCATGTCAGCACACAGAGGGACTCTCCGCTGACTCACTGGACCGGTCCCAGAAATAGAAGGTTCAGAATAGAAACCTTCATGCCCTTTCTGTCCTGGAGAACAATGTCTCGCACTTTTTTTCCCAACCTAAGTATGAAAAAAACCCTTTTTGCTTCCAACTTGGCAGGGTTAAGCTGGAAGGGCTCAGCTCAGTGCTCAGAGCACCTGACTGTATGCATTAAAAGGAGAGGAGTTAATCACTGGGACTGTTATTTACCCTGCTCTCAGCTGGGCTCTCTGTTTTTTGTCTGGGAAGATGGAAGCTTAAAATGGAAAGAAATTCAAGCAAAAACCTCTCTTCCCAGTCTGTTTTTTTGATATTTTTGCAGGGCAGTTATAAAAACAGGGAAAGAACCAAGAATTAATCTAATGAGAAGGAAAAGGAATATTATTGAAGTGTAGGAACCCTCACACAACTGAAGTGCCCATGGGTTCTTGGAATGTTTGATTATTTTCTGTTATTATTTATAAAATGCCTAAACATCTTTCAAGTCCATCTCAAAAACAGCAAGACTATTCTACGTATAGCTAAGTGTCAGCACTATACAAATCCAGTAGCCAAATCTCGGTGTGTTGGCAGCTGCTGGTGGTCCCTGTACCAGCTCAGTTCCTGTTGGGCTGCAAGGGAGTCCCCAGGGAGCCACATTAGTGGTGGGACCCCAACCTGTCAGCCCTTCTGTTCCTAGCACCCATCGCTCATGCAGCCCAGCTCCTCTACAAGCTGGCAGCACTCTGATTTTGGGAAGTGATGCATTGGATTTTAGCCGCTTACCATCTGTAAGGGCCTTATCCAAACTGCATCCCTTCAGGTGAAGACCGACTGGGTGGCTGGACTAAGCTATGCATGGTCTAAGCATTGAGTAGGCAGCTTAATAATTTCAGAGATAATTTTTAGAGTGCCAGATAATTTTCAGAGCTTCATTTCTGAAGTTATTCTGAAAATCCAGGTCTTGCAGTCCCATGTAGGAACACTTTCAGGGAGCCAGGCTGTTTCATCAATGGAGATGGTGACTACCACCCAGTGAACTGAGAAACAGAGGAAACCATGCTCCAGCGAAAAGCAATCATGAACATCGGAGAAGTGCATTTTAATATGGGCCTCCCCGAACAATAGGCGAGGTGAGATTCAAAAGGTCTGTTTTTTAGAGAGAAAAATCCCAAATCTTCTTCTCTAAAGTACGTGTTGAGCTTTTGAGAGTTTTCCCCTTCCCCCTCTCCCTGCCCGTCTCTACAATAAGTACAATTGTTAGACAAGGCAGGTCTTTGTGCTCCAAATTTAATACATAGTTTTTGACCCACGGAATGATAAGCTGGAAAATAAATGGCTGGATTTTCCCCAGTGTTGAAGAACGCCTTTCAGATTGACTTGGGAACTTGCCTATTCTCGTCTGCCCACCTGGCTTTCACTTTGATATCCCTAACATTATCATAACTTTTATTGTCTTTTCATGTCAGTCAAGCCTTCTTCACTAAATTACTTTCATTTATACATCCTCTCCTGCTATTTGGTCTCATCATCATCTAAGATTTAAGGTGAAAAAGTTTCTTCTATTTGACAGGGTGGGAGGTGGAAATTACTATGCGAACAGTAAACTACAGGTTACATAAATAATATGTCATTGTATATCACCCAGTGGAGCCTTAAATCAATTCATTAGTTTGTGTAAAGCTTTTGTGTGCTTTTTAACTGCATCATATCCAAGTTGATTGCACATTTGCTCTAAGTTTGGTTTGTGTTTTTTTTTTCTTTATGTCGTCAACTTTCAGGATTTTTGTATAGTTACGCTGAGTGTGTTTCTAAAGATTGTTTTTCTTTCTTTAGAGGCTGGGTTTATGTTTTTTCCTCCACTTCTCAACACATCCCTAGCCCGAGGCGAAAGCGTGCATTTTGTTCACAGAAGGTAGACACAGGGATATTCTTCACTGTGCAGGGAGTGAAAGGCAAGCTGAGATATGCTGGATTAATGAAAGAGGTACTGAAAAGCAGCTGGTTGATTCATAGCGAGCCATTCACTTGCTTTCATGCTGCTTCATAGCAAAAAAATCTATAGACTGGACTGTACTATACAGATAATTTATCCTGATGCCAAGAAGCGTCCTACACTTTTCATGGGCTAAATTTTCTTTTACAGGCATGCCAGGAAAGATTGCTTTTTGGTGGAAATTCAGGAGATTAAGGCAACCCAGGAGAACCTTGTTTTGGAAGAGGACAGAGTTAGTGAAATAATATATATTTTTTACAGTCTTTAGTGAAAAACCTAAGAAGTTACCAGTTTGGGGAAACAAGGAAGAGAAAGACAACATTTTATTACATTGTCAGTAACTGCGTATGCTAAAATACTGGTCTAGCCTGACTGCAAAGTAAAAACAGACGTTGCTTTGATACAATGATCAATTTTATTATTCCAGCTGAGATTTTTCTCTTTCATTTTTCTGCAGATCTCTTCTGCTCAGTAAATCAAGAACTGCACAAAGGTCCTTTACAACGTAGACTTGATGTGCAACAATATTAGCCAAGACAATATTCCAACAGTCGTGAAACAGTCATCAGATGTACTGCTCCTTGTTTCAATACCCTGCAAGAAATCAAAACCTTTCAAACAGAGCCAGATTTTAACGAAGGGTGGCTGTTTAAAGCTGAGTTACCAAAAGCCTTGGCTGTGCCTGGACTTTTATTTTAAGTATTTGTACCATTAAATATTAATATAGGTCAAATAACTGAACCCCCCTGAGCAGATGAAATCTGCACAATGAAAACAAACACACTGTATAACACGAGCCAATGTTACCCACAATGTTACTGGGTAAATATGCAAATATAGACCCCAATTTCCCTGAACAAGTTTTCTTATTGACGTTCTGGGAGAAAGAGAAGGAAAACATAAAAATTAAATAATAGTCACGGCACTGAAACTTTTAAGACCTGATCCAAGGCTCGTTGACTTAAGGGAGCTTTGTCTCTACTACCTTGAAGAGCTGGCAGTGCTGCAAAACCTGAAACACACACAGTGAAATCACAAGGGGTGCCACATATACAAGGAAATGCCAGATTTGGTGACAATTATGTCCTAAAGGGCTTAGCTACAAGGATTAAAAAGAAAAATGTGGAGCAGATCTGCTCATTTCTTACTGGGATCTCCTGCATAATTTTACTACAGGCTCTCAATTTTTGCAGAGGTCCTGGCTGCAGCTTGACCCAGCCGGGCAAGCTCTGCGTGCTGCCTTTGGAGCCAGGAGTTGTGGTTTGCATGGTGGATGACTGCTGCTGCTGCTGAGAAATGTGGGGGGTCATAGAATCATAGAATTATAGAATGGTTTGGGTTGGAAGGGACCTTAAAGCCCTTAGTTCTGTGGGCCTGGACACCCTCCACTAGCCCAGGTTGCCCAAAGCCCCATCCAACCTGGCCTTGAACACTGCCAGGGATGGGGCAGCCACAGCTTCTCTGGGCAACCTGGGCCAGGGCCTCACCACCCTCACAGGGAAGACTTTGTTCCTTATATCTAAACTAAATCTACCGTTTTTTCAGTTTAAAGCCATTCCCCCTTGTCCTGTCACTACATGCCCTGATAAAAAGTCCCTTTCCAGCTTTCCTGTAGGCCCTGTTTAAGTACTGGAAGGCTGCTGTAAGGGCACAGAGGTGAGACTGAAAGAACAGTTCAGGTTGCTCAAAATACTGAAAATATTAAGTAGAAATATTTCAAATATTTAGTAAAAACATTCAAATAGAAAAAGCAATAATTTTTGTTTTGAAAGTAAATTCTAAAAAACTTAAAAATGTTCAAGAAAAGTCCATATGATAGAAACTTTCCATGTCATTTAATTTTTTGATATAAGCTTTCCCTCTTAATGAAATCTACATTTAAGGGGATTTTTCTTATTTCTTGTATTTTCATTAAAAATTTTAACCAGGTTTTCTAATGATCTGCACCATTCTTGAGGCTGCTTCTTAAAATGTAGCCCAAACAGTCCAAATATTGCACATTAGCGTGCTGATGTGAATGAGACAATGCACGCCTGGCTTAAAACCAAGTGCTCAGCCCTTCCAAAGCACACTGATTGGAGTCATAACCATCCAGCTAAATTGAAGCTGGTAATTAAAAATATGCAAAATGGTTTGGAAATAATGTGAATCTCTCTGAATGTGGATTTTGAATATGGGTGTCTCTCACATGGGTAAAGTGGATAATTGCCTGCCTATCCTGCTTCTATTCATTGCAAATAATTGAGTTGTTGTCAAACACTTCTAACACTGCCTATCACAATAAATATGAGAAGACAGAGGGGCTCTTTGAATAATCTCATTTTTGTGGCTGAGGAAGCTGTTTCTTTTGTATTTGCCTGGGGAATGGCATGGCAACAGGAAATGAGAAAGACAGAAAGAATGGAGAAAGCACTGCAGACTTTGCTTTATTTCTTTATTTTGTATCACTACATCGCATGTAAGACTCCATTCCTGCACCTGTGTTTCTCCAGGGACTTCTTTTGTGCAAAACCCCATGGCTCGTCCATCACTGGAGCGGCTGTAGGAATGGAGAGGGATGGTGGGGTAGGGACCAGGAACGCCAAACGTACATTTTTGCACAGGTCCCTAACCAAGACACCTGTAAATCACGGGGTATTTGCCAAGGAAGCTGGGCATGTTTGGGTAATGATTGAACGAACACCTGCACAGTGCTCCCAGGCTGCAAAATTTCACCAGTGTGACTGAAACCCCATCAGAACACTAAGAAAGCTTGCTTGTACGTGACAAATGCAGCCTATCTCCGTTGGGGTGGGTGTTGCTACCTCCAAACAGGCTCTGGTGCTGCCGTGGGCTTTGCTCCTGTACTTGGATCTGCAAAATAGGAGATCTCAGGTGACATTTCTCACTGCAGCGGCTCCTGCGATTGCCTGTCTCTTACAGACAACCACGGCTTTGCTTCTCCAACAGCCTGTCCCGTAACACCTCCCTTTGCAGGTCCTTCCACCGCCACGCTACCTCCGCAGCGTTTCCTAAGCCCCATCTCCCCGCACTGTCACAGCTCTCCATATGCTACTGCAATTCCCATCTTTTCTTTTTTTCCTTCCTTTGACAGGCGAATTCCTTGCTGGCTTCAGCAGCTCTTTGAAGTTTCCTTTGTGGTGATGCTTTGGGGGGGGGTTATCATGTTTCGCACGCTTGGACTTTTGCAGAGACAGGCAGATGACGCAGGTTGGGTGGCTGGAGCATTTAAAAGGCAGAAGTGATGCTCCCAGAGATCTGAAGACGACAGGTGTATTTTTTTGCCTCTGTTTGAGGCTCGCTGGCACGCAGCATGGGTGGAAACAACCTGACGTCTCGAAACAGCCGCAGCAGATAGTGCCTGCTCTTTCCTGTGTGCTCCCCAGAGAAACCCTGACATTCCCCTCGCTTTTTATCTCATGTTTGAATTTTAGTTTTGCTCTGAGGTGTCTGTTCTCCAGCCTCTCTCAGTCTCTTTCATATGATTTCTTAAATGATAAAGCAGGCTGATCCTGAGGAACAGCCCCAGAAAGAATCACTTTCACATCTTAATCCTCAGATTGTCCTGAGGAACAGGATCCTGCCTGGACTATTTCTGGACACACGGTGAAGAGTTTCACAAAAATTCCCTTTCACCATTAGGATCTTGACATTTCTGCTCCCACAGTTAATATAACGGAGAGGTTAACCCAGAGATGTTGCAGCAGAAATCTGTTGCGCGTTGCGGCAACCAGAACAAACCTTTGGTATCTATGGGAGCTGATTCAGCCGTCGTCTTCAAAGGGCTCTCGCCGTCAGACAAGCTTTTGCCACAGTAATAATGCAGCAGTCTGAGGGCCTGGAGATGGTTTTGTCTGCGCAGCATTGCTTTTGTAGAGAATAAGATGCACTTGGGACCTATTACAGTCCCTGGCAATCAGACAGAGTGCAGCATCTCCAAAACTCCGTTGTTCGTACAAATTAATTAATGCTATACCCCTGAGATAAGTGTTGTTCCTTGTGTTTTGATGGCAGTGCAGGCAGCAGTGGAGGCAGCGCCGAGCTGACCTAGCTGACGGCCATCAGCTGTGTGTTGGCAGCCCAGGGCTGCCGGAGAGAGGAAGGGGGGGCTGAGGCCACCTTTCACCGGGGCAACTCAATTCTGGAGGCCAAGTGACTTCCAGAGGCCACACAGCAAGTGCAGGGCACTGTCAGCCCTGGAGTTCAACCGATGATGCCTGGCTGCAAGCAACAGGCCGCGATATCTCTTTCCATACTGTAATTGTTAGTGTGTTTTAATAAATTCCTCCAGGGATATGTGCCATACAAAATGTGTAAGTCAAACAAACCAGAAAGCAGATCAGCTTTGCACTGTCATTTATATTGGAAGAGTAGGCATGTTAAATCCCTTTTTCCACAAATCCCTTTCAATAAATCAGTTTTGGAGCAATGCAGCTGGTTGTCGGGTGCTTTAGTGGTGCTGTACTTTTCAATGACTCTCTGTACTAAGAGACGTTCTTGAAAGTTATGCTAAAATAGACCAAGCAGTTTTGGAAAAGAGAGGTGTGTATCCAAATAGCTGGAGTGAATGAGTTCATTCTATGTATCAGGGAAATGCACAGCAGGCAAAGGGTGGCCAAAATTATAGGCCAGGTAATTTCAAAATGTTCTTGGCTTGCTCCGCAAACAGGTGTAAATCTGCTGGATGCATTAGGAGCGAGTGCAATTCAGATGCGAAGCGAGAGCCTTTGAGAAGCTCTGGGTGAGACATGGGAGGAAAGCCCAGCTCCTGCTCATTAAAATAACTGTGCTTGGGAGCTTGCTGGCTACACCTGCTCTGTAGGAGTCCTGGCAATGCTTTCTGCAGGGCACAGGTTGTGCACTGTCTTCTGATGCAGATATAATACACGGAGGCACCCCCCCAAAAAAATGATCATACGCACAGGGTGTCCCAGATAGTGCAGAGCACACTGGCAGTGATTTGTATCAGTGCATAAAAGCCCATGGGGAAAGCATGAAATGGAGCTGATGAGAAAACTGGGCAGCCCAGTGTTGTCAAAATATCCTTCACTGGCTCCGTTCTAACGACCAACCCATCGTGGCTGCTGAGCTGGAAGGCTCCATCCCTTTCCACTGCACTCACGCCCCTTAGTTTTGCAGGGCTTATCTTTTCACACGGCGGAGCAGAGTTCCAGGATTTTAATTTGGTTACAAATGATCTGGGAACATTATCAGCCCCTATTAATACCCTTCAGGGCAAAATACTCTGGTTGCCACTTGGCCCTCCAGCTTGGCTTGGAGGTGTTCGAGCAAGGGGCAGAAGGAGCCAAAGAACCCCAACTAAACCTTGCAGGATTTTGGTGAACTTCCATTTTCTTTTCTCATTTTTGAACCTTAAAGACTTATTCAGTCACATAACTACACAAATTAAAAACTCAACTTGGCAAAAATCACCCCAGAGTCCTTTATTGGCGTTTTTCCTGGAATGCCAGCTGTTTGAGCGAAGCAGAGAGGCCAGGCTCTGCTGATTTCCCTACCCTTGCAGATACCTGCTCCAGATCTGTTTTTTGAAGAAATAATTTAGCATACAGGTGGTTTTTGGGTTGAAAGTCACTGTTTTTTTGTAGATTGCCAAGACTGATGCGACATCAGGTTTGGATCCAACTGCTAGCATCAGGGAACTGAACTCCGGTTTTTGCAAAGGATGCGGTTTGAAGTCCATTTTTTAATTCAATTGCAGATATTTTGGGACAGGAATAAAACCAAGAACTGTTTTCCTCTGAACTGCAGATCAAATGAAATAAATTCCGTATCATGAATGGTGATTAGCAGAACTGATTTTATTATGACAAAAAAAAAAAAAAACCAAAACCAAAAAACAAACCAGCAATGAAAAGTGCCAACATCAAAGCCTGTGAACATTTTCTAGGTTTGCATGTTGGAAGATATACATATTTTTAGATGTTAGACATTTAAAGGGTTTGCAGATTCCTGATGTACAGCAGAACACAGTAAATTGCTTTGGATTCATGGGGCCACACTCCCCCATAATGCCACTATACCTTAATTAGCTACTTAACAGATATCTCTGCCTGAAAGTTGTATTTTTGTTTCTCCATAGTGCACTTAGAATTACTGGGGCATGTTGATTGATTCCCATTACTGAAAGCTTCTATCACGTAACATGTATGCAAGAAAATCAGCCCTAATTGAGAGAGAGGAAGTTAATGGGGGGAGCATGAGAGTTAACAATGATAAATTGAAAGAAGGGTAGTTCTTACTGACAAAAGAGTTAAAAAAAAAATAAAAAAGGAAATTCACTGTGAGGACTGTCCACATCAGAACATATTTCCCAGAGAGGTTGTGTTTGGAGGGTTGGGCTGGACAAAGCCTTGGGAAACCTGGGCTGAATTCAGCCTTGTTCCTGCTGTGAGCAGGAGGCTGGTCCAGACATCTCCTGATGTCCCTTCCAACCTGAACTGTTCTGTGCTTCTGCAATAAAGTGCCAGTAACCTGCTTCTTAAAAACAAATGGCCGGGTTTCCAGGTTTCTACTACCAGGTGTTCAGCTTTTCAAAACAAATAGTCTTTTTTTGCAGAAGTTTTGGGAGCTAAAGTCTTCAACAGGTGACCCTGACTGTACTCTAACACACCTCTCTACAGCTCTGCATGAGTGCTGGCCATGATCTGGCATATCAACAGCGGCACATCCACGGTGATGTGGGAGACTTGCTATTACATGTAACAACAGTAAGTTTTTTCTCCTTCAGTGGCATGTTTACATTGACAGGTACATCTCCAAACCAGCAGCTCAATCCTTACTATCAAACTTATATTAAGGGGTGACTTAGTTCCATTCTGGAGCTCAAAATTTTGGGTGCACTTTATAGATTATCCTGGAGCAGGCCCACTGTGTATGCAACTAGGTCCCATGTTTATCACAAGATGGTCCAGGTGCCCTTGCAACCATCTACTTGACATGGTGGACAGTAGGTGGAGTGGGGTGAACTTCAGTAAGCTACGTGGGTGGAAAGTTCACGAGTTTGTTCAAACAGCTTGTTCTCAACCACCCATCTCAAGCCTCCACTCCCTTGAAGTGAAGGGGGAGCCAATGCAGATGCTGCATTGACCCCCATCAACACGCACAAGGCATGGCTTTTGCAGCAGTTGTTGCTGAACTATGAAGTAACCACTCAAATCTGTTCCCCGTTTTCTTCTGTTCTCTGCCCAATTTTTCACTCTAAATTAAAAGCGCTGATGGGCTGCATTTGGCAGAATAATAGGCAAGCAACATGGGTTGCAATCTGAATATTTGTTTCTGATCACCACTGCCATAATTTTATTGTTGCTGTTGAATGAGGAAGTGGGTAAATTCCAGCAGGGAATGTACCATCTACCTCTGCGTTAGTAATTACTAATTTGATTTCCAGGTGTCCTATAGCCGACTACTGTAGTTTCATATAAGCTTTCCAGCTTTCCTTCTGAGCTAATTGTGTAATATGCATACAAGAAATCAGCCATGAAAAGCAAGGAAATACCCAGGTCTCCATTTTCTCTCTTTTGTTCAAAATTCTGTTGAAAAGGTGGAATTGGGTGGACACGACTAGGACAGGACCAAGAATTTTGTGCAAGCTGAAGTCAACATATAAAGAAAAAAGAGATTAGTTAGCAAGACCTGAATTCTGACTGACACAGTACAAAGTGTTGGGTAAAGGAGGATGCACAAGTTCCTCTCTGTCCACTATGCTTATGAAAAAGCCCTGTGCCACATGCCAGCAGAAATGATCAGGGTGAGGGCATTTAGTGCCGGTGGACAAGGATGGCCAGACTGAAGGTACAGCCATTGCCCTCATCCACTTACCCAGAAAGGCTTCAGCACAATAGCTTTTAAAAGGAGGAAAATTTCTGTTGATCCAGACCAAGTAAATGCGTTGCAGTGCTTGCTGTCTACGCCTCACAGATATGAATCCTTCTTTCAATATGCAGCACTGTCAGCACAACCAAAATGGCAAGAAGATACTATGAGATGTACACAGCAAAATGGTATGAAATTATTTTTTCGTTCCTCAGGATACTTCTTCCCACTGAATCTATCTACCACTTTTAATGTGACACTATGCTTTTAATGAATACTTTCCTTTGGGGCTGCCCTGGATAGAAGTGCAGGTAAGGATTAAAGAGGAGGAGGTCCTCGATCTTGACAAAAATGAACGCTTTCAAATCTGAAATTCACTTGCGCAGCCAAAGGGATGCACCAAGTCCCCCTCCTAATACTATGTCAATGTGGGCATAAAAATCAGAAAGGTGACCCATCCTGTAGGCACGTCAGGCTGACTGCTGCAAACAGAGACTAGCTAAGACACACAGCAGTGACGCACAGCCAAAAAGTAGCTGGTCCCTGCAGAGCCCTAGTGCTGTCCCAGATAAAAACCCAAGCCTGGTTTCTCCCTGAGTGTCTGCTCTGCTCTGCTGCCACCCCCTACGGCTCCAGCAGAAGTGCTGCTCTCTGAGGCCAGCTTTGTGTTGTGTTTGGCACGCAATAAGGCCCTGAAAATAATCTGTTGTATTAGCTGAAACCCTCTGATGCCAACTTCGTGATCCCTCTGACATATTTGCTGCCAGCTTTTGGTGTCAGTGTGTTGGCCCGTGTCTCAAAGCAGTTACATTTTTAATGCTGCACAATGCGTACCTTCTCTCTGTGCGTCCCTCTTTTGTGGATGAGCAGGACTCCGGGAATTTGGCTGGATCGTCGCTTTCCCCAGTAAAGACTGGGGACTGATGGAGAAAATGATCTGTTATCCCCCACAGCGTGTACCAAAATGGCATGTGGTAAGTCTCATTCTGATTTCTAAAATGCTGGATAACAGCCACCGTCTCTGCTCCTCCAGCCCCATACAAACTCTTCGGGACTGTCAGTTCTCCAAGGCCTTATTTGAACAATTCGCTGAAGAACTGGAAGGGATAAGGTGATCTAAAAACACAGTGAAATTCTCCAAAAAACCCAGGAAGGTTATTGTTGTCTTTTACCACACTAAGAAATAACTCCAGTCCATAGGAAAATAGTATCAAAATATTAAAGAGAATTCAACAGCCATCCTTATAAAAAATAAGCTTATAATCATAATTAGCTGAGCACACCTTGAAGTAAAACCTGAGTAGGTGTAGGAAAGCAAATGGTTTAATGTCCTCCTGTAATCTTCTGCTCCCAGGGGCCAATTTTCACTTTGTCTTTAGAGAAGACAAACTTTTTGCCTAGGTGGGTTTTGCTTTCTGTTAACAGAGAGCCAGGCAGGAATCCTGTCCCTGTTGTGGACCAGCAAAAAAGGCCTTTTAGTTGTTGGGAGGTAGAAACCGGTTTCAGTTCTGTGATGGAGAGCAGTTGCAAGTCAGTTATTGAAACCACTCTTTGCTTTGACCTGCAGAGATTTAGTGACCACAGGGCTGCGTGGTGTGGTGCCAGCCACGGGTACCCCGGGACCCCGACGTATAGCGACGATTGCTGAAAGAACAAGCTTTGTAATAACAAGAATAAACCTGACAGCAATGAAAGGATGAAAGCATCG